>NC_133320.1:519309-553011 GCF_012295235.1 Primulina huaijiensis
TATGTATGTATGTTTGAAAATTTGATTGGTGAATCAGTCCATAGGCCCCAAGGCAACAAAATTGGTTGGTGAATTTGTCCCCATACAATATAATATAATATAATACAATATTTTCATCAGCCATATGAATGAAAGATGTAAACAGGTCAACTTCACAAGGTGGCTTACGTGTTTTCCAAATTAAAATTGCCTAAAACAAATAGTACTAGCCAATACGCATTTTTAAAATTGGATTTTTTCTTTTTAAAAAAAGGGAAAATTTTCCGTTCTCTCATCCAAACAAAAATTGGCACCAGGTCCCACAACCATATTAATTTTATTATTTTGTATAATAATATTAACGAATAAACAAATAAATATAGAGAGACCGACTCTAAATAACTGGCTTCACTATCAATTAATTTTGCATTCATTCTCACTCCCAATAAGGAATAGGGCCTGAGTCGTCGGAACAACATTCTTATCTACTGTCCAAGATTGGTGTCTTAAACCTACACCAATCTGGAAGGGGATGAACTTCAAAACCATTCCCATATATATTTACGCATGCTTAATTTGATGGAACAAATTAAAGGTTTCTTCACCAATTAGCTAATGTACTCGATCGACTTAAAAAATTTAATTTGGTGGAAGAAATAATTGGAGGCAATAACTCATGACTGTTAACCAGAAAATCTGTGTCCTTGATGCATCGGCACGACACATGGCTGAAGGTTATTGGCTGGTCGGTCTGGAGGTATAGATCGAGTGCATGACAACTTAAAACACCTATAATCTTTGGTACATCATTTCATGTAGGGGAGATTAGTGTGCGGGAGACAAAGTGGAAACATCAATACCTTTTCAATTCTTTGTGGGGACCATATATTCTTATTCATATAAACCTCAAAATCGCGACCAATTATCCCGATATTTGGAAGAAAAAATCAAGGGTCGAGAGTGGTACTGATGCATGTTCGAATTCCAATCTTGGTGGATATTCAACTAATTGTTATATGATCATGTCATGCATACCATTAAGTGACATTTAATATAAATTCTTAATTTGCATTCGTTTTGAGTTGAATTGGATGTGGGGCTACAATTAGCAAGATATGTGAAGGGATTTTTTTAGAGCATTTTATGTAAAAGGAATTTTGAAGTCAAATATTGACGTCATCACCAAATGTTTGGACTTCAAATCCCTTTTATATATATTCGAAATATTTTTTGGTCTTACTAGCTAACTTGTTATATTTTGTGTTTTGGGTCAATTACATATTTAAAATTTGGTTTTTGAAACAATAACTTTGACACTGAAAAATATCGTCGTTGTGTCGTAAATAACACGTCGAACAAAATAATCGAAAATTAAAAATCAGGACATCAAAATAAATTGGATAAGTTAATGAACCAAACCCAAGAAAAAAAACCATCCGTGATTCCTTTGGGTTCCAAAACACCATAATTATTTACTCAAAAAACTAACCTTTGATAGATTAATTGAAGCACTAAATTAAAGAAAATTTCATATGTATTACACATAATGTTCATGGAAAATGTCAAAAAAGATACAAGTTGGTAAGTTAGCACTGAAAAATGTAAGATCACTTTGCCTTCCCTTTTGGTTTTTGGGTCCTTTCCACTAATTTCAGATTCGTGTCTTCAACTAGTACGCCATGCATTATGCCCTTGCGACTTTTGCACCTTCAATCATTACTATTTATCGGGGGGTTTTGACTTTTTATCTGCAAATTATATTACTTAAATTTTTAATTGATTTTAAATAATCAACATCTTTCGTTTTTTTTTTTTTAAAAAAAAATTGATGTATAGTTTTTTGTTGATAACAATTTTATGTAATGGATGAAATCTTTTATTTGATAAAATTCCTAAATCTGTTGCTGGTAAGCCTGGTATATGATCAGATTGACGAACATGAATAAATTTTCGATATAATCGATGATTAACAATCTTATGCACATGTTTTAAATGTATATAAATTACTTTTTTATTTTTATTATTTTTGATGGAGTAATTTTTATGTGAAAAATTTAGAAACTATATTAATATTAAGAATTTTTCAGAACAATATTTTTATAAGATTTTAGTTGGTAATTAATTATTCTTATTTAAAAAGCATTTTTTTTAATAAGTTTAAGTGAACACGTGAGAACCTTGTGAATCAAAATTACTGACGTACGATATAACTATTTTTTAATCATTATATTCTTTTTGTACACTGTAATTAATATACTATATATAATATATCAATAGTTTTCTCAACAAAAAAAATAAATATTAATTATTTGTATTACTGTCATTAATTATAACTTAATTGAGACCACATTTGAAAAAAAAAAATTTAATTAGAATTGACAAAATTCAATAATCAAACCAAAATTTTAAAAAAATCTTGAGTTAAATATGGTGAGAGTTTTCAAATCCTTATCTAAGCTTGTGCCAAATTCAAATGAATTCCTCCAAAGCACTGAAGAGAAATGTTATTTATACAATGAGAGTTACATATTGCTTTTGATATTATAAAGCTACCCTAAATGTATTTTTGAAATACATTTTGTGTAGCTTAATTTATAAACTCAAAAATAATATGTAACCGTGCATATAACTCTCATTATACATATAACATAAATCCAGATGAGCAATTAATGTTCCCTCATAGATAGAATTTTTACATGTATTTTATATATTTGTTAACTTTAAAAATATTATTTTTCTATATATTTATCTTGCTAGTCTCTTTGGAAAGTATGATCAGAGTGCATTGGAAGTGACTTTCCAACCTTGATTTCAATTGTTTGAATATGTGATATAATTAACGTTGTCTCAGGATTAATAAAATCACTAGAAATTAATGCTTTTCGGACATTGGTATTCATTTGACTTTGGTGTGTGTGTGTGTGTGTGTATATATATATATATATATTTAATTAGAATTAAAATTAAAATTAAAATATAGTACTTTATACTTTGATCTTCTTTGCGACGACTCTGCCGACATGTTAAATTATCACCCGAACAAGCAGAAAATTAATTACGGTCTCAGGATACGTGACTTTAGATGTCGATGTATGTAAATTTTCAAGCATCTTATGTTAATGAAGGATTATAATATGGGGAAAAATCATTAGATTTTGGTCGTGCAGCTTTTTGGCATGAAAATTTAAAGAAATAGTTTTCTAATTAATAGTGTTTGTTTCACATGATCAACAATATCCAGCGTCGATGAGTTAAAAATTAAAAAAATAAAATGAAATTTAGCCCAAAATTAGACTTTAACTTCTTGCAAGACCAAATACAAAAATATGTCAAGTTAAATATAATATCGATCCAAAACTTCTTTAAAATATATGTTGGAGCGATACCAATATACGAATTATAATTCATGGTGTATATATATAGGTTTTGCTTGGAATACCATATATACACATTTAATTAATGGTGTTGATTGCGTTTCTTTGTTGAACATTACTATGCAGCCAACATGGACATTTTTAGTCTCTTCTCTAACATAGAAACTTTTAATCTAAGATGATTTTAAAATTAAATTAAAATTCATTTTATAAATTAACTTAATTATCAAAGAAATTTATATAAAATTGGGCTTTGATGAGATGATTTAATTTATAAAGGAGATGAAGGGTTGGTTTGAAGCGACACTCATCTTTGTGTATTTCAAATCCGACATAATCATCATTGTATCTACATAAATCAATGTAATTTGTGAATTTGAAATCCATCCAACATCAATCAAACGAAACTTCAAGTTTCTCCGATCCATCCAGACGCAACCTAAATTTGCCCTCAAACGTGGACTTAATTGATTCAAAATATAAAATGATGACCTCGAATGAGTTGTCTCGTAAAGATTCCAAAAAAATTGGTTCAAGTCAATCGAGTATCTTTTCGAATGAATGTGTTTGATTTGATAAGTTTAAACCATATTCCATCAATCGAATCTTATACGTTTGGTTGGTTTGGTCAGATAATGACACACACACACACACACACACACACACACACACTTAAGACTTTGGTGCACTTAAAAATTTATGTAATGGTGCACCGAAGTCTAATTACTTTTAATATGGGCAAATTAAAGCTGGACACACACACACTATTTTAAAATTAAAATATTATTTATATAAAATATACATTCATAAAATACATGAAATTTTATCTTGAAAATAATTCTGAATATTTTCTCCGTTTAAATATTTAATTTTTAGTCGTAAACTNCTTAGAAATTGCCGATAAGGACATGTTGGACTAAATCCAAAGGTCCCTTGTTTATGTACTTTCACATATTCCAAAAAAATTTATAAACGTCACACGTCGTTTTTTTCTTTTTTTTTTAAATCTGAGAAAATACACATATAAATTTGTATTGCATGCAGTTATAATATGCATATTAAATCGTTATCGTCATTGTCATATCGGTCGATCGTTCCATCATGTTCATCCTCCGATATGATCCCATCCAGGTTGATAGGTAATGTGAGCGTAGACATAGGACCTTCTCTAATGGCTTTATGTTTCCACTGCCTTGTGCTTTTGAAATTGGGAGTTTGAGTCCATATTCATCCTGCCAATAATGTATTAATGCTTCCGCAATTTTAATGAAGTCAATTTCTTTGACATTTACCAGTACTGGTGGAAGTCATTTCATCCCACAATATACGTTTATATAGATAGATAGATAGATAGATAACCATCAGACGCATGCAACTAATAACGTACTCACAACTTTTTGTTTCTCTCTAGTCTAAACGTAGAGACACAACCCATGCATGTCGAAAATTACCCGATCAAATATTAAGTTATTTCAACATGGATATTATGCATGTACGTACTAGACTCAACGCGTAGACTGTAGCCTCTAGGCCAGTTCACATCCCCACAGCTGAACAAATTAAGGCACTATAACTAACAAGGGAATCTGGATGATGATCGAGGATCAATATGCTGCAACATCATCGATATTCAACTATTCAAACCTCCATGCATGCCATGCAATCCAATCAAGTGGATGAGCACTACCTGTTTTATAAAACGATATTATTAATGCATAAACATTACTTACTATTTATAGCATTAATCTGATTAATAGACCAATGATAGATATAACATTGCTTAATTAATTATTCGTTTTCATCAACCAATCCCATGTTTAATTATTATTGGGCCAAAGACGAAGCGGAAAAGCTAATTAAATATTATAATATGGGCCCAACTCAGAAAACAAAATTTTAATGCTCCGGGCCTAAGTTTTCTTTTCCCAAGAGAAAAAATATGTCCCGCCAACGTTGAAACCAATCCGAGGTTCGCATCTCATCTCTGTACGTCCCTTAACAAATGAAAAGAAATTTCAAACATGGAGAGAGAGAGAGATTCAAAGTATTGTCGGCTTTGGACGACGGCAAAGGACTTCCGTGTTTATTCCTCTTTTATATATCCGAGTGGCGGTGGTTGTCTTTTCTTCTCGTTTCCTGGGCTTGACAATACATGTTGTTATTATAGGATATGTCTCGGCAACCACCCCTGGCATGCAGGAGTTAGTTGCTTCTGATCTTCATGGTAATCAATGGAATTTCCGCCGCCATATTTTCCGAGGTTAGAATCTTAATGATTGATGGATATAGAATTTTAATTTAGTTGGAATTAATCACACCAAAAACATTTCATCATATTGAATATATATATATATATAGATGCAAACCTTGCTGCATGTGAAATCTTTGGTGTACCAATCTGTCTATACTTTGATTTTATGTCAAGAATCAAGATATATATTCATTATTTAGTTTTATCTGTAAAATTACATTGGCATTATTTGTTACTAATTACGCAATGTTTATGAAGTTGATGACCATACTTGTAGGATAATGCATTTCTTTTAAACTTGCTTCTGTGCATCTAGCTTAATTTGAGTACCCATGATGCAGTACTTTTAGATTTATGCAATACAAATTTCCGTGTAAATAAATGGTTATGCACGTGTCTTACTTACTACCCATCCCTACTCTGTGGAAGTAAATATCCCCATGTAGGCCAAATTAATGTCCCAGTATATTGATGGAACCCTTGAAGGTTTCATAACTTCGCGTATAAAATTAAAATCCATTTTTTTTATTAATATTAAAAATTATTGCCATGTTTTTTTAAAAATATTAATATTAATTAAATAAATAAACAAGTTGAATTGATTTAAATAATTGAAGTTTAATTGAAATAAATTTAGTTCTGATTTATTTATTTTATTTCGAAATTAAATCAATATGTAAAAAAAATTATATAGATAGATAAAGATATTTTAAATAAATATAAATTATTTAATTATGTTCAACTGCTAGTTCAATTTTTTTAAAAAAAAAAATAATCACAATTATAAATTACAAATTTAATATGGTTCAATGAAAAAATTTACAAATTTTAATAAAAATTATAAGATTCTACGAAAATTTTTAGAAATAAGTGAAAAAGTCAATATAAAATCTGTAAACTTCTGCAAAGAACAAACGAATAAAAATAATAATAATTAATTAATAGGGACTGAAACCTAATAAAAATCTGGTAAGAAAGATGGATTTTTCTCAATTAATCCGAGACCGAAACCCCGGCCGGCCTAATAATAAAAAGATTTTTTTTTAAAAAAAAAAAGTTCGTATCGCAACCAGCATCCCAAACTTTCAATCCAATCACTCACCCATTCCGCCAAATCCCCTCCGCCTCCGCCACCGCCATCTCTGCCCCGACTCCGACACCTCCGCTGCCCCACCCGTGTCTTACCAATTTTCATACTCCGCTTCCACGGATCAGAGACTCTGGGAACAGTAAATTTCTATTGCTTATCTTCTCCCATCATATTCGCTCTTCATCTCTTTCTGGGAGCCGTAAATTTCAGCTCTATATTTTTTGCCTAGGCTTGCTTTATTTTTCAGCTTCTTTTCGATTTTGGCTTTCCTTTGGCTTGTTTCATGATTCTAGTTCGATAGGCTCAGACTCAAATTCTGTCTAAGATTGAGCTTGAAAATTTTACTAATAATTAATCGGGTTTCATTCCGTTACAAAAAATCCCATCAAATACTTTCAAATGCGAAATACAAAATGTCTCTGTCCAAAAGGGTATGTGTAATTCCAAATCTATTGAAAATGCAATGTTATGAAGCAAGATGTTATCCTTGAAACTTGTTGGACTGAAAAAGTATCTTACATGGTAGTAGTAAGAATTGAATATCATTTTAAGATTTCCAAGAACGGATAAGAAGAATTTCGATGGAAATTGATCCAGTGAAAGGCACGAAATTAAGGACCAAGCTGATACATGTATTTGTCGCCAAAACTTTCATTATGAGAAAATTTATTCATGGCTCACCGTTTATTGGAGCAGATTTTAACTCTGATATTGCCTTTGATTTTGTTTCTGTTTTTGTTTTCCCCAGAATTTCTCGCAAAGTTCTTGGGTCGTCTGCAAGCATAAAGAAGTTGGCAAGTAGCATAATGCATCCTCCTCTAACAATCCACAGGCATCCAATGTGTGCTGAAGTGAGTTTTTTCCAATCAGAAAATGTTTTTTACTTTATATTAATAAGGAAGTTGACTTGGTTATATTCATGGTGCTATTAGCTTTCTGCAGAAAATAATTGAACGTGTGACATACATGATGCAATTAGCTCTCTTCCAAACAATGCGATAGTTATTGCATACATGGTGCTATTAGCTTTCTTCTGAAAATTTTGTATTAGGTTACATACCTGGTGCTGTTATCTTCTGCCAAACAAATCTAGTGACCAATTCTTTGTGCTATGTTGCGCAAATCTTTGTTGATAGAAAATATGGTAGAATATCGGTGTGGTGTACTCCCCCTCTCCTAAATTATTGGCAGAAATAGTATATATTTGGATTCATGCCTGTTAAACACTTAAACCAGCTACCCATTTCTTCTGTTGAATTCATATTGTCCCAAGAAATGACGCCAGTTAAAACTTCTTTGCCATTTTCATTTGTCCAAGTGAGGTATGTTCTTGTGTATATTGAAACTTATGTGACTATGTTGTGCAGATTATCGAACAATTTCAGAAGTGTCACATAGACCATCCTCTTGGGAAGTTTTTTGGTGAATGCACGGACTTGAAAATAAAGCTTGATAAGTGTTTCCGTCAAGAAGTGAGTTCTAGTCAGATATTTACCGTTTCAATTCAATTTATTCTTTATACTTGAACAACCTTTTTCGGCAGAAAGCCCTGAGACGGAAGGCGAATTTTGAAGAGAGCAAAAAGTTGAAAGAGAGGTTGAGAGAATACAGGAAAGAGAACCTTGAGACGAGAGAATCGAAGGCCTTTGCCCAAGCTTAATGTTCAAACTAGAAAATTCACTATGTAATGCAAGCATAATGTTGCTATTCATGCATGGAATGACATCCTTGATACGGAGCATTATATGAATTTATCTTTAGATTTTGTCTTGATTGAATGATTTGATTTGGCAAAGAATTTAAAATTCATTGTTATAAATAAAAATACAACGAAAATGAAAGTATAAACTTTTCAAATCCAAAATCATCCAAACACGTAGAATGCATTTGGATCAAGGATTGGAGATTCAGATTCTCCAACTCCTCCTAACCAAAGGCATTACAAAAACATTGGTTTTTCATCACCTTAACAGGTACAATAACAGTCTCCTAAAGTGCGGTATTTGGGCAGAGGCAATTGCTGCCACCCGCGAGCAAGCACCAACCAAACTGTTTTGTTGTCCTTGCTTGAATCTGCAATAGCATTGCCCTTTGGTGCACTGCTTGATTTTGCGCCTCCTCGAGCATGGGCAATCCGTCTTGTTCCGGCAATTTCCCACCTTAATGTCCTGCTCCACCGATGGCCCGGTTGGCACATTGGGATTCTTCCGTCTACTTTGAGAGGGTTGATCCTGTCAATTTGAAATAGTTCTTGTGTTAATGTTCTCTTTGTATATACCAACTAATTTGGGTTTGCATGTAAAGAAGGGATTGACTGACCATGACGTAGATTTTTTAAAAAATAATTATTATGCATAAAATTTGATTTTATCAAAATAAAGAATCAACATTAGATTATATTGGTCTTCCCTTGTAAATATGTGATTATTGAAATTCACGTAAACTTCTTGAAATATGGATCTGAATTTTTTGATTCAAATGTTGTTTTGTCTCGTTTTTCAACATGCGAAGAGTTGGCGAGTGTCCTTAAAAACAAAATAAATTATTTATATATCAAGAAACATAAATTAAAACACATTTTCTATAAAAATTATGTCATTCAGAATTAGAATAATATAATTATGATATAAAAATAAGACAATCATTATTTAAATTACCATAATTATATTTGATATTATTGAGATTTAGATATATACTTAATGGAATTTTATTATGTTATAGTCGATAGATTTCTTACCATATTTATCTCCCTGCCAAAACCAGTAAAAGGATTTTTTTTTTTTTAGTTTTTTAGTTTTTTAGTTTTTTTTTTTTTTTTTTTTTTTTTTTTTGTGATCGGCTGCAAACTGGTTTCTAAGCTAGTTGGGGTGCAAAGATTAATTATTTACCCAGTCAGAAACCAGGATTTAATTTTACATTTTAAGTAAAATTAAGATAGAAAATATAAAATATTAAAAATTATAGATGTATATATGAAGGACTTAGACTAAGTATTTTGGTGTGTTGATTTAATATTTTTTAGGTACTGAAAATGCCATTATCAAACTACAAAAATACTCATATCAAATCACAAAAATTCTCAATTTTTTATTTAATAAAAAATCATAAAAATATATTTTAGTAAATTACATTTTATCTATAACTGATATATATCTAATCTACTTGCAAAAATAAATGACCATATAACTAACTCCAAATAAAAAAAAAAATTATACAAAATTCATTAATTTTAATGTTTAAATAATTATTTCAACAAAATTTCTAAATACATTTATTTATATTTATCAATATTATTAATTTCTTGATGACCATATAACTAACTCTGAATAAAAAAATATATCAAATTCATTAATTTAAAATGTTAACAACGATGACAAATTGGAGTTTTGGTGATCATACATAAGTTTTTGTGATTATTATGTATAAGAAAAAATGTATATTTTAAGTTTTAACATGATACCATATGTCCAGCCAAATCGGATGACCCGTATAAGAAAAAACCCATATCATACGCGATCCGAATAATCCACCAAAAAGACCCAACCGAGTTACACGGTTCGATCGAACCAGATTTGACCAAACTAGACCATAACAGTTCCATAAATTTTCAATCTTTACTTGAAAACCCCAATTTTAATCTCTTATTAAAAAAAACACTATTTATTCAAAACTTATTTTATATATATCGTTCTTGCTTTAAAAAAAAGGGCAAAAAACATATGTACTAAATATTTATTCATAACTTATGATATATAAGGATTCAAGCTAGCTACATGACTGGATGCATGACCATGAAAACAAGGGGGTGCGGGAAGAGAGCTAAGTGTTAGTTGCTATGTACACCACAAGTTCATCCACACAAGTCAGTCATACCAGAAGCCTAACCAAGCAACTCCTTATCTTTTTTTGTTTTTGAATTCCAATTATTCTAACCAAAGACAGAAAATTTACCGGTCTCTTGTTTTTCTGTGACCGGTAGTGCACGAAGCTAGATAAACTATCCTTGGGGGAAAGAAATGTTAATGGCCTCCTCATCACTTTGATCTTCCTTCTGTAACTTGAATTTGGATGCGTAAGGACTGCTCTTGATTCTCCATCTTCAAGTTAGCATTTGTCATCTCACATTTCTAGGTTCAGGTGTGTGACACTGTTGAAGTTTACCCGAGGTAGATATTTCAGTAATTTGAGTCGTCGTCTCTGGAAGACATGCATGACTGTGGTGAGAATTTTCTCCTGCAATCATAAATGTAAATGTAATGAATCAGCTCATCATCTTGAAAATTTTTAACTGAATAACAGATGATTGGTTAAAGAAGAGATGGCGAAGGAATCAAGATACTTAATATTGGCATCCCTTTCATACGGTAGATAAATGCACGACCATTTAATTTTACACCATACTAAAGAATTTGATTCCAACATCACAGGCCCAAGAATTCAGGTGGAATGTGACTGGAGTTTTTTTAAGGGGAATCATAGAACCATATTTTCAGAACAATACATAAAATATCAAGATATTTTAATTGAAAGAGTGACAACTGCTCCTACCACTCTACTATGCCCTCTCATTATCATTAAATATTCAAGGACTCTATTAAAAAACTTAAAAATAAGAAAAGCAAAATTAATATGTGCACAAGAAACGGCATCATTTGGAGTCTCTGATCAACAGTACCTGAAGGTTTGGCGACCTGCCATTCATCATTATGAACCACTGAATTGCATTGTAGAATTGATTTCGGAGAATGTTCTTCGCAATGGATGTCAACTTTGACTTCTTCAGTATTAGATTCATGTTCAGATACATCAGGAATCACCACTGCAACATTCTCAAGAAGGCGTTCCTGTTCTGACGGAGTTTGCAGTTTCTTCCTCTTCTCCAAGTACTCGAAAAGCGTTCAACGCATGTAGGTTAAGGCCACAAACTACAAAGGTCACCTCATGCAATTTAACTTACAATTGAAATTTAATGTTTCCCTCACAGTATATATCCGAAATAAAAGGATATTGGCGTCTCCACCCTTTCTCATTCGCACGATCAATGAGTTTTTGCAACAGTGACAGCTCTTTAGTAACCCACTAGAATGAAAATCAAAAAAATCAAATAAAAAAGCGTATAAAGCAAGCAATCTGACAATATATTAACATAGCAACAAATCTTTTTATTTTTATACAAGAGAATAGTAGAAATTGAGATCATGAAAATTTAGAATTTCAAGCAGTAATTCAGTGAGTGGATTAATCTGGCGAGGGAAAAAGTGTGTTTAAATACTTCAACGCATGATAAAAGCTTTTACAGTATTGTGATAGTTGAAAAGAGTTGGACTTGGTATTGTCTTTTCCGTGCAAGGCAAAGGAAATGTATATTATGGAACCGAGCTTGCAGAAAGGGAGGAAACATATGCGGTTCTGGTTTATCATCGTTCATTGCATATTATGGTCGATTTGGTTGGAAATGAATACAAGAATATTTGAAGAGAAGTCGGAGTCGGTCCATGAAGTATGGGATAAAATTAAATTCAGGGTGGCGTGTTGGTCGATGTTACAGCCGGAATATTGACATCTCAGTGTCTCAGACTTATCCAGGGATTGGAAATTTGTTTTCTCATGATAGTGGCGTTGTAGTTTGTTTTTAATCCTTTGTTTATAGCGGATTTCTTATCCGCTACTTGTACTCACTACTTACATTCAATCAATATATTATGTTTCGTATCAAAAAAAAAAAAAAATAGTTGAAAAAATAATACAAACTATTGTAACAGGAAAAAAATAGCAGTCAAAGACAAATATTGATAACATTTACATCTAAATCATCATTATATAACCAAAATTTGAGAAGTCGGTGATGATGAAAATACTATTGGTGTCACATGCTAAAAAAATAAAATCACATTTGATACGAATTATATAAATCTACAAATACTTAATAATAATTTTGAGATTCAGACAAATATTTGGTAGGATATTTTTATGATCCCTGCGGAAATTTCTCATTGGTATAAAGGGGTGATTACTGAAATAAAAAATAAGTAAGAACATTAATGGTAAAAGTTTTAGCCCTCTTGGCAGTCATTTTCCTGTGGGAGTATGCTATATGGCGGAATCACATAATTACTTCACTTTGAAATAAATAATCTTCTCTCTTGACTCTCTTATTGCTATCATTCATTCAAAAACAAAATAAAAGAAAACATAATCAAAACCAACTTCATCAACAAGTGATAAAAAAGATCCAACAACTTGCAAGCAAATTCCCAGGTAGGATAATGAAGACAATAAATACAGTACCAATGACAAAGTACAGCATCAACCATCAGAAACTGCATGGTTTAGAACCTCCAGTAACAGCTTGTTTCTAGATTTTAATACATGGAAACTGATAGGACAGATCTATACAAGAGGAGAAACAAAATACAAAAAAACTAATCACAGGCGAGGGCAATTCTCGAGTATATGAGACTGGAAAGGATGACACTACCAACAAAGGAATGCCCTAGATACAAATAGAAAACCATACAGGTTTGAACAAATAATCTTTAATGGTCCCAGAGTCTAGTTTAATGAACAAGTAAAAATTGTTCTTTTGATAACACAAACCCGACAGCAACAAGGGTTATGCCAGACTGTTAGAGTAGGTGCCCAGCGAGCCAACTTGTGGCCTGAGCTTATTGACTTTTATGTAAAAACATATTTGTTTTAATAATATTTTACGCTTTTATCTCATTATTACATTTACTTTATCTATATACTCGTCCAACTGCATAGACAAAGTCCTTGAATATAGTGTAGGTATCATGATGTCCGTCTCTCAACGTAAGATCATGAAACTCATTAGAAAGTATACGGTATAGCTGAACCGTTGAAGGTCACACGAGTATCGGATTATGTGTTAGCGTTGATACAGTTCAAGGAATTGAATTTGACGATGTTAGTTTGATGAAGATCAAACAGATTGCTTATAAAGAAGTTTATAAATGGACTCCATGTATTGGAAGTTAGCTTAACAGCTAATTAAGTGAAGAGAGTAAAACTGTCGGTTTTGGTGAAGTAGTTCACAAAACTTGTCGTTACCAAAAATGGATCAATGAAAACTTTGATCTTCGAAATTTTTAATTTTCTTTTTCATCAGTACATCGGCAATATCTGATCATCGATTGGGGTTATAACGAGTTCACAATTATTTATTTAGTAAATTAAAAATCTATAAATTAAATAATAATGTTAGCAGTGGTGAATAAGTACATGATTCTCATGGCATATTCTTCAGAGGCCTAGAATTGATTAATTTATTAACAATTATTTAAGAAATTAAATAATGGTTATTTAATTTTAATATACGTAAATGTACATATGTGTATATGTATGTATATGTATTAATATAAATATATATATGGAGATATAATTAATATACGTAAATGTACATATGTGTATATGTATGTATATGTATTAATATAAATATATATATTGAGATATAAATATATATATATATATAATGCATTATCAAGAGCTGACTTTGCATGATACATACAACATGAGAATTGTAATTAATGAATGAAAATAGGAATCCTATTGTGATTAGGATTATGGATTCTAATATGAGCGAGATTTCTGATGTGATTAGGAACCAAAACTTGTAAATATTTCATTGATGGTCATATGAAATAACACAAGTATTACACATAGATTTTGGCCGACAATCTAAATCATAAAATCCGGCCACCCCATTTTCACAAGAAAAATATACGGCCACATCGCCGCCGGATTTTTGGAATTCAAGCGATCCATTCTCGACGCAAAATTGTTTAAGATCTTTAGTGCAATTTAAACAATGATTTCAGTTTCCGATCGTGGACTTGATTAGGGATCAAGGGATCAAAGTAAGGAGATTTGTTCGTAGGGACTTACAAGAATGAGTAATTCCGTTAATCCCAAACTAGTTTGGTGTACAACGTTCAATATGCAAAGAACAGCTCTAGACACCCTATGAATGCTTTAAATCATAGGATGCCTAAAGAATGTTTTGAATATTAAAACTAAAAAATTTAAACTTCCGTTACGTCTTGGGTGCGAGAAAAAATTACTCCAACACAAACCCGAGCAGTTCATATAGTTCTAAAACACCAAACAAAGAGGAGATTAGCCTTACCTTTGGGATATTGCAATGCTATATGAGCAAAAGGACACATTATTGTGAAAGATCTTATGGAAAACGTAAAAAAGACTTTTGGGTTTAGGGGCTGAGATATTTAAGTACAAATCCAGACAGATCATGAATACCTGAAGCCCAAATTTTATAGAATGGAATCAAAATTTAATGATAAAAAGTAGACGGCATAGGAAGGAAATTACTTATAGAGAATATAAAACATAAAGCTTACATGCTTGGTTATATCATTGTGAAGAATTCTGGCCTTCTGTTCAAGTTCCACCTGTAAAAGAAGCACTACATGTTTGACAAAAGTCCAAGCTTTAAAATTAATCATCCTTTTGCAATGTATTATATATATTTTTATAAGCTTTTTTTTGCAATGTATTATACTAATATTCTAAAGGAAGTTAAATAAAAAAAGTTGCGCAGTTGCTGAAATTATAAATACAACTTTGCTCAGATCAATAATGCCAACAGATCAAGAATCACAATGAAGAAAGAGAATCGCATGCTCCCTATGTTTCAAGAGAAACGCCTGTCTAGCTGATTCTGGAGAGACAGCAGTACTCACCACCAAAGGCCTCTCGAGCTGGCCATCAACCATTTTTCTCCTCAATTCTTCACATTCTTCCTGCAAAGAGGGTAATAAAATATGACTTTTCGGGGGTTAAAAAGGTTGGATGGAATTGCTCACATTTACCTGATCTTTCAGAATACATATTGTTAGAGTTTTCAAAAAAAAAAAAAATACATATTGTTATTGTTAGTCCTATTATAGACAGCTAGAATATTTATGGAAAATTCCACCAAACACTTAATTTTTTGTACAGTATTCTTTGTTACTGTACTGGGATTCATTTGGGAATGACTACAGATTTGAACAAAAGATAGCGGTACCTTTGAAAAATCATCATCCGAAAGCTGACTTATATGAATTTCTTTTAGCAAAGATGAAACTTGAAGGACAATATCTGTGTTGTTTTCAGTCCCTGTATCCAGTTTTATACCTGGTTTACAACAAACAGTAAAAGTAAGAAAGAAATATCAACATTTCGCAAGAGCGAGTTATATCCTGGCATCAATTTCCCTGAAATCAATGCAGAGTGTTCCAATTGGATATGAGGTTTGTTTGCTTCTTAACAATTCCACACTGAAGCATTGGAGTAGATAAACATCTATTTTCTACTTTAGACACAAAAGAAGGCTAGTCATAAATCATAATGATAACCCTTCAAAAGGCTAAGTTTTAGATCTTCATCTGACAATTTACGTGTAATGAATATATCGTAATTTCTAGAAGACAATACAATAGTAAAAATACAACACAGGTTTTTTAAATTATGCAATAGCCCAAAATGCCGGATCATGATCGCTTTACTCCCCAATGTTCTCTAATCCTTTACATCTCTTCGTTGTAGTTACTAATTGGTAAAAAACCAAAATATGGCCATCTGAATGGACCATCAGGTGTATACCTTAACAACAAACAGTTGTTGATTTCACACTGTTAAATTGGATTACATAATGGCAAAATCATAGAGGTTGTAGATCAACAACCTATTAATTTATCTTAACCCGTGTACTGTCTACATAATTCTTATCTTAAGCTTTTCAATATCCCGTTTTCTCACTAATTTTACTTTATTTACATTCCACTTCATCAGTTGATTGTAAGCTAGGAGAAAACTGAAGTTCTTCTACTTGGGCAAAATTCGGTATAGCACAAGATTCTGACTACATAATTTCACATGCATTTTAAATTTGATTACCCTCGCCGACATAATTTAAAAGACCCATCATTGGAGAGGTTAATTTTGATGGCCTTTGCTTGAATGATTCTTGATCAGGAAGAGTGTACACACTAGGATCCCAGATGTAGAAGAGTCGAACAACGAGAATGTAACATGTTGTCTCAGAGATATTGAATTATCAGGTGTTGTGTTAATTAGTTTGAAGACTGACCTTTGACTTGCATGAGCTGATGAGAACATTTTGAAGAGTAATCATATGGATCTGTTTTGACTCGTACATAGCTCCCTGCCACCTTTTCTTCAAATGATTCAGGTTGCTTAAGTAGTTCATATAGCAAGGTTCTCTTCAAGTAAACAAGTTTCATGTTTTCGACTATAATAGATGCAAAAACACTTTCAGACACAACATGTTCTAGCTCTATTTTCTGGCATTTTTCCTCCTTATCGAGCTTTCTTTTCCTTTTAGATGCATCCAAGCTGCCAGCACTATTGTTTTCAGAATCAGTTCCAATATCATCCTCCTCCGAATCATCTTTGTTCTCAGCAAAATGGGCCTCCAGCAAATCATAAATTCGGTGTTTGTTTAATGTTTTTTTCCTAAACAAAGATTGTAGCTGTACATCGCAAATAACCATTTTCTTTTTATTAGGATGAAAAAGATTGTTTTCTTTAATATATTCATTCACCATGAGTGTAACATCATGCTGTGATAGTTCTTGGCTAGTGCTTTTACCAATCGATTCTAGGAAATTAATAAGGGAATTTGAGCCCCAGCCAATGAAGTCCACTTTGTCGGATTTCACGTGTTGCTGCATACTGGATTTCTGTCTCTTAGATTTTGTTTTCTCACCTGATTGTTTGAATTTCTTTGCATAATTCATGTCCTCATAGTCAGATATATGTTCTTCGTCTTCCTCAAATTCGGAACCAGACCCTGATTTCACGTTATCTTCCTTTTTCAGCCGACCTTGAGCAGCAAAAATATCCCCTGCCTGAAATCCTTCCTCTTCTTTAATGATGACATAGTATTCCATGAATAGACCCTCACAAGATTCTCTATCTGTAAAGTCCACCATCTCCTGGAAAGCAACAACCATTTATGAGAAAAAAGGAAGCAAAACAAGACCTTTGGAAGCACAAGTTCACGAGGCTCCGAGAAGTTGCACAAGAGACGAAATGAAGGAAGACAAGCTCTGTGTGGAAGCAACTGATGTGTACTAAATTTTGTTTGGTGTATTCCTTCTAGTTAATAAAGGAAGAGGAGAGGAATGGAAGAATTCAGCTTTCAAACCGAATATATCTATTGATTCATCTGGTCAAACTTTTGCAAATGTTTTTATCTAGTCACTTCAATGGTTCCCCTCCCCTACCATTTCTCTGATCAAAATCTGTTGTACTATTTTGGTTTTGGTAACCACAATATTCACTCCTAAATACCGGAATCATGCATGTGTTAGAAAAGAAGGTTAACCCACTGTTCAATTTACATACACAGTAACCATACCCCATCAGAATCATAACCCTTATTTTCTTCAATAAGCAATGCAAGCTTAAGACATTCATCGCAGAACCCGTTTTTCCCTTTAACTTGTAAAAACTCAGCTCCAGGAAGGCAATAACGGCACAAGGCAGTCGTGCAGGTGTAACATTGAAAATAGGAAGACCTCCTGCAGAGAAAGCATTTGTGCCGATCTGAAACATAAAGTTATAAACATTATGTTATGCGTGACATCATATTTGTGGGGAATCTGCAACAAGATTTTATGGGGAAAAAATGGTACTGATGTAATTTTAAATATTAAGAGTGTCAAGAGAACATGTATCATAGATGCAAAGCTAATATTTCAGGATTCCTAAAAAATATCAACGTTTCTTGTTTTTTGTCTGTAGTCTGCCGTGCAGTACATGGGTCGGGTATCAAAAAGAATTTTAATTGATAAATAAATATATCCTCAAAATGTATCAGAAGTTCTTAGTTAGCTCCAAGTCTTTTAGGTAAATTAAAACAAATAGACATGTAGAGCTATCCTTTTTTACTTTTTTTTAAAAGAGTTTAAATAGACATAGCAACATAAAGCAAGACTTGATGCTAGATTGTTTGGTTCAAAGGTTATAAAAATCATGATGATCAGTGATCACAAAATCAGTATAGAAGATTGACTAACCACAAGTCCATCTGCTCTCACTTTCCAGAAATGAATCATCATCCTTCCCAACACAAGAAGGGTGATAGGATTTTAGGCATTGCCTGGAAAAGGAATACGCATTCATTATAGATATTTGTAGAGAAGTTTAGTAATCCACATCTCTCTTTTTTGCAACCTTTGAAAGTGATGATCAATGTAGCACAAGATAAAAAAAAATTATTCAGTTGGCATCTAAAGCACTTGAACAGAAACGATCAAAACTTCAAACATGTGACTCTTGATAGATTATGAGTTACTTTAAAAATTCGACAGCCAACAACTTTTGCAATTCGCATCATAATCTTCCTGCAACCAATGGGGGAAACAGTAAAGGAGCCATGGATTAATGAAGGAAAGTCAAAAAAGGGGAGTTCAAGAAAAAAAAATTAAATTTGCTTTACAGCTCCCTGCGGAAGAGAAAAAAAACTGGACATCAGATGCAGAGACTATCATCCTCATACACCAATTTCTTTTTTCAGTAAATAATCTGCAGAAATGGCTCCTTCCTAATCAAAATGACAAGGAAACTCACGTGTGATCGCATATCCGAAGGTGCCCTCCGTCTTTGCAAACGAAGCACCAGCTTTCCGCAATATCTTCCTTATTTACCACCTTCTTCTTTCCTTTCCCCTTCATCGCCGCAATCAAAAGCTAAATCTGACCCTTTCAATTTTTCACAATTTTATATATATGTAAAAAAAAAGAACAACTTCTGCTTCAAGTCCTCTCGGTTTTCTCAAATATCTTTCGCAAAAAACAAACCAGGAAAATGCAGGATGAATAAACCAGTGCAGCGGAGTTTTAATAGAAACCCAGTTCAAAGTAAATGCCAGAACGAGCAATGTAGAATAAAAAAACTCATCTTGCGTTGATTTCTGAGCATTACTGAGAAAAACCCATTTCAGAAACGAAGAAAATTGCAGGTTTTGATGATAATTAAGCTTTACGATGGATTAATGGTTAGCGGAGTTTTAACAGAGACCCAATTCTAAGTAAACGCCAGAACGAGCAACGTAGTAGAACAGTAAAGTCAGCTTGTGAGGATTTCTAAGCATTATTGAAAAATCCCATTTCAGAAAGCAGAAAATTGCAGATTCTGATTAATAATTTCGATTTGATAATGCATGAGAATGCGTGTGAGAGATAGACTCTGTGTGTGAGAGAGAGACGATAAATAGTGCGTCGGATTGGGAATATAATCTTACAAAATAAAAAAGGGCTTTCATTCCCGAAGATTATGCATTCAAATGCTGGAACATGAACATGAATAAAAATTTTATTTATTTTAAAATAAAACAACCAAAATAGATAATTATAACATATGTATCTACTATATTACTAAACTTATAACAATTAATTTTAATATCATGATCTGATTTTGATAAACCAAAAATATTTTTTTTTCCTCAAATTACAAAATATTTTATTTTTTGTTTTAAAAAATATTATTAAACTCATTTTAATACAACAATATATAAACATGATGATGCTTAACTGTAATTTGGCAATCTAAATATTTAAGTAAAATCATTTTTGGATATTTAAAAATATCTAACATAATATGTTCTTTACCGCATTTTATATTCATAAATTGTAAGAACAAATTATCAACCTTTGGGTGATCCTTAAATGCCTTATAATTATGATTTATGAATTTTAGTTTACCTACAACTCTGATTAATTTTACTTCCAAGCATCACATACTTATAGGTGTA
The DNA here is from genome assembly GCF_012295235.1 of Primulina huaijiensis. NCBI lineage: Eukaryota > Viridiplantae > Streptophyta > Magnoliopsida > Lamiales > Gesneriaceae > Primulina > Primulina huaijiensis. The sequence continues at coordinate 539,805 of NC_133320.1, forward strand.
ATTCAAGTTTGATTATATAATTTACAACTTATCAACTTTATGGTAAGATCTTACATCACATAAAATTCATGACGAAATTCAACATGAATCTTAGAACTTCATGATTATCACATTCATGTTATTGTACAAAACAATTTATAAAATACTAACCTTGATTTGCCATAGATTTCTCTCTGTTGAAAAATGAAGTTTTTCCCACTTGAACCACACAGCGTTATTTTATCAATAGATTATTAATTAGGTGTTCTTTTATAGGGAGAGAGAGGACCGATTTCTGATCACGTTTTTGGATATTTACACATTCTATCAACGTGTGTTGATAGCAGAAATACCACCTTTTCAATTGACCAACTTTATCAAATAAATATTATCTATTTAAACCATAAATTAGATACTTAAAACTGTTAATTAAATATCCAATAATGCCTTTGAGTTGCTACCGCACAGGATCACGTGGATCTTCTGGACGTTCTCATGTTTTCACAAGGGAATTGAGAACTGACGTCCAAGACGTTCACTTATTGTGGCACTTGAGTCACAAAACCAACACACAGTTCCAAATGGCGTGATTTATTAATATATTTTCAATATCTTCCTCGGTTTTATCGAGTACAAAATTCAGAATTTACATCAAAATTTCTCTACTGCTGGCATGGACAAACAGATAAATGAGCACAGCTTAGAATAATGAATCTCTTATTCGACGAAAAATCATTTGATTTAACTCATGTTACTAGAAAAAAAAATCCCAGGCTCGAACCAACAATCAGAAATTGCAATATGCTCTTTCGCAGATAATATATCTTCAACTGGTTGCCTCCTTGAGATATGCAATTAGATCGGCACGTTCTTGAGGTTTCTTCAGTCCAGGAAAAACCATCTTTGTTCCTGGTATGTACTGCATCCATGGAGAGTAACCGGATTGAGATATCATACATATTAGTGGACACCGGACATCCAAGCAAGCAAATCCTCCTCGTCACTTTACATGTTTCTAGAGTACGGTTATTTTTGGACACCATTTACATAGCAAGGTTACCAAAGGCTGTATTTTAGATTGGCGTGTTTGAAATTGCACGCCTATAGAATCTGTCATCCAAATCCATCGCAAAAACAATAAAAAAAGAAGAAGAGAATTTGCTTTCATCTTTCAAATTCAACATATCCATTAGTTAATCTATGGATGAATTTGACTTTCCCATCACGTCAAGTCCAATGATTTTCTTTAATATAAAATCAATTGTCAAATACAAATACAACCCAAGGGTATGTGGTATAGCAGTGTAGACATTCTCTCACACAATCATTTCCATAATTACCCAAAGAAACATGTGTATTATGGCATGTACAAAAAACTGAAATGAATCACGCCATAGGAAATGATTTTTAATTAAAAAGAAAGACAGAGACCATAAATTGAAAAGCAACTAGTCGCATATAACCACAAGCTGATAATGATCTCTGCGTGAAAATGAATGCCCTCAAGACCAAATAAAGAAGTGGTCTTGGAACAGGACAACCTTAACCCGTGAATTGGAGTAAGAGTAAAGGGAACACAATAGAAGAAATGTTATTAGACAGGAGAGAAGTGCATACAACACATTATGTCCCAAGTTATCCCCTCAACCTTTGAAGACATACCAAAGCCTCAAGTCATGGACCCAGTTATCAAATTATAATTTAAAAAGCAGAAAACGAAAATTCAAAAACAAATATTAAGAGATACATACATTTTACTTATGCTTGATATTAGAGAAGCGATATTAGTTAAATTTGAAGATGCAGTTAACAAGATATTCCAATTAATATTTAAATATTAAGAGATACATAAATATTACTTATCCTAGGCTGGCAGAAATTTGAAGATGCAGTAAACAAGATATTCCAATTCATGCAAAAGATGAATTATATAATTGTTTTTTGCAAATAGTCAATGCTCAAAATTCAGACAGTTTATTGAACCATTAAATTGACCGGTCATGGTATGATCGTGGAGGTAAAAATTTGAAATCATAATTATATCACAATTCACAAATATAAATATATACTTAAAAGAAAAACTGTAATGGAACTGCAAAAGTAAACATAAGATAATATGGAGTAACAGCATATTCAAAATTAAATAATATGTAAAATTTTCATCCATGTATTCATTTCAACTTTCATTACTCAATAATTTCAGATACGTGAAAATTGTAAAATAACATAGAAGAGAAAAAGATAAAAAAATAACACGGCCATCCACTTCATGGAAAAATGAAATTCTTTCATGACCGCGCTAGGTATCAGCAACTGTACGTACGCAGAGAAAGACTCCGTCAGGCTAAGAAGAATCACACACACACACACACACACACACACACACACACACCTCTCTTTGAAATAGACAAAATTTGACAAAACTAATTTCTAAGATAACTATGAGAAGACAGATTTGTACAATGATTAGACACACGAGAAAAAAAAGAAATTTAACAAATCACATATCTTTGAAATTTGAATGCACATGTACGTACCTTCTTAGGATTAAGCAAGTAATCATAGAGTGTATTCTCTCCCCAATTTACAGCCATGTTTTTGTTGGCAGCAGAGTAAGAATACCCAGGGGTGGTGCCAGATTGTCTACCAAAAAGTCCATTCAAGTTCGGTCCTGGAGTTCCAAAACACATGAGAATTTTCTCAAAGCAAATGTACGAGACCACTATTCCCTGCTAATGAAGAAGTCAACCAGAATCATAAATATTCAGCCACCACTAGTCAATTGGCAGCCAGAGCATAAATTATCAAGTTTTGGCCAACTATTTGATTTTCATTTTAGAAATTTAAAATTTACAGCTCACTTATGAGTCTATGGCGTTAGCTAACTTGGCTAATAAATCGTTTTTGTAGTTTTTCCTTTTCATAATATTAGCTACTTCCAAATATTTTCTAGAGCTGATGTTACAAAATATAATCATCAGATTTTTATTTCTTCCGCTTTCCTCAACAAAATCCAAATCCAAAAGGAGTGTAATTGAATAACATAATCAAATAAAATAGGACAATCATTTTTCTGTAAATATTAAGTTTTGCCACGTACTAGGTGTCTGGATCAAGTATTTAAGTACAGAGACAAAAAACACCAAGAATCTGAATTAATGAAAGAATATAAAAAAACAATTTACTATAATCAAGATCAACTCGAAAAATAACGGGCTTCATTCACCATTTGTCGAGATAAAAAGCAAAACAAGTACGAAATCATTAACAAGAGATCTATACATCAATGTTCGAAAGTTTGAGAAGACGAGTGAGCAAAATTCATGTTTATTTGTAAAAGACAAAACGCGTTAAATTTGACTAAAGTTTGTTCTCCTCAGGATACATCGCACCACGTTGAAAGTGTCGATCAATCAGGTATCACCAAATCTCAAAGGAACAAAACAATAAAAGACGAAAATAACAGGAAAAGAGGACGGACCTTGTTTGTGGCCGGCGCCTTTGTCGACAGTATGGCACTGAGCGCACTTGGTTCTGAAGATCTTATCCCCCGATTTCACATCGCCCGGCGGTGCTTCGTTGAATGACGCCATTCTTCTGGTCCAACTAACTTTCTCTCAAGCAAAACAAATGCAATTTGCCAAGGTTTTCCGAATGGGGAAGCCTTTGAATGAGTGAATGGTGATGCAGGAAGGTAGCCAGCAACGGAGCCTCGAGGCTATATTAACGGGCACACCATACTATTTAGTTACCTTTTAACTCTTTTATATATTTATTATTAAATATATATTAAATACACAGAAACAAAGAAATATGAGTATGTATTTTGTGAGACGGTCTCATGAATCTTTATCTGTAAGACGGATCAACCCTACCGATATTCACAATAAAAAGTAATACTCTTAACATAAAAATCAATATTTTTTCATGGATGATCCAAATAATAGATCTGTCTCACAAAATACGACCCGTAAGATTGTCTCGCACAAATTTTTACCAAAAATATATATTAAGCACATTTTCGTCATTAGATATATAATCTTTTATTTGATTCAAATTTTGTAATAAATAAATTTTAAAAATATATAACTAAATTATATCTAATTATTCAATCAATAGAAATCGAACTTTCATGAATCTGATCATAAAATGAATGATATGATTATGATTGTTTAACATTAAATATCATTTATCCCCAAGAAAACAATTAACTTTTAATTCAAATGGATTCAAACACAAAATAAGAAACACAAAACGTGAATAAGCATCAAAGAAGTGAAATTATGAATTATATTTTCGTGGATCAGAATTTTATTTATTTTTTGGTACACAAACGATATGGTACTATAATACATCATCAATTTAAATTGATTAGTTGATATAAATGACCTTTATGTTAAAGTAACATTTGTCATAATTAAGGTTTGGTTTAGAAAAATAATTTAAAAATGTTTTTTTAGTGATTGATAAGTGAAAAACTTAAAATATGTATTTAGGTAAGATTTTGTAAAATATTTTAAAAAAAATATTTTTAGAAAAATGTTTTCGGAAAGTATAGTTTTTTAAAAAACAATTGAGATTGTGTTTTCTTATATTTTNTTATAACAGTAGTGAAATAATTATCACTGTACATGAATTCAAATAAAATAGTGGGAGACATTCATTAATTAAACCGTAAAACATGACAAAGATAAAGAATGACCACTTCTTTAAGATCAAAGAAGTAGTAATAAACTTGCGCGGTATGGTCGCTGACGAACGAGACATGACATATCCTTTTCCCGAAATTAGGCCCTAAAAAGCTGTTAAATTATTTATTATTATATTACTTATTATTTGCTTCAATTCAAGGTAAACAAACGATCAATTAGTTGTCAAAGATTATATTCTGTCAAAATCCATCGACCCGCTAAAGTTCATCAGAAATCAAGTAGGTTTGAAAAAGCATGAAGTTAACTCACAATCCATAACTGATAATCATGGAAGATGAGTCAAACTACTCGAAAGAAGACAAACAAAAGTAAACGGAGTGATCAGAATGAAGCAAGCGGAGTGATCAGAATGAAGCTCTCGACAAATCATCAAACTCATCAACAAAAACCTACAACATAACTTTTGCAAATTCTCTCAACTTTTCATTCGACTATTTTAATTTTCAGTAGCATAATTTCTTCAGTTTATCATATTATTTTGACTTTCTAGTAAAATGTTATTTCAATTCATAACAACACAATTAAATTAGATATTATTCATGGATTTTCTTGCAAAATTAATATTTCTCATTTAAATTCTCAGTATGTGACTTATGAAAAGAATTAGAACCAACAACCAATTTGAGATTTACATGGTTTGGTTAAAGAAGATGGATTAATCGTAAGTTTGACATGATCTTGTGCTTTGCCGTCTACAATTTTTTGTGCAAACACAAACAATTTATTTAGGGACTATCATCATCTTATGAGGTGAAGACAAAACTTATTTGAGACGATCTCACATGTATTTTGTGAAACAGATCTCTTATTTGAATCATCCATGAAAAAAATATTGTTTTTTATACTAAGAATATTTTTTTTATTGTGAATATCGATAGAATTGACTCGTCTCACAGATAAAGATGATTCGTGAAACCGTCTCAATAAATGGGTTGCCCCATATATATTGGTAGCCGACCGACTCCCTCGAACGAGATTACAACATATGTGAATACACGAAAGAAAACTGAACAGCCTTGATCATAAATGAGCAGTAAATTTGTCATCACAAGGTACATAATTCAAGACAGCCAAATAAAAAGAGTACCACGGAAAAAAGGGGAAGTTCAAGACAGCCAAATAAAAAGAGTACCACGGAAAAAAGGGGAAGGAGGCGATAAAAACAAACCACTTTAACTCAAAACCAAATCCAAAATTAGCAGAAAAAAATCTTCATTCATCTAAAAATCCTTTACAAACCAGCTTTAAGTTCATCGCAAAAATATTCTTCACCGATTTCATTTTGGCAGTAATCAGCGTCCCGGTGAAGTTTCAGCAATATTTAGCGCCCCAGGCCTTGAACGGTTGGGATCATCGGCCAGCCGATCCGTCTAGGCGAACCCGGTGGAGTCGAAGTGAAGAGACTCAGCTCCACAAAATCTGCTCCCGAAGCCTCTATCTCCATTGTGCGAAAAGAAATTGACCCACGATTTGCTGAAGCAGCCGAGTCTCTTGCAGGGCTACCCACTTTACTCCCTCCTACAGGGGTCTGATTAGCAATTAAAGATATAGTATCGTTATACTCGTTCTTTCTCCTCCTTAAAGATAGAGAGTCGGCTACAGGAAGGTATACGAGCATATATATGCCCACACAGGCACAACATAAAAGGGAAAGAAAAGCTAAGAAGGCTAAGGCATCGTACATGAGCGTTTCTGGCCCAGATAGGACAGATAAACCGAGTAGAATGACTCTTAATGGGAAAAAACTAGAAATCGAAAAGATTAATGCGTACACTCTCTTTTGCAGACGCTTATTGATGACCAGATGAAGAATTTGCCTACCAAGGCAGAACAAGCAGGCAGTTAGTATGACGGCAAAAAGACCAAGAAATATGGTACTCAACAGAGGGTAAGTGCAGAGGATAACATCACTGTTGTTTATTCCAGACGCAATTCTGATGAAATATGAAGGTAGTTTGGAATTTTTGTGCTTCTTATACTCGGGTCCGATTAGAATAACTACAAGCTGAAGAATGAACATGGGGAGGCAATATAGAAGAACATATCCAGCTGTTTTTACGTTCCACTGCCTGCTTAACGTTCCAGATCTCTGTAAAGATGCACGAAGAAGGAAAATGAGGGTGAGAAACAAGCATGGTTCTGCAAATCCCAGGTTTGATACGATGTAACATTTGCAAATATTTTCCTGCCATCTCAAACTTAGGGCATTCAAGACTCGCCCGTTGCGCCTCAACAGTTTCAACCTAATAACCTCACCAATACCCCACCAGACAGCAAAAAAGATGAATGTGATTCTGATAATCCAAGGACCACTAAAATAACTGAGCTGAACAAGGCTTTGATTGCGAATCCGATTCCGGAAGTAAAAGGAATATACAATGCAAAACAAACCTAGAAGGAATAATAGAGCAACAAGACAAATCGTCACGACACCAAGTGCATCACCAACAAATCTTGTCAGGGGCATTACCCAAAGCACGGATTCCACGCATGCTCTCCGCCAACATGAACGCAAATAAACCCTGTGTTGAGTACAAGATCAATCTTAGAGTTTGCAAGCAATCTAAGTACTGTTGAAAGAGACTGTTCAAGGCTCCTGTTGTCTCCAAAACAACCATATAAGGCCACTTGATAGATTATTTAGGTGTTCCTCAAGCTAAAAGCAGTAAAAGGTCACAATTCTGAGTCTCTATGGGACTTGGTTTGAAATCATCTGCAAATATCAAGAACTGAGGAAACAATTGACCTTCAAGGACAGCACCACAAGTCTGACAACCTACAATGTTTATAGGGGAACAAGATCATAAATTTATGCTCCTGCAAAGAACACATTAAACAGCTGTGCAGCTTAGATAATAGTATAATACATAAGAAGAATTTTTCCTTTGGCAATCAACATTACACAGATGATCGTGCACATGTGTGTGATGGGATGCATTTACTGTCATATCCCAATAGCGAGACAAAGATAGATGCATGAAGCACTTTCTCTACTCCACAATACGATCAGCAGTGTTATGATCCTCATGACAAACAAAATTAACCTAAGAAAACTAAGTGCAAAGCAAAACAAATATACATGAAGAGAATCTAGCCACTAAAAGTCTGTAGAATGATGGTCAAGCACAGCTAATTTCACAGGACAAAAAACCGAAGAAGAGGAAAATAGAAATGGATAAAGAAGATGTAATAACACATTATTAAGCAATCAATTCAGAACCCAATCAATGTTCTTATTCTTGCTGCCATCAATTTCTTTATCAATTCAAGCACCACATATAAATTTATGCTGACTTAATAATCGTTTTTCGAGTATCAGTATCATTGAATATAAGTAGTGTATCACCGAAAAAACATCACAATAATTTCAATGGACAGAGACAAGCATGAGTGCATAATAAGTGAAGCGAGTGGCGTTGAATAATAACGGAAAGTTTTGATAGCAAAGAGAGACATGAAATACAATAAATGGAAATTGAACATAAATATTATTTATGGAAACAAATTCTCATGATCCGTCAAAGGTGTCCGGAGTTCTTTTTAAAAGCTTCCATCCATTATGAACAACACCTCACATGTGGCATCTCTAATTAGAAACTTAGAAAGGACAAATATTAAGATTCATCGATTTTAATGTCTTCAAAATTCCCTGAAAACAAACACAAATAATCTAACAGCCAGAGAAACAATGAGATATATATCGACCAAAATAATTTGCAGTAAATGGTAATCTAGATTCCCCTTAAGTCAAACTTTTAAACTTTCCATGCAGCAAAATCATTTAGCACCTCTCACACGCACACGCACACGCACATATAACTCTGTTGGGGAATTACACCCGAAGCGATGCCGACCACGATGATAATATAGTACCCAAAATGCGGAATAAAGTAATCAACAAAAACACAAAGATGTACGTGGTTCACCCAATATAGGCTACGTCCACGGAGCACTGCAACTTTCATAACTGGAAGAAATATTACAACAAGTGTATACACCAATACACTCAATATTTCTCACACTTCCAACCTGAGTATACCGAGAAAATAATTTCTTTAACTCACACAAAGAGAATTCCCGCACTCAAGAAAAAAATACACTCTTTTTTCTATGTACTCTCTTTTTATCAAAGCTAAAAAACTTTTGATTTTGGGATACAATAATTGAAGGAATTAAGTTCTATTTATAACTAATTCCCTCCAGCAACTTTATTAGTTTTTCTGATGTGGGATGAGGCTTTACATTATTTTATTTAATATGTGGGCCTCACCCCTCACCTAACAATTCTCCCACTAGAAGACTTGATTTCAATCATGTCTTCACATCATCATTGCAGCAGCTCATACTTCCTTTTATACTTGTAGTCCAAGAGACCAACTGAAGTAAAACACAACTTCAGTTTTCCAATGATAACAGCCTTCGTGAGCATATCAGCTGGATTCTTGCTTCCAGGAATCTTCTCAAGTTTTAAGACTCCATTCACCCGATCTCTAAGGATCCTCATTCCAAGGATTTGTTTTGCAGCATCCAAATCCTTCAAAGCACATTCTTTTGATAACTCTTTCTTGAGTGTATCAATCTCCTCCATACAAGCTACTGCTATCAACATATCATCTACATATATCAGTAGTATGATATAATAGCCATCAAGCTTCACATAATAACAGTGATCAGCCTGATACCTCAGAAAACCATCATTATTCATTACACCATCAAACTTCTTGTACCACTGTCTTGGAGCTTGTTTGAGACCATACAAGCTCTTCTGAAGTTTGCACACCATTTTCTCTCTGGTGGTATAGTTAGCTACTATCAGGAGTGTACTTGGATTGATGGTAAAAATTGTTAGGTGAGGGGTGAGGCCCACATTCATTACACCATCAAACTTCTTGTACCAATGTCTTGGAGCTTGTTTGAGACCATACAAGCTCTTCTGAAGTTTGCACACCATTTTCTCTCTGGTGGTAAAGTTAACTACTATCAGGAGTGTACTTGGATTAATGGTAAAAATTGTTAGGTGAGTGGTGAGGCCCACATATTAAATAAAATAAGTAAAACCTCATCCCACATCGGAAAAACTGATAAAATTGCTGGAGGGAATTAGTTATAAATAGAGCTCAATTCTTTCAGTTATTGTATCCCAAAATCAAAAGCTTTTTAGCTTTGATAAAAAGAGAGTGCATAGAAAAAAAGAGAGTATTTTTTTCTTGAGTGCGGGAATTCTCGTTGTATGAGTTAGAGAAATTATTTTCTCGGTATACTCAGGTTGGGAGTGTGAGAAATATTAAGTGTATTGGTGTATACACTTGTTGTAATATTTCTTCCAGTTATAAAAGTTGCAGTGCTCTGTGGACGTAGCCTATATTAGGTGAACCATGTAAATCTTTGTGTTCTTGTTGATTACTTTATTCCGCATTTTAGGTACTATATTATCATCGTGGTCGGCATCGCTTCGGGTGTAATTCCCCAACAAACTCATCGATTCATTCCTATCATTTTTAGTTAAGCCAACTCTCCACTACAAAAAATAAACATTTAAACATGGGAACACGCATATGAAAAAATTAAATAAAATCACTACAAGTAAACGAACATGCAGGTGCGCAGCAAAAATTAATCCTTCTTCTTCTTCTTTTTTTATAAGAAACTATGCAAATTTTAATCGTTCTCATTAAACGACTTCAATTCATGCTTATAAATCACAATCCAAGGGAAATCGACCAACTTTATAATCACACCACCAGAACTCTCCATGAAAACCTCACAACCTTAACATGCACGGCTCTTTTCCAAGAAGACAAAAAAACATAACAAAATGATGGAAAATGGCAAAAGAACAAGCTGTGGCGAACTGGAGATAATAAACTAAATAAAAAATGGGGAAAAAAAATCCTTCGTAAAACCCGCACATTCATACAAAAACAACAATGAGGCAACCAAATATAAAATTCCGAGAAAAATACAAAGAAAATAAGAGCAGGAGGAAGCTTACAAGTTCCCAATCAACGATCCAGCGATCCCAAACTTAGAATGCGAAATCCGCCAGTAAATCCCAAAAAAAAAACCCTAGAGAGAGAGAACAATAACTCAACAGAGGAAATTTTGCTGTATGTGAAAGAGAGGAAGAGATTGTAAGGTAGGAGGACTAGTCTTCACTTTGTTGCTGACAGCCTGTCGCCAGCGAATGAGCCATAACTTGGTCAAATATTAATTACATACATTTTGAAGGACTCGAAAATAAAACTTCGAAACTTAATGGATGGTCTAGTTAAGTCATTGATAGTTAAGTTATGTTAGGGGTGATTTCATAATTATGAATATTTCGGGGGGTTTGATTGAAGACAGGTTATACACAGCTGGACGTGGTGCTTACGAAGCTGGAGGCTCGGGTAGCTGTCGTATCGGTTGGTAGGCCTTTACGGTGAATGTTCTTCCAGGTATTTTATACGTTGTAGCCGTCGATATCTTCGTGAGGCTGCAACAGCCGTTGGATTTGTCGAAGTGAGAGTAGATGTTTTGACCTCTCTTTATGTTATGTTATATCGGTCAGAGTGGATCGCTGAGAAATAAAAAAACAAATCTGAAAAATATGGTCAGGGACATTTTTTATAAGACCCACAACAAATAAGTTTACCCAACTCTGAAAGAACAATAGGGTTTTAAAATGGACATGTTAGATGGATGAGTGAGTATTATGTGAGACGATCTCACATATCATAATATGTGAGACGGGTGAATTCTACCAATATTCATAATAAAAAGTAATATTTTTAGTACAAAAAATAATATTTTTTCATGGATAACTCAGATAAAGATCCGTCTCACAAAATATGACCCGTGAAACCGTCTCACACAAGTTTTTGCCTAGATGTATTTGGTCAATTATTTTTTAAAAAAAATAACTTTTTCAAATTTATTTAAAATACATTGTAAAATGTTTTTTTAAAAAATAATGGTTGATATACCCATTAAAAATAGGATAACATGATACTATTTTGTTTTGTTTTTCTGTTTTTCTTTATATTAATAAAGTGTGAAATTATAACCCAAACCCCAAAACACATCTCCCCACGCTAGTTTTAATTTATAAGAAATATATGATAAAATAAAAATTGAAAGTCGAAAAATTTATTCTGATATAATTATATATTTTGATAAAAATTTAATTTCCTTAAAATTATACTTTGTTTCCATGTCTATTATATAGATATATGCTATTAATTATGTGTGGGTGTTTTAAATAACTACCTTGGACATTAAATGTGAGAATCTTAAAATATTCATCTCTTTGACATCTGTAAAAGACGAGTCGAATCGATGCATAAAAAATACATAATTTCAAGTTTACACAATCATGACGTCGTATTGAAATACATTCAATTTCGTATTACTAAAATGAGAACAAGTAAAATACGAATTTAAGATTTGATACTTTATTTTATTTTAAACAATAAAACAGATCGAAATCCGTAAATCTTCAAAGACATCCTAAATGAAAAAGTAAATCTTCATCCACAACCGTAACCGTAAAGTTTGATGTTAGCAGCAAGTGACGTAACTATGAAAATGTCGTACAATTCTCACACCGTTCATCTTCCTCGTCAGAATCTCTCTAGATTCCTCCAAACCCAAGATCAAAATGTTATTATTGTAGTAAATATTAAGAAACAGACAAAGAAAAGCTTTAAAAGGAAGCATAAATGTTAAATAAATAAAACAATTAGTTGGATTTTTTAAATCAAAAAATTAGATTTGTCGATTTCATTTCATTTTATTTTTTAATGACGATAAAATATGTAGTCATTATCTTTGGCATACACTAGATAACTCGAGCTAATGCGATAAAAAATGCAAACCATGCGAACTCTTATTTTTTTGTTCATTTTAAATATATATACGCACCAAACATATGCTTTTTATGTGCATATATTATAAACATAATTTAAAATTAAAAGTTACGTTTTTTAATTTGAATTTAATTATAATTTGTTATTTCATGTTAAGATAATGATTAGGATAATGAGAGAGAATTTTTTGAACGAGTTATTTACTTTTTTATGCCTTGATTATTAGGTATTTTAGAATAATGATAAAAATGAATTTAAACATTTATTAAAATGATCAAATATTATTTCTACTTTATATATATAAACAAAAAAAGTAAGCTATAAAAAGTAGGGGTGTTGGGTCGGGTTTCGGGTCAACCTGCAAAAATTTTTTTACAACCCGAACACGAACCGTCTAACCCACCTAACCCGAATTTTATTTATTTTTAAAAAGAAATTAATGAAAAAAATTCGATAAAATAAAAAATATTAATAATATTTTAATTTAAACATATAATAACAAAATTTTCGATTTAAATTTGAAAATTTAATTGTAGAAAATTAAAAATATATTTACTAAATCAAATAAACAATTGTTAAAAAAATATACAAAATATATTTTAAATGATGAAAATTTATCATATAAATATACAATAAATTTTGTTCAAACATACAATATATAAAAATATA
>NC_133320.1:554828-773469 GCF_012295235.1 Primulina huaijiensis
CTAACCCGAATTTTATTTATTTTTAAAAAGAAATTAATGAAAAAAATTCGATAAAATAAAAAATATTAATAATATTTTAATTTAAACATATAATAACAAAATTTTCGATTTAAATTTGAAAATTTAATTGTAGAAAATTAAAAATATATTTACTAAATCAAATAAACAATTGTTAAAAAAATATACAAAATATATTTTAAATGATGAAAATTTATCATATAAATATACAATAAATTTTGTTCAAACATACAATATATAAAAATATAGGTAATATTTAAAAAAAAAATTCGGATCAACCCGTGACCCAACCCGAAACCCGTCTAACATGGCACAAATCTGAACCCACCCAACCCAAACCAGACCCGAACCCGAAAAACCCCAACCCAAACCTGATTTTTTCGTGTTGGGTCGTGTCGGGTTGACAGATCGTGTTGTATTTTGACACCCCTAATAAAAAGCAATTTTACAATTTCATCTTGTATGTTTGAATTCAAGTCATTCCCCGAATTGAAAAGTGAAAACATGGTTAATGAAACAATCATTTTCGGTGAGTTAACTTTATTTATCTTTACATTAGCCAAGTTTTTCATACGATCCATTTTTAAATTATATACACGAAATACAATGTAACACTCCAGATTCGACAACTGTCTTCATTGTACTAAGACGAGTCTTTCATGCATGTTTATGCTTACAGTCAGCGCATGAAATAATAATTATAATATACTCCCTATGTCCTATTCATTCAGGCTTATATGTGTTTTTTATATAAATTAAAATAGAGTTTTTGGAAATATAAATTCTGTAAAGAAGTTTACCAATTTTTTCTTATCTAACGAGTAAAATAAAATAAATAGTGGAATAGGGATAGATTGTTAAAAAGACCGGCGAAAATAATATTAATAATAAAAACTATACTTTATTATAATTAAAATATATGAAAAAGAAAATTCAAACTAAATGAATGAAATATATCCCTTTTTGTAAATGTTTAACAGGCCATTCGCAAACTTAGGCGCCATCAGACCCAAAAACTGCTCTCTATCCCTATTTTCTTGATTGCGTCACTCTCACAAAATGCCTTCCATTTTCTTGTTTTTGCAATTTTTAGAGGAAAAATTATTGCCATTTAATTATTAAATTACTCTAGTCAATTTACGGTACACGATTCATTAATTGCAACTGCGAACCCGAAAATTCGTGTTCGATTGATTGTTCCTGAAACCCTGGACGAAACAGAGGTTGATCTTTCGATGTCCGATTGCTTATGGTAATTGGCTGCATTATTTGAATTTTGGGCAATGTGGGCTTGTTCATGCTGAAAAGATTGGATCTTGGACCTGGGTTACGTTTGCCTTGATGTTTTGTTAAAGTTTCCTGAATTGTAATCGGAATGATTAAGTCTCATGTACGTCCGTATACTCTGAACTTTGTTGGTGGTACATTGACTACTATCCTTGTGTTAAGCCAAGAATTCGTTGAGATTGACACGGGGGTTTCAAGAATGATTGATTACAGACATTGAATTTCAAGAATGAGTTGATTTTATATTGCCTAACATAGATTTCATCTCGATGTTTTAGAATTAATATTGGGGTGCATTCTATATGAGAAAATAGGGTTGTTGGAGGTGGGGTTTTTTTTTATTGGATCATGGATCCTTGATCTGTTTTGAAGTTTTCTGAATGTGGATGATGCGGTTCAAATCAGCTAAATGCTGCGCGTACTCAAGAAAAGCAAAATAGGTTTTTATTTTTGGAACCTCAAGTTTCCTGTTAAGAAAAGCAGGGGACTTAAGTATTTGTATAGAATGGGTTGCATTTGCTCTAAAGGCAGTACAGACGATGATGATAACAAGGTTAAGAATGAGAGGGAATTGAAAATAACTTCAAAAAGATTAGTATCATCATCAAGGAATGAGGAGGTTGTGGTGGAGATTGACAACGGAGGCAATGATGCAACAACAAGGCTGATATCAGGAGAGCATGATGTGAGAAGTGCTGGCTCCACCCCATCTGCTTGGGACGAGGGTAGTAAGAAGCCTATGGTTTTTGAGAAACCTGAAATGGCCAAAATACAAAGACGGGCAACTATGGAGGTGGGAACGCAAGGGGGGCAGCCTCAAATGTGCAGGGTATTAAGTGTAAAAAATGGAATAGATGGGACCCAAGTAGTTGCTGGATGGCCGCCGTGGCTGACTGCTGTGGCTGGGGAAGCTATCAAAGGATGGATTCCTCGAAAAGCAGACTCATTCGAGAAGTTGGATAAGGTATATTAAGTTTATCCTGCCTTATTCTGAAGGCAGCATATATTTCTGAATCTTTTTTTAGTTATATTTTCACGGTGACTTATAACTGTTATTTATCCTGACTTTTCTTGCCATTCGATTGCTTAAATTATTCTGCCTCTATACGTCACTCTACATCTATCTTAATGCGTATACTCTTCCGGCATCCGTATCAATATACCTGCATTTTTATTTGCAAGAAAGTTATCTCTGCGATTCTTGTGCGGTGACATGGATATCCCTGTTATACCTTTCAAGTTTTTTTGTGATGTTGATATTTTCAAGCACAAAATTCTGAGGTTTCTAATTTTCATGTGGGGTAGGCGCTCTGGGTGGTGAATTACTTTTTACAGGAACCATTACTTGCTGCTTTTGAAGCCATGCATATCATATGTAATTGACTTAATTTCTCACTTTTAAACAATGATGTACTTTGGTTTGCGGTTTCCTGTTTCCTCCCCAATGTTGCTTCATTTCGTTACATTTTTATTATGTACTCCCAACCTTTCAGATTGGTCAAGGAACTTACAGCAGTGTGTACAGAGCTCGCGACCTTGAAACTGAGAAAATTGTCGCACTAAAAAAAGTGCGATTTGTCAACATGGATCCAGATAGTGTACGTTTCATGGCTAGGGAAATCCTTATTCTTCGTAGGCTTGACCATCCAAATATCATGAAACTTGAAGGTCTAGTCACTTCCAGGGTTTCAGGAAATTTATACCTTGTATTTGAATACATGGAGCATGATCTTACTGGACTATTGGCTTCACCGACTGTTAAATTTACAGAATCACAGGTTCGTGTTTCTATTCAAAATCTTTTCTCTTTGTTCACCTTGTCCTCGTGAATTTTCAATTGGCAGACAGCTTTAAATGATGTTTCTGGTTGCTAGTTATGTCTATGCATCTATCATGGGAGGCAATGTTTGGTGCTTACACATATGGTTCATATCTTTCTAGTAGAAGATTCTGTGTGCATGTTTTGGTTAATGATTTTTACCCAAGTATCTGCAAATAACTGGTAAAATCCTGTGGTTGCTTGTAAGATATTATGACGAGGCATAACATGTGCGATGTTGCTACTCTGACAGACAATAGAACTAGCTCATGATAAGACTTTTGCATGTCAGTCTAGATAGCCGATTTTTAAAGCTACACGTGGAGCTCTGGAATGGGAGCAGTGGAGCTGTCAATTTAGTAATGATTTGGGTTTAGAGTGCCACTGTATTTGAGGAGATCAAAAAAGCAGTTTCTGAGTGTGATGAGTGCAAGGCTCTGGGACCGGATGAATTTACAATTGCGTTTTTTCAAGAGTGTTGGGATATTGTTGTAGGAGATTTAGTGAAGATTTTTGAGGAATTCTTTGAAGGAGGAGTTATAAATGGCATTACTAACGATACTTACATTTGTTTGATTCCAAAAAAACAAGATTCATTGAAGGTTAAGGACTTTAGGCCCATTAGTTTGGTCACGGGTCTGTGTAAGATTATTGCCAAAGTCTTATCTTCTTGTTTGAAAAAAGTATTGTCGTATACAATTGTAGAGAATCGAAGAGCTTTTATTGATGGGCGACAGATTCTCGACTGTTGTCTTATAGTCAATGAAATTGTGGAGCTATAAGACAACAGTCGAGAATAGCCAATGAAATTGTGGAGGTAGAAAAAGAAGGGCTGGCTATTTAATGTTGATTTTGAGAAAGCCTATGATAATGTGGATTGATGTTTTTTGGAGTAAGTGCTAAGGAAGAAGGGCTTCGATGATAGATCGGGGAGGTGGATTATGGGATGTGTTTCGACCGGCTCATTTTCTATTTT
The DNA here is from genome assembly GCF_012295235.1 of Primulina huaijiensis. Lineage (NCBI taxonomy): Eukaryota > Viridiplantae > Streptophyta > Magnoliopsida > Lamiales > Gesneriaceae > Primulina > Primulina huaijiensis. Next base: position 558,929 of record NC_133320.1, read on the forward strand.
GACGGTAGGCCACGGGGTAAATTTAAAAAGCCGAAAGGTCTAAGACAAGATGATCCGTGGTTGATGTGTTGAAAAGATCGATCGACAAGGCTAAAGTGATGAATCTTATTCTAGGCCTGCACGTGGGTAGAAATTTCTCATATTTAGTTTGCGGATGACACGCTGCTTTTTGCTAATAATGAGAGTCAAGTACGCGTTTTGGTGGATATTATAAGGGATTTTTGAGGTATGTTGGGGCTAAATATTAATCTAGAGAAGAGTGCTTTGTTGGGCATTAACTATGAAGAGGAAGAAGTGGTTTTTTTGGCTGATGAGATTGGATGCGGACGAGTGATTTGGCCAATCAATTATTTAGGTGTACCACTTGGAGGGAAACCGTTAAAAGTAATGCACATTTAGAAGTCTTTGAAAGTATATATCTAGAACTTACCCGGCTTTTCACTAACATGACTGCGGTTTTTGTTTGTCTGCAGCAGACTTCTTGCCCTCTTTTGTAATTATTAACTTTCTATATTAATATATCATCGTTTCTTATAAAAAAAGTGCTGCTGTATTTTGTTTTACTGAAAGAATTTTGTTTAAGAAAATGGTGTTGCTGACAGTTTATATGGCCACTTTTATTTTGTGCATTGACAAATAAATATTCCTATATTTCTTTAACTTGCACTCAAACTCCCAATTTTTGCCTCAAACTCCCAAGTTTTGAACTTAAGAAACATCATCATTCAGTATAGCGATAACATGTTGTGCCTGTTTTGTGACAAATGCGAGAATAATTAAGATTCGAGGATAGACAGATGTCGATAGAATAGGCTGCTGGATATTGGCATGTTTCTTGTAGAATCTTGTAGACGAGAAGATGTAATATGGTTCGTAAATTGATAGCATATAATATATAGGAGGAACTCATGTAATTATAAAATGCCAAATTTAATGGTCAACCATGACTCATATGTAAATAAATGGGCATGAGAAAGCATGAGTTGTCTTCATTTTGTTGACTTCGTGTCTTTCTCATCTAAGTTTGAGAATTCCATAAAGATATTGAACATCAACTCATGTTTAAGTGTATAATCCCCTTTGAGGAAACAATTAGGTGTACACAATATATTTAAACCGATGAAGAGTGCGAGATTATTCTGCTTTACAGACTTGGTTTGCTGCCTCCAGTATAAAATGACATTGAGTTGGGATATTTTATCCTGTTTCGTATCACATCCTACTTAAAAATAATGGAGTAAAAATTAAAAGCTTCTCTTCTAGTTGTTTTATTACACCCCTTGTTGTTATCTGACTTCCTAGCTGAATTTTTTCAGAACAGGATGAGTTTTGTACCTTTTGATTTGAGGTAATTTAGGAATCTGTAGATCATTTTTTTATTTAACTAAAGTAAAGTCGTGTATGCCATCTGCAACTTCACCTTAATTTTCAAAAAGCATATAATTTAAAGTCGAGGCTGAAATCTTCTTTAAATCTGAGCATGTGATTGTCATTTCCATAATGGCTAAATTTTTACGTCAGCTGTGAAATCAATTGGTGAAAATTTGTTTTTGAGGTTTTTTTGTATGGTAACACAATTAACCTGTACATACTTTGCACTGGGAACAATCTAATATTTATCATCTGCACCACATGGACATTTTTATAAGAGCTTCATGTAATGGGCATGCAGATCAAATGCTACATGCAGCAGCTGCTTCGTGGACTTGAACACTGTCATAGCCGTGGAGTCTTGCACCGTGATATCAAAGGTTCGAATCTTTTGATTGACAACAACGGGGTTCTAAAGATTGGTGATTTTGGACTGGCAACTTTTTTCCGAGCAAATCAAAAGCAGCCTTTAACTAGTCGAGTTGTTACCCTGTGGTATCGACCTCCTGAGCTTTTGCTTGGTGCTACAAATTATGGAGTTTCTGTAGATTTATGGAGTTCTGGCTGTATTCTTGCCGAATTGTTTTCAGGAAAACCAATTATGACGGGTAGGACAGAGGTACATGCTCACCTAACTGGATTTGAGATTTGAAGCATTTCATTCTAGCCCAGTTGTGAAAGTTGTCAATTTTGTTTCAAGATTATAATTTTCTGCTTTTGATTAACGGCGGCAGGATAATTGCACCTTGATTTTCTTTACATGTGACAACATATTGTATCTTGTTGTTTTCCGTACATATCGGGATTTATCTTGATCTTCTGATCGATGTTAATACCTCTAAAAGTACATTTTAAATGAAGTTTTCCCTCAGTTTTCTGGGTTTACGTCTTATAAACAGTTATCCAATTTTTTCGGAAATGCTCTGTACTTCGCTTATGACCCTATAATTGGCTTCTTGTTGAGAACGGACATTGTATGCAGGTTGAACAACTGCACAAAATATTTAAACTTTGTGGTTCACCCTCAGAAGAATACTGGAAAACATCGAAATTACCACACGCAACAATATTCAAACCTCAACATCCTTATAAACGATGTGTGGCTGAGACATTCAAGGACTTTCCTCCTTCTGCTTTAGCACTTGTGGAATCTCTCCTTGCTTTTGAAGCAGAGTGTCGAGGATCTACAACTTCAGCTCTTCAAAGTGAGGTAAATCTTCTTCTCTCCTGCAAATTTCATCTGGATGGTTTCATACTTCCTTTTGCTCCCCTCAGAATTACACTCCTTCATATGATAGCTTAGTTCCTTATTATGTGCATAAATTGTAAGTCAAGCGCACCTCTGAGCTGAATAAGTCCTTGAAACATTTTATTATTGAATTGCTTTTTATTGTGTGTGATATATGACATTGCTAAATGTAGCTTTGTCTGGAGGGCATACTGATGTTGTGCAAGGGACTCATGTGATGTCCTTGCTTGGAAACACAATAATAGCCGTAACATTGATCGGAGTAACTAGAAGAAGACTACATATAAATATGTCCCAGCTTATCCTCTACCCATGATTACTACCGTAGTTTATTTTCTCTAAACATGATATTTTTTCGTATGAGGTTCTTGTTATATTGAATTTATTCCTATTTTGTGCTTTTTGGTCGTGTTTTGATGTCATGGAATTCCGTTGACATGTAGCTTTGTTTGATCATATTTATGCCTCATTCCAAGAGTTCTCTTTTTCTTTTTGATTCAAATTTTTTCTTTTTTCTTTTCTTTTTGGTCTTGCTTGTTTCAAAATTATGCACTACTTCCCAGTTCCTTCTATTTCCGTTATTTGCTTTTCCTTGAAAATCACGATCTCACCAATTTTAGTTTTGTAATTTGTGTACTTATGTGATCGTGTCTTTCCAGTTTTTCAGGACGAAGCCTCTACCTTGTGATCCGTCATCCTTGCCCAAATACCCACCTTGCAAAGAATTTGATGCCAAAATGCAAGATGAAGCGAGAAGGTATACATTCCTTCTGTTGTACTCTTGTGGAGTTTTGTATTGTAACTTCTGCCATTTTGTTGGAATTGATTAATTGTTGGCAACATTTTTCTGAAAGATGCCATGTACTTCTTGTGTGATAATAGCTGAGGGGGAAAATATCGCCATTATATTAAATGTATACTTGAAATTTTTATTCTCTATTCTATGTCTAAGGTTGTCTTCTATTCTCGTTGCATTTTTATTCAACTCTATTCCAGACAAAAGGCTGCCGGCGGAAAGGGAGGCGAACTCGAATCTTCTCGAAAGACCTCTAAAGAATCCAAAGAAATCCCATCTAACGACGCTAATGCTGAAATGCGAGCATCTATCCAGGTAATTCTCTTCTGACGCTTGCTTGGATAATTTGCAAGGCTGCATACTATCTGCTGATAGTTCTTAGATCAGTATGTTCCCTTCCAAATAACGCTATTGAGAGCGTATTCTTGTTTGGTAATGTAAGTTTTTGGTGTTCAGGCACAGAAAGGGCAGTCGAACCCCAAGAGCACCAGTGACAAGTTCTATCCTGGAGGTAGTGTTTCTGGCTTCCAAATTGAACCTTCCAGAGGATCCTCGAGTCGTGGTCATACCATGCAAAGGGGAACATCAGGAAATTTGTTGGATTCTTATAAACCCCAGGATACAGCAGCGCGGTTGTCTAGATTCTCAAATTCGGTGGCACCTCGTGGCAATTCACACCTTGATATTAGCAGAGACTCCAGCGCTCGTTCCCATTGGCCAGAACATCGCTTGAATACCAGATATGAACGAATAAATGATGCTGAGTCCTCACACCATTTACTCGAAAGACCGGAATTTTCCAACAAGAACAATGGAGCAATGCCTCAGAAGGAGACTTCAACGGTAAAAGTTACTTGAAGATATACTTCTTTTTCACCTGTTCCCCGTCAAACCGAAAGAAAGAAAAGAGAAATTATGTTGTAATTTTTTTTTTAAAAAAAAAAAAACTGTCAGTCCACTTTCCATGAGTTTGAGCCAGAACAAGTGGTTCTGGACATGATATCTGATCCGGGAGTTCGCTGTTCATGATATCTGATCCATCCGGGAGTTTGCTATTCACATATTCAAGACTCCTAGTATTAGAGCCACCTGTACGTCTTGGATACTAATTTTGAGCGTGTATTTCTCGGTCTGTGCCTTATACGTGATGGAATGTGATAACTGATAAACCATAAAAACTATGGTTGGAGACATCATTGAGCTTGAACCTTTAGAATAAGTTATTTCTGACAGTCATTATTATTTTTGTTTTTTTCCAGAGTTACGCTCTAAAGAAGACACGGATGCACTATTCAGGACCATTGTTGCTTCCAGGTGGAAGTGTGGAGGAAATGCTGAAAGAGCATGAAAAACAGATTCAACATGCTGTAAGGAAAGCTCGTATGGACAAGGACAAGACCAAGAAAGGATACCATGAGCAAACAGATTCACTCCTAGAATACGTTAACTACGGCCATTGATTGTCGAGAGATGCATACGCTCCATCAACACATACATTCCTCCTAGAGCAATTAATCTATCTGAATGATGTGACTTCTGTCACCGGTCTGTGTGAAATGCCGTCACAGAGGCTAAGAACAGTTGGGGATCTAGAATAACTGAGCAGTCGAGAGCATATGTTTCTGTAGCAAATCTACAAGAAATAGGATGAGCAATTATTCATGGAGGTGCCTGTTTCTGAAGGATTTGGAATTGCCAACATATACATGTGAAGTTTTGATATATATTTACCGAGATGAGACTTTAGAGGACAGGTTACGTTGGCAGAAATATTTAAGTATTTTCTACCAATTTTTTTTTGTCAATCTTTGGTGTTGATCCAATTGTATCTTAATTATTAAAATGGAGTTTGACAGTGCACCAGCTGGGTACGGATTACACTACAAAATTAACCAAACACTTTTCCATGTTTTGACAATCCATTATGACTACAAGTTGTGTGTGGTAAACTATAATTACGAGATATGTGTATTGCGAATGGAAAAAAAAGATTAAAAAAATCCAATTTGATTTCAATGTCGAAGGACCAAAGGCAAAATTGAATATTCAATTCTTAAATAGTGATTAAAATATCGATTAAGACTTCATAATACAGAAGTTAAATTTTGGGGCAACTCTCACGTTCGACGAAAGATGCAACACATGATAAAGTTTCCTCCATACTTTGGACCACCAGAAAACACTTGCTTCCTTCAAAATTCTTTGTAGTTCTCTGGTCTTTGTCAGCACAAAACAATATCGCTTCATCTCTAAGCCATGCTCAAGCCTCAAAGCCATCCCCTTGACACTATTTCTCCTCCAACTCTACACATTTCTTTCTTTAACCCAAAGCTTGAAATAGCAATAACTCTGCATTCAAACCCCAAATTCAGAACGTCAAAAGTTCGCCTTTTTCATCTCAAAAAATAAAATGAGGCCTAAAACCCACAACCCCCCTTTTAGTCTAAAATTTCTCATAATTTGTGTTATTCTTGCTTCTTTCCTTCTCTTTATTCTGAGATCAAATTTCTCATCATCTCCCAACCAAACTCCGTCACCCAAAATTCGTAAGTCCACTTTCTTCCCCAAAAAATCTTCCAGAACCAACTCAATAACCTCGAATTGCTCGCTCGCTTGCACCAAAATTCCAACATCCTTAGCCCAAGTCCTAATCCATTACTCAACCTCAACCATCACTCCTCAACAAACACTCAAAGAAATATCCATTACATCAAGAATCCTAGACAAGAAGTCCCCTTGCAACTTCCTCGTATTTGGACTAGGCCATGACAGCCTCATGTGGCACTCACTCAACTACGGCGGACGTACCATCTTCATCGAAGAAGATGAGTCGTGGATAGAACAAATCAGAAGAAGATTTCCCGTGTTAGAACCTTATCATGTTACATACGATAGTAAAGTAAATCAAGCAGATGATTTAATGCAAGTGGGAAAAGGGCCTGAATGTGTTGCAGTTCTAGATCCTAAGTACTCAATGTGTCAACTAGCTTTAAAGGGGCTGCCTTCTGAAGTTTATGATATAGAATGGGACTTGATCATGGTGGATGCACCAACAGGATATTACGACGAAGCTCCAGGGAGAATGAAAGCCATATACACTGCCGGAATGATGGCCCGAAACCGCCTGGACGGTCTGGAGACTCATGTTCTTGTGCATGATGTGAATAGGGAGGTGGAGGATAACTTCTCTAAAGCTTTTCTGTGTGAGGGTTATATGAAGAAACAAGAAGGGAGATTGAGACATTTTGTTATCCCAAGTCACAGGGATGATTTGAACAAACCATTTTGCCCTTAAGTAGCAAGCATACACTAGTTTTGAAACTTCATACAAGATCTCCCTCAAAATTCAAATTTCAATCCTGAAATTTCTACGTGCATGAACTGAGCCTAGTGGTACCTTTTTTTTTTTGTTTCTTGGATTATGTGGTTCATAGTTTTGTGTCTGATCGTATTTGTTACGAGTATTTACATTTGAAAGCATCTTATTTCCCTTATATTTTTGTAGTGGGGTTTCAAGAATTGTGGAGTTCAGGCTCAATACTTTGATTCACGGGAAATTGAATAATTTGACAATAATATAGCATATTTCACGAATGAAAAAAATATATTGGATATTAAAAAAAATATGATGTATGTTTATTTGAGAAAAATAAAAATCCCATATGATGTCCTCCAACTATATGCATTTGTGTTCATTAATTAATGGTCGTCGGTTGGTTTACTTATCAGCAACCAAAGAAATTAAAGAACAATGGATTCCAACAACATATTGAACCACTTTTCGATTTATTTATGCCTAATAACAAACGGATTGTTAGTCACATGGCACGAGAGATCAATTTACATACATAGATTTGTGATCATATAAGTAACAAAATTATGACAAGTTTAAATAATTTATTTAGCATCATATATTATACAATCTAAAGTAAAACATATCGAAGAGAAATTGAAATCCGAATGAATTTTATATATAAGAATTAGTTCACGAGCATTAATATTTGCTCTAATTTGGGTACGAAATAACATATAAAAAGTTATAATTATAATTTTATTAACGGGAAATTGGCCATAGTCCCCGGCCGTCGATTTTTTTGTGTTCAGTCCTTGGGTACTTTTTTAGTACCACATTTCCACATGAAGTGTACCACATTTCCACATGAAGTGTACCACATTTTGTATGACATAGTACCACAATTTTGTGGGTAGAGAGTGAACCCAAAGAAATATTTTGAGGAGATTTTTCACCAACTTTCTTTTTATTAACGTTGTTTGCAATTATTATTTCGAAAGAACAGCAATAAGTGTTTAAAAATTAAATTCAAATATTAAAATACCAATTTAATTTAGAAACAAACAACCAAGCAGATCATTAAATATTATTTTTCCCTAACAGTGTGCTTGGTTCTTTGTAAATATGGATTTGGATTTGGATTTGGTATTGGATTTGGAAATTCAAGTATTTGAAATTCCATTTGGTGTTTGGTTTAAAATTTAAAAATGATATTTACAAATTCATTTCTTGTTTGGAGAAAAAAAGATTCGAATTTGGAATTTTAAAATTTTAATAAGTTAGCCTTAGAAATCTTATTAAATTTGATGGGATTTGGATAAAAAAGTAATTGTCTGTTTTTAAAATCCAAATCCTACCAAATCTTATCAAATTTAATGGGATTTGAACCCATGAAATTCTAAACAAATACAAATTCTTTTTTTGAATCATCTCGTCAAACGGTGAAAATTGGATTAAATACAAATCCCATGAAATCCTCCCCAAATACTGATTGCTTTGCCAAACACACTGTAAACATTTTTCCTCCGAAGCCGAAGGATAGAGAGAGATGAGCAACGAATAGTAAGAAATATTTGAGTCTGAGTTTCCTCATATTCTTCCTGAATCCAATTTTGTTGATATTACGTTTTTTTTATTACTTTTGTAGCGATTATTTGTTCAAGCTTCTTTTAATCGGTGACTCCTCGGTCGGCAAGTCTTGTCTTCTTCTCAGATTCGCTGTACGTTTCATTACCTCCCCAATTTTGATTTAATTTCTGTTTATTTCAAGTAATTTTGGTGGATAGAGGGGTTCTGCATGCCTAATTGAGTGCATTATGTTATGGATCAAGATTTTGAGGAATAAGAAATGTAATCCATTTATAATGGCCAATGGGTGTTGCGAAAAGTTATTTTATGGAATTGAAATGAGCAATTAGACCATCGGATTATGTGTGTTATTTGTGGTTTTAGATAGAATGATCACTGTTATTGCCAAATATATATCGTTGGATCAATGTGTTCAGGATGATTCGTACGTGGACAGCTACATTAGTACCATTGGAGTTGATTTTGTAAGTTATAGCTCCAAACCTTTCCGAGTAGTCAGTGTAGCTTCTTTTCGTACAAGGGAGTTAACTTTATCATGTTGTGGGCTCTAAATGCAGAAAATCAGGACAATCGAGTTGGATGGAAAGACTATCAAACTGCAAATTGTGAGTTAATCTTACTTGAGACCGCGTTAAATCATATGTAGATAATAGCACGTGATCTTTTTTATCCTTTTGAGTTTGTGTTTGTGAAATTGCGGTTTGTGGATTCGAGTTGTTTCATACATATAGTGTTCAGAGTCTTATGATTTGAGTTGTTTCTTATTTTTTTGATCACTTTCTTCAATTGAAAAGTTTTAGCTGTTAGCACAGTATTTATGTAGCTTCTTCTATGCAATCCATAGAAGTGGAAACTCTTGTAATTGTGAGTTATGCCTGATGATTTAAATGAGCTACTCTGATGTATTAAAATTCTCTCACAACCTTTTTTTGAGAGGTGAATATTTCATTAAATGATCACCAAGGGGGTTGCTTGTCTTTAAAAAAACGCAGTTTATACACCTATTTTTAATTTGCGGATAATCTAAGAAGCAAGGTGATTTTGCTGAAACCTAAAAAGAGAATCAGATTTTCTTCAATAGAAAAATTCCAAGCTTTGCTCTCATATGTCCGATAGTACAGTGATTGTACTTTTTCAACAGTGTGATCTGTTCTATGTGGTGCTATACTAATGTTACCACTGTAATCATGAATGAAAAAGAGTAGTATACTTAATACCTAATGGTTTGTTTTTTTAAATGTATTTCAAGTGGGATACTGCAGGCCAGGAGCGGTTTCGGACTATTACTAGCAGTTACTATCGAGGAGCTCATGGGATCATTGTAAGAAAGACAACTCATAGTTATTCTTGAATTTTGTGCTTAATCACAATATTGGATTTTGTTTTGTAACTTTATTGTGAAGATATGTTGCATGCATGAATTGCAATGGTTGGAAGCATCACGGGTATTTTATTTCAAGTATTTTTACTCTTCTGAAACAATAGAAGCTATTATGCATGTACTTTGTGGTCTACGGAACAGCTATTGTAAGACTTGTTTGATGATTTCTCATTTGTCGTAAGTGCTCTTTAAGCTTCTGATTCTTAACTGAATCTTATACCATTGATTCTTTTTCTCCTCTCTCCCTTTTCTCCTTGTTTGAACTCTGTTCCTGACCTTGGTTGAATTTTTTTATGGAGTAGTCATTTCTTTCCCGGTGATGATAACTTTTTTTTAACTATATTCCACTGTGCAATACATGTAATTTACTGGCTAGGCACCAAATGTTGCAGTAAATCTAAGTAGCACTGTTCATTTTCTTCAGTTGGTTTCTAGGACATTTGTTCTTCCTCTTGTTTGGGGGTGTATTATAACCATATTATTGTGCAAATGTTGATACCTGGACCCAATACATTTTCTACCTTGTTTCTGATTTAGATTATTTATGTTTGATTTGATTAACTATTATCTGCCATCTGTTTTTTCGGTATTGATGGTCAACTGTGGTTTTTAACATCAGAATACATTTATTTTAGATTTTAAAAGTGCGTGTGTATCTAGTTTACCTTCTTTTAATGCAATAATCTTTAAATTATTGTTTACCTTGGTCTTCTGCATGCTGCATATCCATATACGTGCTGTTTCTGATTTTTTCCCTAGCCAAGTTTCTGTATCCTCTTGTATGTCAGCGCTGTGGGAAACTGTCAGGATCCTTACTAAAGGACTCTTTATTTCATTTAATTGTTTTTTGAGATAATGATGTATTGATTGTCCTAATTTCTTAAAAAGATTAATTGTACTTACTATAATCATAATAGATTGTGTATGATGTGACTGAGATGGAGAGCTTCAACAATGTTAAGCAGTGGCTTAATGAGATTGATAGATATGCAAATGATAGTGTTTGCAAGCTTTTGGTTGGCAACAAATGCGATTTAGTCGAGAGCAAAGTTGTGGACACTGCAACAGCAAAGGTAAATTCTTTATTCCTATATGTTGAGGGTATAAGTGACTTCGATTTCCTCTGGTTCTGAGTTTCTAACCAAACAATAATAATAAAAAGTAATGGGCATTGAAATTTCTAATGTGTATGTGGTGAGGCATCCTAATTTCTTCAAGTTTACTGGAATTTTTCTAAAATGTCTCGATCTTTGACTCTTTGTATTGGACTATATTTGTTCTTTTCAGTGTGATATCAGATTATTAATAATAAATAAAGAGACAGATACTTCAAATGAGATAACCATCACATCGAGTAGGAATGACAACACATGAAATGTACTCGAAACTTCCAGATAGCTTAATCTACATCTTGTTTTAATTAGAATTGTGTAGTTCTTCTGTTCAATGTTTTCAAAATCTTGGGAATATACTCACCGCTCTTTCTTTTGGTGTTTCACTTTTCCTTTATATTTGGGCTAAGATATGAGACACTTCTTGTGAACGATATGCCAAAACAGGCGGATTTTTGTTTTCACCTTTACCCTCTCCTACTTTTATTTGTACTTGATGTTCGCATATTTTCTTTCAAATGCTGTTTAATATAAAGATCTTTCCCCGCGTTTCTCAATTTGTGTCCTCGTACTGTGGACCAAAATTTGCAGGCATTCGCGGATGAGCTTGGGATTCCTTTCCTTGAGACGAGTGCAAAAGATGCTATTAATGTGGAGCAAGCTTTCTTGACTATGGCCGGTGAAATCAAGAAAAAGTAATCAGTGAACTCATCTATGCATTTATAATATTGTTGGTCTTCATTACAAGTTTTATAATTACATACTAAATTGCTCATAGCCTCGTACCAATAAGACGTGAAATTTGAGGGGGATCCTTGAGCTGTGAACTACTTTAAATCCTACTAGTTTCAACCTAAGTTTATTTGATGATGACATGTTCATGGACTGGATTTTTGTGATTTCACCTCGAATACCTACAATTTCTTCTCGCTTCCTTATAAATTTTTGAGACTGGTGAATTTATGCAGAATGGGAAACCAGCCAACCGCAGACAAGAAATCGACAGGCAGAGTTCAGATAAAGGGTCAACCAATTGAGCAGAATAGTAATTGTTGTGCTTAAGTGTTTCCTATGTGTAATTTGATGTTTAGAAGTTTGTAAAAAGATAAGAATGGTGTAATGACTACAAATGTCCTTTCAACTCCTGGTCAAATGTAAACTGCTGAACTTTGCTGTTGCATAATCCTTATTTTTTAACTTTTATTTATGGTTGCAGATATTTCTTGAATTTTTAAAATGTATAATAATAGTAGTTAGATAAGTTGGTATGTGAAAATATTACAATTAAAAACATTCTCGTCTAATATAGTTAAAATCTTAATTATTTACGTTGATTTTTTTCTTATGTTGTAGTTTTTGGAGTTTGTTATTTACTAACTTAAAATAAAGCTGTCAAACTTTTGTTATTCAAAAGTCTTGTGTGATGCAACACCTAATAATTGTGGTGGATTGCTTTTGACTAATTTTCTCTAACATAACATTTGGATGTAAAAATGTAATTTTTGGTTAACAAAAATTTAATTTTCAACAATACCATTTATTTACAAAGAATTCACGTTTAAATTAAATAATTGATAGTGTATGTAGAATATTTTAACTCCAGACCCAGTGTCATTACTCACTACTGATGATAAATATTCAAATTTTAGGAGGCCATGCCTCGGTTTCCACATCGCTACCTCCAACTTTATTTGGTTGGATCATTGATCAAGGCCATTAAAATTGAATTTAATTTTCTACTTGATAACTGTTGATTTATACTCCAATGACACTTTTACTTCGTGGAATTTATTCTCAACTCCCAACCTTAAACATTTCATGCTTTAGATCGCTGTACAAAATGTGACATGGGCAGAATAAACAAGAAAGGGCGTAGAGGGTTTGATTACACTCTCATGCCAAGTTTATTTCGGTTTTTTAGTCAAATTTTTTTTTGAATTCAAAAGTCTGCATGTGAAAGTACTACTAATTAGACTCTATGCAACTGTCTGTCCTATTATATTCTCATTTCACTAACAAGCTGATTGACACCGGTCTGTCTGTTTCTTTCTTCACTTTCAGCAAAGCCAATGGAAATGCTGTGGACTTATTCAAGTTATTTGGCAACAAAAAATCGAATGTCCTTGGGTGAGTTGAGTTACCTACATTTTGCCCTTGAAGAAAACAATCTCATTTCTATCTTCATTTCAGAAATCTTGAGCTTTGACTGGTGTCATTTCTTGGTTGATTTCAGAAAACGGAAAGCAGAGTGGGATGACTTTGAACCCAGCCATATATCGAACGAGGAAGTGGTGGACGCTCTTGAGGCAAAACGAGTAATCGATGACATGAAATTAGTTTTAATGCAATATTTATTCCATGAACAGGATTTTACGTTTTCATCTACGCATTTTTTTTTTAACCATTTTTATGATAAATTTACACAATGGGTTCACAGCAATTATTCTAGTGAGCATAATCATAAAATCTAATATTACTTTAATCTGAAAAATAAACAAATATCATAAAAGTTAAAAACGAAACTATCCTAATTAAATAATGAGTAACGCTGAGTTNTATATAGTCGTAGACGAGACGAGGTTTCTAGAAGGTGAGAGCAGAGTCATAAACCTAACACCCTTCTTCTCTTATCTCCTTCCCCTCCACCAAATCGCTACTCGCTCATCCTTCCACCGTCTCCAATTTCTAGGTTCCCCACTCGTCTATCAACCCTAAAGCAGTTTAGAATCCGATTTGCAAATCATGGCTTCATCCACAGCTCAAATTCACGCCCTTGGTGCTACCACTCACTTCACTTCCTCAAACAGACCGAACAATCCTGGCAAGACTGTGTTTTTTGGGACGAAGCTCAACAACTCGGTGTCATTTGGTCTCAATCTCAAGAGCAAGGTCAGAGGTGGCAACCGTCACTTCCGAGTGGTTGCGGAGAAAGTTGTGGGGATTGATCTCGGGACGACGAATTCTGCGGTGGCGGCGATGGAGGGAGGGAAGCCGACGATTGTGACTAACGCTGAGGGTCAGCGAACTACTCCGTCTGTGGTTGCATATACGAAGGCCGGAGATAGGCTGGTTGGGCAAATTGCAAAGCGGCAGGCGGTGGTGAACCCCCAGAATACCTTCTTCTCGGTGAAGAGGTTTATTGGGAGGAAGATGTCTGAGGTGGATGAGGAGTCGAAGCAGGTTTCTTACAATGTGGTAAGGGATGAGAACGGGAATGTTAAGCTCGATTGTCCTGCAATTGGGAAACAGTTTGCTGCTGAGGAAATCTCGGCTCAGGTGTGTATATAATACCTACTTGTCATTTCCGCCTTTATAACGAAAGTGGTCATTCTATGTCTTTCTTGATGAGAAAGCTATTCACTATGTCGAAGTTGATGAGGTTTCTGTAGAATTTTATTGGAAAAGGATGTCCTTTTGTTGAGGTCAAGTTGATTGCATCAAATTCAGTGCGAATTTTTAGTTTATGAACTTCGTAAATATGTTTTTGAAATTTGAGTGCTTAGTTTGTTTGACGCATGTTCTTGGAGTTAAAGAGTATTTAATATTTTATCCCGCGAACAATTTTTTTCCTCTTGTGCATGTAAACTTTGAGATCAATGATAGTGCACCTTCAGGCACACTGCTTTAGCACCTAACGACTGAGTATTGGTGTGAATAATGCATCTTATAGTTGTTCTCTAGTTCAATTAGTGGTCGGTTTAACTTTTTTCCTATATATTAATATGATAATTGTGCTGTATAATATGCCAAAGGATGGTTTTAAGCAATGCTTCTTTCGCTCTCTGGCTTTAGGTTTTGAGGAAGCTTGTGGATGATGCTTCGAAGTTTTTGAATGACAAGGTCACTAAAGCTGTGGTCACTGTTCCTGCTTACTTCAATGATTCTCAGAGAACTGCAACCAAAGATGCTGGTCGTATCGCTGGCTTAGAAGTTCTCCGTATTATAAATGAGCCCACTGCAGCATCATTGGCCTATGGTTTTGAGAAGAAAAGCAATGAAACTATTCTAGTTTTTGATCTTGGAGGTGGTACTTTTGATGTTTCAGGTGAGGAATGTCTCATTTATTTTCTAGCTCAACCCTTGTCTCGGTTCCCCATTTTCTGTTGTTCAACTGAAGCATGATTGTCATCTTACCTGTTCTTTTTGTTGTTTAAAATAGTGTCCATCTTTTTTTCTTTAATTCTTTTGCATTAATTTCTGTGTTAGCTTAACTGCTCAAGCATCAGTTTTTGTCATGCCATATTTAAAATGGTAGAATTCTTTACTTGTGCAAGAGTGCTCAATTGTGTCATGAAAATTCTAGTTGAGGCCCGTGAACAAGCTATAAGAAACATTGCTATTCTTTTGGATGCGTTCATTGGCTATTTTATCGCCTCCAAATATATTGTGAACTAGTGTTTGATTTGAGATACCATTGTCTAGTGTGTTCAATAGTTCATGAATGTTTAGGCCGTTGACATGAAGTTATTTTTAATTTTCCTTCGTTCTTTTTATTAGTTCTTGAGGTTGGTGATGGTGTGTTTGAGGTGCTGTCTACTTCTGGAGATACACATGCGTTCATTAGTTCATGAATGTTTAGGCCGTTGACATGAAGTTATTTTTAATTTTCCTTCGTTCTTTTGATTAGTTCTTGAGGTTGGTGATGGTGTGTTTGAGGTGCTGTCTACTTCTGGAGATACACATCTTGGTGGTGATGACTTTGACAAGGTTCAGATTTCTTATTGCTAATTCTTTGAAGATGACTCTCCATTTTCTTCATGCATATTTAATTTTACAACTGCATTTTGTTGATGATGTCATTCACTTTTTTGGATTTCATCCAGAGAATTGTTGATTGGCTTGCTGCAAGTTTCAAAAAGGATGAGGGGATAGATCTTTTGAAGGACAAGCAAGCTCTTCAGCGTTTAACTGAGACAGCTGAGAAGGCTAAGATGGAATTGTCATCTTTGACGCAAACTAATATCAGGCATGTTTAATGTTCAAAATTCGCTGACACCCTTGCAACTTCTTACATGCTTAATTGTTCACGTTGTTTTCTTCGTTTTGCTAGTTTGCCTTTCATTACTGCCACTGCTGATGGCCCTAAACATATTGAAACAACTATTACACGTGCTAAATTTGAGGAGTTGTGCTCAGATTTACTGGACAGGTCAGCTCAATCATCTGTGTGAATAATTAGCATGTTGTGATTATATAATATTTTGCAACTTATTGGAGGAAACCGTTTCCTTATCAGACTCAAAACACCTGTTCAAAATTCATTGAGGGATGCGAAGCTGTCTTTCAGTGACATTGACGAAGTTATCCTTGTTGGTGGTTCCACACGTATTCCAGCTGTTCAGGAACTTGTTAAGAAATTGACTGGAAAGGACCCAAATGTTACTGTCAACCCAGATGAAGTTGTTGCCCTTGGAGCAGCAGTTCAGGTTTGAGCATACCCTGTTTTAGCTGTCTTATTCTGGCTGGGTAACGACGTAACGTCGTTTGACAAACATTCTTGCTTATTTTATTTGTTTAGGCTGGTGTTTTGGCGGGAGATGTTAGCGATATAGTCCTTCTGGATGTAACCCCACTATCTTTGGGGTTGGAAACACTTGGTGGGGTAATGACCAAGATTATTCCTCGAAATACCACTTTGCCTACTTCAAAATCAGAGGTGTTCTCGACAGCAGCTGATGGTCAGACTAGTGTTGAGATTAATGTTCTTCAAGGCGAGAGAGAGTTTGTTAGAGATAACAAATCTTTAGGCAGCTTCCGTCTTGATGGAATTCCCCCAGCCCCTCGTGGGGTTCCTCAAATTGAGGTTAAATTTGACATTGATGCCAATGGAATACTCTCTGTCGCTGCCATTGACAAGGGAACTGGGAAAAAGCAAGATATCACCATTACCGGTGCCAGCACATTGCCTAGTGATGAGGTAAGAGTTTTTTATGATGTCTTCACCATATCACATGCTTTTACAACCACTACAGCAGCAAGCTAAATTTGAGCTAATGAAATGAAAGTCTGCTTTTTAACTTTGACTCCTATTAAACCCTCGTTAATTACTTATCTGGAAACTTGCAATTTTTCCCCAATCCTGATCCAGTGCGCTCTTATGTGTTACTACAGGTGCAGAGAATGGTTAATGAAGCTGAAAAATTTGCAAAAGAAGACAAGGAGAAGAGAGATGCCATAGACACTAAAAATCAGGCTGATTCTGTAGTTTACCAGACGGAGAAGCAATTGAAGGAACTTGGAGACAAAGTTCCTCCCCCAGTAAAAGAAAAGGTTGAGGCAAAACTTGGAGAACTTAAGGATGCCATTTCTGGTGGCTCAACCCAAGCAATGAAGGATGCAATGAGTGCTCTAAATCAAGAGGTTATGCAGCTTGGCCAATCATTATATAACCAACCAGGTGCCACACCTGGTACCGGCCCCACACCTGGAGGAGGAGCTACCTCTTCGGAATCATCAGGCAAGGGACCTGAAGGAGATGTCATCGATGCCGACTTCACGGATAGCAAATGAGGGGACATGAGACAGATATCAAGCCTGGTCAGCGATCTTAACCTCCTATCATTCCTTGTGTTTATACGAGAATATTTTTGCTCGATTTTGATGGAGACGGTGTTTGAGCAAATTTAGTTATTACAACACAGTATGAGAGTTTTTGAACATCCTAATGTTTTAATCTTCCAGATTGTATCATCTGCCAACATCAACGATGGATTTGGAAGTTTCATATAGTAAATTCTGCATTTCACTGTTCTGTTCACCGCAATGTTTACTTGAGTGTGTACTGGGTTGTTTGTAGCTAGTTTCATTTTTCAAAGTTTTTTATTATATTAGCGTACTTATTATACATGTCTGTTTGTTTCATTCTTAACATCACACAATACTCGATCATTAGGTACGTGAGCTGCTTTATTAGCAATATCTGAGTGATAAAAGAACAAATTATCAGAGTATTTATCCCGGAATCTCTTATAAGAGTTTGTTGGAGATGTTTTCATGCACAAGACAAGTATGCGATACCGATTAAATAACGGCGAAAGTAAATTTAAACCCATAAAGCAATGTTTCATACTGTTATCACTTTTTAAATGGGAATTTAACGATCAGAATTTTCACGTCAAATATATTTGATTAAAAGCACGAGAGGAAAAAAAATCATGGCGCAACAACGATCATGAAAAACACCTTCGTATTCTAACTTTCATGCCCGGAAGTGTTAACTTGGGCAAAATACAATTATAGACAAGTTTGGAATAAAAACAGTAAAATGCAAATAAAACAGAATGTGTCCGGTTTCGAAGCAGAAACTGACCAAAAATATAGTGTTCTCACTGTCGGTGAGATCAAACTACTTGGTAATTTTCAGTGGACAACTGAGTTCTCTGTGAAAACTTTGGCGGATTCCCTCCTCTCGATGGCAAAACGTTAACTACCTGCCATAATTGAAATCAGTTAAATTACAAAACTAACTGAGAGGACGTGCTGCATTCAAAAAAGGATTGCAACTCTGTTCTACATTCAACGAGTCATTTGGCGATGAATATAGTAATCAAAGTATTACTGTAACAAAGGGAATGGAGAGAAAAACCTTCAGATCACTGAAAGTGCTTGAAGAAGTAAAACGCACAGAAATTGGGAATAACTCGGAAGTATCTACTGCAGGAATGACGAATTCCATAGATCCACTGCAAGGGTATCCAATTTTCGATTAAAACTGAATAAGAACACTATGAAACATCAAATGAAGTAAATTTGTAGCGAACTAACCTGCGGTTTGAGTTATCAATAAGCACAATAGACCACTCTAAAATAGATTTTTTGGGATCATACCTGCAATTTATATCAACAATGTTCACATATGCTTGATATTCAGAATATATGCAACTAATTTAATTTTAATCTATGTCAGAAACTTCTCTAGCATGAATCCCTCATGCAACAAACACAAATCCCTATAATGCCAACATTCAAATCTAGTCATAATTTAAAGTTTTAAACAAATATCTGCACATTCAAGTAACTTAAGTTGAAACTATACCAGACACCATGCGGCAAAGGAAACTCAATGAATCCTGCCTATAGCACAAAGATCATATGTGAATAAAAATAAATCCTCACCTCCACTCTCCATCAATTTGTTGTACTTTTGGTGGATCTCGCAGAGCAGGAAGAGGAATTGAAATCACAACATTCTGTAGATCAAACATAGTTGGAACTTCATACTCCAAATTCACATAGGTTTCATTTCCAGAAAGAGAAGGCCAGCAGTTTACTGCAAGATTACAAATGAAGAAGCTGATAAATGAAATTTATATATCTATATGTATATATTACTGTGAAAAGGGGAACACTAAAAACAAAGCTCACTTGACAGAGGCAAATAAGACTCATCTGCACTTTGCATTCTCCACTTCAACAGACTAACACCATCACCTGATTGGCCAGTAGGAAATGGCCTATTTGGATCCTTGAGACCTAAAATATTTTCACCGGAAAACAATTCCTTGTTGACATTGGGGTGAGTTTTAAACAGAATTCCTGGATTACCACCAGTTTCTATCTGAAAATTGAACCAAAATCAAATATGTATAAAATATATACTCTATACATACAAACACAACGCTGA
This sequence comes from Primulina huaijiensis, assembly GCF_012295235.1. NCBI lineage: Eukaryota > Viridiplantae > Streptophyta > Magnoliopsida > Lamiales > Gesneriaceae > Primulina > Primulina huaijiensis. Next base: position 578,343 of record NC_133320.1, read on the forward strand.
AACTTCTTGGAACAAGAAAGCAACAAGGTAAAGGGTCAATAAGGATGAAGTATGTTCGAGAAAAAAACTAGAGACCTGAACTTGGATGTGTCCATCCTCTTGGTTGAGTAATTGGAGTGACAAGGTACCCTGCAGATCAAAGTTTCCAATACCACCATCCTGTTTTAAAGTTACATTAAGCTTTTCTTCCACAGATAACGTAACAGGATCACTTGGTGGTGGAGCAGCTATTTTGGACCGACCAATACTTGGTCTGACATCTTCAACAATCACTTCACCTTCAGCTTTGAGAGATTCCAAAAATTGGTTGGCCCTTTGGGTTTTCCCTAGTTGCATACCAAGACCTTTAGGTGGAGCTGAAGCAGAAGCTGAAGCAGGAGGACGTCCTAATCATAGAAGTTCCAAAGCAACATAATTAGCCAATACTCAAATCATTTATAAGCATCTCAAGACCAATATATGCCAGGAAAAACATGTAGCAGTAACAGGGCACCAGTAACCACTTGAAATCATCTTAAGAAACTATAAACAGGACCATAGGTTATCACAGTGACAGTCTTTGTTTGCATATAAATGACACATCAAGATTGTTCCAACCAAAGAACGATAAGTTTATAATAGGTGTCAACAGCCCGGAGTTATCTCAAAAGGAAACTACAGCTATGTTATGTCTTCTTTTGCTGCATCAAAAGCCTCCGTGATAAATAAAATAGCCCATGAGAAGACATGAAAAGACCGTTCGATTTGCCATTCATATCATGCTACAAAATATTGGACATCACTTTGTTGTATTACTCTTCATGAAATTGTAAAGGAACGGTAAGACCTATAAGTACAGTAAAAAAACTACCTGGAGCTGAGCACACAGACTATGACTATGGTTGGAATGTTAGATTCAACTATCTACTTGCTCCATGTCTCTTCCTCTTTCCCACATCAATAAAAGAAAAGAACTAGGAAAATGTACAGAAATAGAATAATACCCTACCAAATAAATAGATCCATTTTTATTTATTGAATTGTCATATGATTCCGCATATTCCTGCAATTTCATCTTTTAATTGAATGCAATTACCAGCTATAAAACAATTGCCGCAAGGATAAGGTAGAGAATGAAGAAAAACTTCGAATTCCTATAAAATAGGTTACGTGTTAAGTCATGCAAGTTATTTTAACATAAAATTTGAATTAAAGGTGGTGAAAATCAACAAGCATCACCAACAAAGATTTTACGTGGCATAATAATCTTATTCATGAAGCAGAGGATTTAACTAGTTTTTCAACAAGGTAAAACTAACACATACCTTTGGGCTTAGAGGACAGGGATTCCATGTCAGTACTTAATCCAAAGCCTGAACCACTTCCAAAACCACCACCATTACTGGATATACCGGTGTCACTGCCAAAGCCACCATCAATTCTGCCAGAACCCATTGACTGCATAGACATAAATCCTCCTTTCTCACCCCTATTCTTCTCGATCTAAATAAAATTCACAAAACAGATTAGTGTACTGGTGCCAAAGAAAGAGCATTGCTACTTTAGTTCCGATCCATCACCTTATTTTTGTCAATCTCGCTAGCTTTGCGCTTCATGACATCCTTGGTTTCATTGATCTTGCTTTGTAGTACCAGCTTGTGCAATCTCTCTTCATGACTTTCCATCTCACAGTACTGTTTAACTTGTGCAACTGTGACATTCTCTTTGTGTCCAAGTGAGATCACTTCATCAAATGCAAAAAGAATCTCAAAAGCTGTCTTCCCAATGCCCTCTTCATCGAGGGAGTACGAGTATTCAGGCACCTAAAAAGCCGTTAAGGAAATAATACCAAACTTATAAAAACAACAATCATGTGAGAAATTTTCTGTAGAGTTCCATCCATTGTGCTGACAATTGCTTGAAAACCGAAAAGCATTGAAGAATCCAGCAATTTGTGCACAACATTTTTTTCTTTTTCATTTCCCAACGGAAATCAATAAGCAAGACTGATATGAAAGAGCAGTAAATTAAACAAGATCAATAGTGAAGGTGCATATTAAAAACAACAAAATTTTCAGCTTAACCATATTATCACCTACTAAAAAGGATACTAGTTTTGAAAGTAGCCTCAATGTCTCCAAATCTTCAAGAATGTTGCTCTGCTTATTCGTGACAAGAAGCAAGTACAGGGACTCTATCGGCTGGTAGACATAACGGACATTTTCAGTCTCAACATATGTGTGCTGTTTTCCAGTTCCGACCAATTTAGGGAAGGCTGCCAGATATCCCTCAATTCGTATACGAGACATATCAACAAACTGCCTTGAAACAAGGGCTGTGGAAGACATAAAAGAATAAAGTTAAGCATGGTCAGTCAATCACCCCACAGAAAAAAAATACAAAAATATGACTTAATTATGAGGTACAAATAAAAAATGATGATTAACAAACTTACATCATACAAAGCTATAAAATAAAGGGGACAAAAAAGGGTATTACAAAGGGAGGATAATTCAACAGGGAGCAAAAAACCATAACAAAAAATTGTTACCATATCACAGTAAGATCACTGAAAAGAACAACAAACAAAAAAGATAAATACCATATCACAGTAAGATCACTGAAAAGAACAACAAACAAAAAAGATAAAATATACAAGAGATAAGCAGCATAAAGCTAATAAAAACTTGGCCAAACTCAAATTCATCGATGACCATAAAATACAACCAAGGGCCAATGAATAAATAACGAAATGCAATGCCTTGGAATCATAAGAAAAGTGGTTGAAATCAATTTTATTATACCTCTTCACACCAGTTAGTCTCAATAGGAAAGTACTGAGACTATCGAGTGACTTTTAGAATCACTTCTACATCAAGTCTACAACCTCTTATACAACTACGGGACCAATTTATGCATAAACCATTCACCTTAAAATAAATTGACCTCGACATTGGAAACAATTACAAAATAAAATTCATAACAGGAAGAACAAAGCCGAAAAACATGTCCAGGATAACAGGCCATCTCCTTATTCAAAATATTGTAAAACACGGCAGCAGAACCTTTTCCTGATGCATCTTTTCTCTATTTCTTATCTGGATAAAGGCCTCACAATAATAAACACTACCTTGAAGTCACATAGAAGTTTATATAACATTCAAATTCCCAATCATATCATCCCCAAAATCTCGGAAAGATGAGTCGGTAACCTGTGAGCATATGCAAACCATACCATACTAGTAATTACGATGCTTAGGACAGTAGTCAGTCATATCATAGAACCACAATCGAAATTGATACTTTTAATATTGAAAAATTAGTATTTTGTAAGTGACCATCTAATCTATACGTTTTTAAGGATGTTGGAAAAATTCCCTACGGCCAAGACAGAGGTTTTATATTGATTTACAGCTCGCAGAGGTGTTATCTTCAACATTGATACTTGATAGTGCTAATAATGTTGCTTCACAGTAGATAGTTGGAATCTTAGTTTCGAAACTTGAAAATAGGCACTCAGGGTCAGAATTCAGGCATCAGGGGTATCCAGCGTTAATTAACCACCGGGGAGCCAGATAAGTAGATTTTGAAGAGGTGCTCGACTCATAGATGGGGTAAGCCACTTACATTGATTACCTTAGTGTCAATCTTTAGTTCCAGCATGTTGTCACTTGATTTACAGATTTATGCCAATGCTGTCAAGTTTTACCGGTTGGATTGTGTTTGAACGAATAATTATCAATAATATCACCCTACTACTGGAACCGAACCAAGTAAAAAATCTAGAATATTGACATTGAAAAATTTAGACACCCACCTTTGCCAGATTTGCTGATGATGCTCGCCGCAAGCACAACCTGCATTACATTCAAATAACCAGTCATAAAAATATAAATAAATACCAACGTAATACATAAAGAAATTGAAGTCAAAACTTACCATCTTGTCACTCTCAAATTCCACTAAGTCACCACTCGAGAAAATAAAATGACAAAACAATTCCCCAACAACACCTGAAATGCCAAACAAGAGACTTCAGTTCCGGAAGAATTCCGGCAAAACCACGACTCCAATACAAAACAATAAAATATTCGAGAAGACCAGATCTGGATCAGCAACATAAGTTTTTTATCTGAAAAATGCAGAAATTTAACTTTTGTATTCGTCAACGTAGCGGAGATCACATAATTTTATATCAAACAGCGTTCCCAAAGTTTTGTTCCCGGATTAATGTAACCAAAACAAAACATCAAGGAGATCAGCATGATTCTGAACAAATCAGAATTCGAATCACACAAAACCCTAGAGTTTGAACCCCATCAAAAACGAATTTTTAACATACCAGTGAAATCACCAGAGCGAGCCACAGAGCTGCGAGTCGAGAATAATAAATAAACCGAGAGCAATATCACTGAACAAATCAGAATTGGTAGTTCATCAAATTTCTACGTTTTTAAAAAACGTGTCAGTATTTGTTTTTATCATAAATTAGTAGGACTAGGAATAAATGGTTGGTGATTTTGTTATTATATATTATAAAATATTTTAGTTTCAAAAAATATATATTATAATTTATACCGATGGACTTGTTTTGTTGATTAACGAAATCAGTCTATTTGACTAAAAAAGAAAATGGATTGGAATGGAATAACATATAAAGAATATCATATTTTATCCAAATAAATTGCTACATTTTACTATTACTAGTTTTTTTTTAAAACAATTAAGGTCAAAAAAATATTGGCGAAATTACTCTTTCGTACATTTATAAAATAGGTATATATATATTTGTTTAAATGAATGAATGAATATGGATTTCTACAACTGAGAGTCCTATTTAAATTGGTGCATATTCGATTCAAACAATAAAATTGTTGAGTTCGTGTCTCTCTTATCCCTAATCAATGGTTAGTCTATGCTATACCGAAAGTGTTTTTACATTTATTCCAATATCATTAAATCGTGTAGGTCTTTCACATTTTTATGGAAGTTGACATGTATGTTGATGATTCATCATCTAACATTTGACCGCATCATAGAGGAAGAAATTCTGGTGAAATTCACTTATGGTGTATCGAACCATTATTATACAATGGCTCGGCTGTGTACATACATGTAATATGACCACACAAATAAGAGATCTATGTTAAATCCGAACAATAGTTACTTCTTCAAAATCTTGTGGAAGCCACGCACCAATCCAAATACCCTATTTCACCTAATGTAACATAAAATCCACCTCCAAGCGCAATAAATAAAATAAAAATTAACCTTGTTCAAAATAAGTTTTTGAAAAATAGCTTTATACATGAGAAGGTTAACCAATATTATTTTTCAAACATAAACATCCCAAGATTTTGAGGCCCGTGACCAAGAAGAAATTTTGAAGGAATAGGCCAAGGATATAGATTCATTATCAATCATAATTAGGACCACAAAGCCATTTCTTTTTTATCTCGTGCCAAAAATAGCGATGCGACAGTTGCACAATTGCGTATGTACATTTGATTTCACATGCCAAAGTTAGACTGTCATAATCGTCATATATATGCTAATAAAGAACACCCATGTACCAGATTCTTGGGCAATTGACGAATACATGGATGGGCTATACTATATAGTAATATTGAATTATTAGAAGAATTCTCAGTCAATAATGTTGAGGTAGAAGTTAAAAAGAATCGATTACTGCTAGATAGTTCTGTGGTTTCGTGAAACTACAAGGCATTCTTTCATTATACAAGAGCGATGGTGATGGCGAGCTAAAACTGAAGCAATTTCATGTCACTGTATCGCCTCTTTGCTCACCCCCAGGGACTAGGAGTCGCAAGATCTGATGATAAGGCGAGGAAAACAAAACCCAGTCCTCCTTGCTATGGAAAATACCACAATAGGTGATCAGACGAGTATCTGATTAAAGTACAATCGCAGAGGCGTGGTTTCAGTTTTCACGATGTTCGTGACGATTCCTGTCGTCTTAGAGGGATACCTTCTTGGACATAACCATCCTCTTCATCAGCATGCTTAGGAAGTCGCACTGCCATAGACACGGAACATAAATTTAATGTCATCATTCGACAAATAACAAAATATGTACGAAATTTGGAATCATGTTGATTTGGTACTTGGACCCTGGTTTATTCCTCGGGGGTGCATTTGAGTCATGTTCGCTTGTGAATAGTTCATTGTTCAGTCTAAGCTTTAATTAATGCTCAGTTTTGACTAACTCAAACTACTGGTGGGTGTTCGAGTCAAGCTCGTATAAATCAATATGATTCAAGCTTAGGTGCTCGTGACCTACTTGAGCTCAAGTTGTATGCACCACTATTCAGTCCCATCAATTCATTTTTGTTCTGACTTACATGAATCAACAACGATAAAGCTAACAAGGAGTTAAGCGCATACCATCAGCTATGTCTTTTGTTTTGTGAAGAAGAAATGTTCCCGAAAGAATAGTCACAAACCCGCATAGTTCTGTAACAATCTGTGTGGGATTTTGCCTATCCCAGTCCTACAAAACGAACAGAACCTTTTAATTCAAATGCCACAAAATTAAATACAATAAATTTTGAAAGCTGCCAGTCGATCTTGAACTTCATCCCCTGAATGCTCAATTTTTTCATGTTTGCCTAAACATCAGCAAAAGAAAGCTTTTTAACATCCAGATTCAATTTTGTTCCACCAATTTATAGTTCTATTTACATGTCAAATATTCAGGAAATAAATAAAGATACTGTGATCCCAGTAGCAGAAAGTTTACCTTGAACATGATCACACTTGCCAATATAGTGAAGGATGTGAACATAACATAGTAAATGGGTGAAACTACGGCTGTGTTGAATGTGTCTAGAGCCTGAAAACAAGAACTGCCGAACATAAGAAAATTGAACATGGCAAGGTGTTAAAAAGAAAACTAACCTTTGGCAGAAAAGAGATGCAGTTTAAGAATAAAATAAGTTTTAAGTATAATTGAGTAGAGAAGATAATTTCATCAAGAATTCATCAAATTTCTTTCCTGAAAAGCTATATAATCTTCAAGCAGAAGTTAAAAAGCTGATCACACGACAAATCCAACGGATACAACAAATCTTTACCTTATTTAGATAATTCATTTGCGTAAGTACACAAATAGTCACAATCATGGAAAAGGTCCATGTCTGGGGATATATTAGCTGATTCGTTCCTGATAAAGTCAGCTTCAATGCAATTCCAAGTGCTTTCACACTCATGACCTGTGGAGCATTTCTCGTAATTTCAACATAAAAAAGAATAAAAAACGAAATGAAAGCAACTATATCCATTTCTTAAGATGAAGATAACATTAATAACACCTACCGACAAGGAACCAACCAGTGAACAAACACCAATGTAAAACAAGATATGTGTCTGGCCATATTGCGGGATATACTGGAATATTAAAATGAGGACAACGGAGATCACTAACGCTGCATAAAATAGAAATGCTGCACAAAAAAAAAAGAATTGTTTATGCTACTGCATACCCAGACAAGAATTCTGCAGTACAACAAACCAAATGATTGAAAATGTATCACAAAACTTAGTAACCTGGCTCACTCGCGAGATCCCACACCTCTTTTACAGATTGGATCTCACGTTCTTGTGGAGCATGTAGCACAATTGTGGTGGAACCCACAACACATAAAGCACATCCAAGAATACCAAAAATATGTAGCTTCTCCCTTAAAATAAAATGTGCAAGTACAGCACTGCAACATACCCACAGTAATCAGTAATCCAATCAAAGTAAAACATTTGTATGGTCTATGGTACGGCAACATACCTGATGATAATGCTGAGTGCACCAAGTGGAGTAACCAGAATTGCTGGTGCAAATGCATAAGCTGCAAAATTTGCAATTTCTCCCACAATCACTGGTCAGAAAGCGCACAAAGAAACAAAAAAATCAGTTTAAGAATGAAGCATGATTTCCAAAGCAACAAAAGATTTGAAAGTTTACATGGTGGTTAGAATAGCTACAAGAAAATTCTCGGACATAGGAATATATACAAGAGGGCAGAGCAGCAGGAGAAAACTAATTGATATGATCAGAATGAGGAGAGCTAACACAGGCACAACACAAGGCCATTCAGCTAGCTTTAGCCACATGCCCTATTGTTTAGAAGTTTGAAGTAAATTGAGGAACATTGCTGCCTGCATCTGTCATCAAGCATTCACCGATTTTGTTAATTTCAACAAGAAGCGAGATAAGATTTAGTCGGATTTTTTGTCATAACTGCACATTATATTAACCGATTTACATGTTGTTTGTTGATTTACATGTTGTTTGTTGCTCTAAAGAATCTATTCAGTGCCATCCGAGCAGGAAGATACAGACGAATCACTTTGAACGACACAAGAGCAGGCCAGTAATCCTTGCTCTGAAAACCACATATAAGATACAATGGCATTCTGCCACATAACTGTTTGATAACGAAAAACTAAATTCAAAATTAATGCCTTTGCTTTCTGTAAAGAATCCTCGGCTGCTAAACTAACACCAACCAAAGCTTTTGCCTGTAATATTAGTTGCAAAGGAAAACCTTAAATGTACATAAATCAGTACTGATGCTCAAAAAAACCACATGATAGAATGGCATTGGTCAATGAGAATCTAAAGGACATCCAACATAGAAAACATTTTTCACCGAAATCTCGTTAAGAGTCTAAAAAATAAGCGGTGCTCTAACATTACAGCATCATCACCCTATAAAATTTTTCCTATTATATAGTTTCTATAGCAACATTCAACCAAATAAGGAACCCATCTGCCCCAAGATACCTGCATTGGAACCAGGAGAATTTGAAATCACCAAAAAGGGTTACAGTGCCAGTAGAGAAAATCCGACATCTGAATTAAGAACTAATAAACCTGCAAAACCACACATCCTGGAAAAGGTTCCCCACTCAACAACTTTAACACAAATCTCGTTCACTTGGATACAAAAATCATCTATTCTCCTTCATGATTCATCTCCAACCAAAAGATCCAAAACAAACCAGCTTATTTTCAGGCAAAACAAGTCTCGTGATGATTTACCTACACGTACGTAATTCCCCTCATCCAACCAAGATCACACAGTAAATAATTTCAGCCTTTTTAACATTTACCCTAATCCTCAATATTATCACAAGCACAGGATCAACGAGTCTTATCTCAATAAGGAGTTCGTCAAGACCACTCTCCCATCAATATAAAGTCTAAAAAGATAATGTGAGACTTGAAAAAGATTTTGAGCTAAGTCACAGCCGTTTCTCCTCACGTCACAGCAGTAACAGCTGGTCTATTTCTCTGTATCTGAAACATTTTAACTAAGAACCATGCATAATACACACAGAAAGACCACTTGATAAACTGGTGTCTTATATCAAATAAGGTGCAAATATTCACCTTCTCCCAAGTAAATTAAGCAAATCAAAAAAAGATATTGCAAGTAAAAACAATTCTCTACATATCAGATCCATCATAAAATATTTCTAGCTTCCTTTTTTGCTTACAGGGAGTTAATGCTAAAGTGATTATGTTGTTCAATCAAATAACTTATCATTAACTAATTTACACTCGATATAAAGACAGAAATAGAAATGAGTGACTCACTTGTTATCATGCCTACCCACCAGAGTGGCTCGAATAGATATGAATATCCACCAACTCCTGTTGGAAAAAAGACAGTAAGAGGAAACTATTGCCAAGATTCTGAAAAGGAAACCTAGCCTATTCGACCAAAAGCAATTAACCAGTAAATATGGATATCATTTACAAAAAGAACCACCAAAAACAGCAGTATTACAAATTCCTTACGCACCTTCAAGTTTCGATATACAATTGCAAGCCCTAAGTAAAGGTAAAGGAAAATGCCTGATGCGGAAAATTAAGCCACGACTCATCACTAACTATAGCAGTTACTGTTTCTCATAAATAAATTTCAGTTCATTACTTTGAAGTAATCAAGGGCACATTTGTTTTTTCAGCCTGTACTATGTGCAACATAACTTCAAATTTCTGAAACTGTTGGAAATCAAGTTGGAATTGTGGTTTGATGTATGGTTCTGAAACGCTGAATCGAAGTTTCTTGGGTAAGAAAGTAGCCAGGAGGAAGTTGGATGGTAGGGATTGCTTCTGCAATTTTGAGATTGTATTAATTGTTAGATCTCGAGTTTAGCAATCGTGCACTATTTGGTATCTGAGCATGTTCTTGAACAACATTCGATGTATAACATGCAATCTTGACTTCCTGTCCAGCTAATTTTTTTTAGACACTATTTTGGGAATTCATTTGGTTTAGACGCCTTAAGACATTGACAAGAAGCAAGGACTGCCTTCTTAACAATGTAATGATGTTGTGATGATCTAAACTTACATTATAGGCCTCTGTAAAGTAATATGAAAATCTTTCATTCTTGAGCTATAAAAAACCTCAACCAACTCGTTTATAATTTTAGGATACTAACCATCATAGATTTGAAAGTTTTAGCTAGTTTTCAAATCGTGTTTTTAATGTGATCTCCGCCAACAATCGTGGTGTAATAAAATTGTTTGCTTAGATATATAGTTTAGAATGACAAGCCATTCTCAACAATACTGATTATTAATTGTCAGTTATTATATAACAGTTTCATCAAAAAAGGGATATAGAAGTATAAAGAAATTGAAACCATTGTCATTAGTATATATCAAAGCCAAAAACTTTAATACACTGAAGCCGTTGCCAGATATAACAATGAAAACAAGATTTAAAATTAGTTCTATAAATCTCCAAATCTAATGATATCCTAAACTTATTATCGAGCTGGTCGAGGTTATTTTAGTTTGACAGAAAGCTAAGAATGTGTGTCATACATCAAATATTGATAAGTACATGCTCGGGTGAAGACTTGCGCAATCGCAAAACTCAAAACTCAGACAATTCAATTCAGAATCTCAAAACCAGACATCAAAACACTAAACAACCTCAATTTTCAACAATTTCAAAAGGATCGAATTATGTTGCACATAGTACAAAGCTAAAAACACAAACTTGAATAAGTTGGACCACTTACCAGCCCTGACGCCTGAAGCACCCGCTTTCTTTAATCCCTTCTTCTTGACAATGAAGCTAGCTCCGATGAAGAAACTGGAAGATAAACCTAGTACCAATCCCTTTATATTGTCAGAGGACATCCCCTTGTATGCATCCGACATTGCATCAGCCGCTCCCGTATCCAATGCGGCCATATCCAAAATCAGACAACAACAATAAAATAAAGAAAATAGAAATACAAAATCCCAGAAATCGTAACGATCACGAGCTCCTCATACACCACTGCCAAAATGGTTTTCAACAAGCTTCCACATGAAACGCAGTAAAAAAATCTTACTGGGTCCGAGAAATCTTGAATTAAAATTTGCAAGATTGGTATAAGAAACCAGCGACGTTTCCAATTTGGATTTCTGCTCAGAAGATCTGATATCTTTCGGCCGTGGAAGCAGAGGCAAAGACTGGGAAAATGGTTGACTGTCAGTCGCTGAAAAGCATATGGGAATCGGGAACAAAATGGATTTTTGTGCTAAGAATGATTTTTAGATTGGAAGCAAAAGAAAAGAGTGATCGGTTCGGGGGATCGAGTGGCTCATTGGCAATAATAAAGAAAAATAAATCTACACGCGTGTCATAAAATAATTATAATCATAAATGATTTTCAACTAATTATTTTATATCAATACTTTCTTCCTTTTCTTGTAATAATGGTAAAAAAACAGCCTGATTTATTTCATTCTTATTTAATTTTTATGATCTAATTAATGTAATAAAATTCAATACATCAATTCTTTAAAAATAACACAAGATATTATGATTCTCTTAGGTAAATTACTCAAAAATCGGCCACATCTCTTATTTGATATAAAATTGGTACAAAACGTTAATAATATGATCCTAATATACTCAAACATGATGAATTTTGTGAATTGGTACAAGTACCCCGAAACAAGCAGGTATGTGAAACCCCTAAAAATTTCTTTCATAATCTGGAGTATATAAAGATATTGGATATTGGTGAATGGAAACACACACTAAAAAGATAAAAATATATATAAGAAAATCCATTAAAATGAAATATAAAAATAAATAATTTGACAAAGAATTGATTTTTTTATAATAAAAAAAAAAAAGAAAAAAGCAAATGAGAGAGCACCTAAAGATATTAAAATTTTGACTTGCAGCATTCTTTCTACTCAACGGACCAATTTGGATCCATAGCGGCTCCGTTCCGTTTTTATACGTTCACGAAGAAAATATGTTCGAAACCACTATCAAAATTAAGTCAGTCCGTCACGCTCTAGTTGTGATTTCTCTACAACAAAATATATACCATTTGGAGCTACAAAAATTTCAGGACAGACAAGATTGAATGTTAACAATAAATCAAGTCAATGTTGGCTCTTGAGGCTTCACTTGTTTATTTGCTTTAGAAGAGTGGAAACAGAAGCGCAATGTGTTGATTTATTGTCGCATTGCTCGCAGCAAGATTGCAGCAACTGAATCACTCTAACACATCTACACCACAAGAAATTATCAAGTCAAGTTCAACACAAAAACTAGCCACATATATGCGTGAAAGTACGGAGATAGGAAAAGGTTTAGGTTTAGTTCCACAAAAAGTTTATAGAAAAACGACGGATAACTACAACCATGAATGACAGGAGATTCCAGAATGTCCATCCACATGATATAAGATTGAAGTACATTTGTTCGTGGGGATAGGAAATTATCCCTTATAGTTAGAGAGATAACTTAAAATGACATTTTTTTTAAAAAAAAACATACACCGATAAACATTAGGGGAACATATCAACTGGACAGGGTAGAGAGAGAGTATGGTGGTTGACAACAGGGAACGAAAGTATAAAAGCTCAATTATCTAGTTGAATTTCTGAACAGCGTGCGCAACGTAACAGATGCATAATTTTTCAGTATACCCAATTACACCAAGTTATCCTAAGTTGGAGTTTGCCAAAGTTAGCTCTATTCTACACGTACTGCAATAGCGAAATGTTTTCTTGTATTGTTTCCATAAAGAAAGAGAACTTGATGACTAAATTAAGGTAAAATTTTGGCATAGAAACCACAAAACATCATGTAGTTGAATTAAGAGAAGTCGTCACCATACGGCCAAGTATTTTTAAAACATTATCCACAAAAATAAGAGATAGCATAATCCCAACTTAGAAACCACACCATATGACCAAAGAATGGGCAAAATGCATTTAAGCCCCTTGTATTATTTGAAAGTACCAAATTCCAAGAGAAAAAAATATAGACATAAAAACTCGTGTTATTCTGATTATGTTGCCAAAACCCCTTGCTCTTCAATGATTTTGTTCGCGTAATAATATTTTGTATTTATTTATTAAATTTGACCCTTTTAAAATATCAATGATTCAAATGTACTTTCTTTCAAAATTTGAAAGTCAATTTCTTCTTTTTAAGTACTTACCAATAAATGAGAAAAAAAATTGAAAATGATGAGATACGATCTCCTGGAGTTACATGTATTTATATACAATTTCAAATTTTAATTAGATTAATTAGGTATGAGAGTGAGACAACAGCCGTAAAAATGTGTGCAGGCACATCATGGGGAAAATAAGAGGTTTCTAGCAACATATTCAAATCACAGGGTGATAAGCATCTATTTTCTTAGAGGGCTTTCGGTTACTTGCAAATATCACAGCAGCCGGAAAAGGAGGTGACTTTCGTTGTTTAAATACTCACTATTTAAAGAGAACATCAAACCTAACAATTCCAAAGCGGACATCTTCTTTGAAGCTAAACTGTAACTCAAAGTTTCAATTCAGACCACCATCCTTGAAGTTGAAACTTGAAAGAACTTATCTCTCTATGTGAATGGAAGCCCCGTGATTATCTCCTATATTTTTCACTCTATGTATTCATCACATGGACATTCTAAAAAAGAAAGATCTTTACTGATTTCCATCCATAAGTATAACTCAGAATGGGCACAGCTAGGAGACACAGAAGTGGTGAAAATCAACCGAAACATGTGAGATTACTGATGGCATTTAGTAAACTGTGAAAACGTAATATAGGTAGAAATTAGAATATATTCAAGGAACAAGAGCCTATTTTATTCAAGTGTTAATAAAGTAAATTTGAGTATGTTGACCCTTTCCTATTCAAATTCAATCATTGTTCCAATTGCATTCCATGAACTAGATTAAAGAACAACACCATTAATAATTCATCACAAAACAACACTCCAATGTGTAGAATTAACTTTCTAAGAAAATACGCAAATTAACCGTCGAAAATACCAAATAACACGAATGAATTACAATTTACAAAAAAAATCAAGGAAACGAAAACAAATCAAACAATATGGAAAAGGTCACCTCTGAGGGAGGAAATTGTTCTTGGTTAGGCAAGCTTGAATATCGCAAGCTTGTTTCTTACATGGCTCTTTACTAGGCTGCGCCATTTTTCTCTGCAATGGATCGTCGCCTGATCAAATTCTCGATTATTCGAATGTTACGTGGATTGAATTTGAGGATTTATGTAGAAATCGGTCTCAATTTCTTTGGTATTTATTGTAATATACATAATATAAATAATTAATATATATATATATATGGGCCGTGAAAGCCTGGGCCCTCGAAAAGCTAGATGAGGCGGCCCCTTTTTTTCATTTTTTTAAAAAAATTATTTAAATTATTTTTTTTTAGTTATAAATAAAATATATGATAATTAAAATTATTTTTTTAGTTATAAATAAAATGTATGAAACTTTGTTTTTAAGAAATACTATCATACACATAGTGAATCAATCAATTAAAATATGATTATCAATAAGGAATAAAATAAACTAAGAAGAATAATATTGATAATATAAATAAAAATAAAAATAAAAAAAATTATGTGAGGAAAATTAATAATAACATTATAAACATTAAAAATAACGGTATTAACAAAATTTAGAACAGTAGTCAAAATAATCATATATAATATTCGAATTGGTATTTTATCTCTTTTGTTTGTATTTCAGAAAATATTATATGAACTCGAATAGAGTGAAAAATAGAATATATTTATAAATATAAATGGGGCCGGGAATAATAACTTTGTCGATCAAATTTAACAAAAAGCAAGAAAAGGGGAAAAAAACCGGAATTAGCTTTTATTTAAAACATAGCAGTCGAGTAATGTAATTGTTTGCATAAAATAATCAGCTACTAACAATAATGGATTATGTATATAACATCATCATAACTTATTCTCGTTAATTATAGGATCGATTATATATAGATATTAATTCTTCACACAACATTATTTTCTCACATATCATTTCTTGAACCAAATATCTAAGATATCATATTTAACTATATTTACATAACCTTTTAATTCACTNTATTTAGAATTGAAAAACCTTTTTGCTTTTTCCTATGAGGATTTAGAATATATTTTTTATGAGACAGTCGTGAGACGGATTAATTATGTTCATATTTATAATAAAAAATAATAATTTTAGCATAAAAATAATATTTTTTCACGTGTGACACAAATAAAATACATGTCTCACAAAATTGATTCATGAGACCGTCTCAAAAAAGTTTTGTTCAGAAGTTATTCCCCTTTCATACTTTATATTTTCTTTCATTATTTTTAGCTCTAGCTTTTAATTTTTCAAACATATAATATCCCAACTAAAATCGAAGAGATCAAAAAAAAATTGATAAAATGATTTTTTTTAAAAAAAAAACTTTAAAAAACTTGTTCACGTAATCAAATATAGCTACCATACTCCTATTCACATACCAAAACAATCCATCTTTCTCAAACACAGCAAATATTTATATGGAGAGGACGTCAAGAAGAGGAGGATAAAGTTTTGAAAAAATGAATGAATTTGAATTTGAATTCGAAGAACTTGAAGCAGCAACAGCAAATTTCTCCCCTTCGAATTTTATCAGCAAAGGAAGCCATGGAAGAGTATACAGAGGTGTTCTCAACAATGGCAAACATGTAGCTATCAAGAAGAAATCCTCATGTCTTCAAAATGTTCAAGACAGCTCGAAAATCGAAAATGAAGCCCGAATGATGTCGTCCCTCTGTCCGAATACTTGCCTAGTCGACTTTCTTGGAATCGGTCACGACGGTTCCAACAACAAACTCATCGTCATGGAACACATGCCCAACGGCACGCTCCACGAGCTGCTTCACTCTCGGGTTATGCCTCCGCCAACATGGCGAAAACGTCTAGATATCGCGCTGCAAGTGGCTAATGGGGCGCGCTTCCTCCACGAATCGAACCAGCCCCCCATCATCCATCGAGACATCAAGTCCACCAACATATTGCTCGACTCCAATTGGAACGCAAAGTTGGCTGATTTCGGGCTGTCAGTCCGGTTAGAGGGTGACAACAACGCAACTCTGCCTGCAGGTACGATAGGGTACTTGGACCCAAACTATAACACTCCAGGCAAGCTGAGTACCAAGATTGATGTGTTCAGTTATGGGGTAGTGTTGCTTGAGTTAATATCTTGTAGGGAAGTGATGGATGTGCGCAAATCACCAGTCTCGATTGTGGATTGGGCTGTCCCATTGATCAAACAGGGCAGATTTCTTGAAGTTTGCGACAAACGAACCCGGCTGCGGCCTCACCCCTGTCATAAGATCAAATGTCTGCTGAGTCTCGCAGTTCGTTGTGTGTTACCTGTCGAAAGCCTGCGTCCTTCCATGGGCGAGATCGTCGCAACATTGGAAGATCCAATGCCGGAGCCCATACGGTTTCCCTTGACCATGATCAAATTTATTTGTGGGGCTATTCGGAACACAAGCAAGAGAAATTCGAACACCGTGATGGTCAAGGGAACGTCGACTGATAGTGAACACAGAAGAATCATTGTAAAAAAATTATTGTTGACGGTAACATCTTAGACATCCTAGCTTGTCAATGAGAACTCGAACAAGTTTTAAGTCTTGAATATGTTTGTATATGTAATTATCATTTTTTTTTACGTATGTTATATGATTGCTGATATATAAATATTATGTTTAATGCATTCAAGTATTTATATTTGGTGAGTTTCAAATCTAATCATTTTTATAGATTTAATGATGATGTTCCATACAAACAAAAGAATCCGAGAGTAGTTGAAAATGGTATGGGAATGTAACAAAATTTATAATATTGGATTCAATTTCTTGTTGATGTAAACACTTCTCTTGTTTTCATACCATATTTTTTTTAGTTTTATTTTGTTGGGTTTTTGTAATTTAGTGATTAGCACCTAATACCAGCATTTAATTTTTAATATACAGGTAAGGTTTGCGTGTCTGCTTACTAATATCAATTATTACCAATGGGTGATTGACTAGTAGAAACTCATTCTATTTCTTATCAAACAAATTTACGACTACAACTAAAGTAGGTTATCTAATCGAAATTCTTGAATCAGTAAAACTAAAGCAAAATCAAGAAATAACTTGACTTTGGATAGATCACTAGCTGTCGACAAATAAAAGATAAAATATAATATAAAATGGGATGAGTGATATATTACTTTATATTACCTAAAATAAAAGTAAAGTTAAACTTTTAATATAAAAATTGAACAACAAGATCCACACATATATAATAAATCAATCACTAAAATAGATTAGCTCTTACTCGGAACTAATTAATGGAGGAACTTTTTTGCCGGTAACCACTTTGCTGGTAAACCAATCACTAAAATAGATCAGCGTTTTACTATTATTACTATATAAATTCATTCAAAAAATTATTTAAAATACTCATTTCTGTAATACTTTTTTAAAAACCAAAATAGTCGCGTTACTTTTAATTAAACACTATCTTACAATTAAACTCGGATAATAAAATTATAATTCTTACTACCAATCAACAAATTATTGGTATTGTAAGCATGAAGCACGTCACTATTATGTAATCTACAGAGATATATAAAGAAATAATTTAGCCTTTAAAAATATTAAAACAAAATCTTGAAAAACAGATTAGGAGAACCCAATTATTTCTTAAATTTTTCAATAACTTGAAAACAATCAAATAACTTATTTTAGCAACTTTCTAAAAAAATACCAGACTGTTTGGCTCTTACTTTGCAATGTTATGTCTTCAGCATCATATCCGTATAGGGAAATTGACTATAGAATCAGTCAGATGATAAATAACATAACAGAAGTTGAAGATGATGTAATAGAAGACAACAGCAAACATAAATATTTTCCACATATCCAAAACCATGATTACTCGGAAAGAATTGTCGAAACTAACAGCACTTCAGTCAACTGCAGCCATGACCAAGGCACGTTATCGTAAAACCGGCACTACGTGTTGAATTGATCTAATGGGATTTCACATACTCTTGAACTATATGAAGGCCCTCGCTTTCTTCCCCGTAGTCCTGCAAAAATTATTATAGACCATAGTTTCAGTGTACATATTCTTCGCTTATTATGGAAGGACAGATATGAAGGGCTAGCTAATTAATAGCCCTTTTGTGTTGCAAAATTCAATAGTTCATGATTAGGAATCCAAGGTCGGGATTACCTTCACAACGACGCAGGCGCAGCCGACCACTTTCCTTGCTTTTCCTTCAGAATCGATCTTGCATAGCTGAAAGCGAAGAATATAAACGGAACACATGTTATGCTTATAATAACCGAGCAAATATTAATAAGCAACAATACAAGACAAAAACCAGAAGACAAAAAAAGGAGCTAGGAAACAAATTTTTCAATTATTGGGGTTCCACTATCTATCTTATGGAATTAGTGTGATCACTCCCACCAAGAATTAAACTAAAAAACTTCAAGTTTCCATTCAGGCCGATATGTAAATAGAAGAGGTATGCGTACAGGAGAAAAACCATCAGAGAAACAGGATATCACATCAGCAGCGACACCGGAAGGTGTCTAAGACGACCGTCGTGAGATATTAAATCCTTATTCATCATTTGACTTCCCATACAGAGTACAATCTCGAGGTAATAAAAGAAATTTGAGGCAAAACAACCGACAGCTACAGCAATTTTCTGTTACAGGGACAAATTAATGGCCACATAAATAGCAAATATCCTTTTTCACCATTTTAACTCTCATTTGATCCAAGAAATGCACTTGGCCCATTTCTGGTTGCCAACTCAACACACTTTTCGAGAACGTGAAACCGAAATTATAATAAAATAGATGAAGACTGAACATGTTTCCTCCTTAGATGTTCTGGTAGATATGAAATAAACCTACACAAAGTCAACTGAAGGAAATTAATGATGTCGGGAGCTGCATTCATCCCTAAGGCATAGCAGTAAGTGCCGAAGAGTCAAACTCCAGTCCCAGAAGCCTACTCTACACTACCCGTTCTAAAAGTCAACTCAATTACAGACAAGTGTTTTATAACTATAGCAGGGGTGATTATACAATTCTACTTCTACAAGGAGAAAATACTCGATATAATAAAATTAAAAAAGGAATAAGATCATTAAAACATACTCCAGACCACTCGCCCAGGGTTTTAGCATTTGGGACCGAAATCAAGCTAACATTATGATCAGCACACAGAGCTTTAACCAATTTGACATAATCTGGCTGGTCACAGTCCTCTGCTAAAACACAAAGTTGAGCAGCATGTTTCTCAATAACTTTGGCAGCTTCATGAAGCCCTCGAGCAAGGCCACCATGAGCACGTGATTTTCGAAGCACCAGTTGCAAAGCTGTCATTATATCCATAGGCTCCCCAAGAGCAGGGGCAGCAGCCTCCACAACGGCAGGTTCCTCACTGTAACATACGGTAATATCATGGATCAGATGACCGCAATGCAAATGGAGGAGATAACATAAGCAAAAGAAAGAATCACCAACAAAAAATCTAATGTTTTCTTGTCAACCCATAAACTATTGTGGAGCTTGTAATCTATTTCACATGAACTAGAACAGACCAAGATGAAACAGACCCAATCTATGCACGTATCAAAGATCCAATCTAGCAAGTAACATATTTTTACCAACAACAAATATGCAACTTTTTATATTTTGCAAGAAAAACAATACAAAACGATCGGGAAGTTCAAACCTGTACGAAGTAAAAAAAAAAAAAACTAATAATCCATTCCGATGAAACTTGGAACTTGGACAATTAGTCCCACATCACATTTGAAGAGAGTGCAAGTGCATAAATAAACCAAGCTTACAGAAAATATTTTTATATGAAATAAAGTTCCATATTTCCACTCACCCCGACATTTTTCTTCAAGATCAAGACTTGTATCTCCGAAGCTTCTGATCTGTTTCCACAAGTAAAATAAGCATCTCCAAGAGCTAAAAAGAACGTGACATAACATAACAGATATATGCAATTAAAAAAAACCAAATAAATACTCATCATTCGATTTAACAATAAACAATACATAAAAACATAATCACTGAACATCAGCTAAAAACATAAAATAAAACACGAATACACACGATAATTGCAAAAACAACCAACTCTCAGATCTTTACGGAAACATTCAACGAAGACCCATTACGAAATCATAAATTTTTCCACAATGCAAGCACTAAAAAGAGATGGATGATGTTAATAAACGTCAAAATATATAAATCTAAGACGCTATAAAAAAAATCATAATGTAGTGGGATACAGACCTTAAAATGGAGGCAGCTACCGCAGTGGCGTAGTGTATCGATGTCGTGTTGGAGGATATGGGAAGGGTGGCGGTGTTATATAGAGTGAATGAAGCGATAAACCCTAGCCAGCGGAAGCTTAAACCAACGAATTTACTAAAACGCCCTTGCCTCTTTGCTACAAAGTACAAAAAATGAAAACCTAAATGGAAACCTTGATTAATTTCCAATTTGCCCCTGCAGTCATTCATTCATTTAATTTAACCTCTCTTATTATATTAGTTGCATCATTATCTCTTTCTCGAAAAATGATTCTAAAAAATCATTTTTTTTTCTTTTTTCTTAACTCAAATTCTATGTTAATTTAATTAAAATCCAAAAGTGGTTCTGATTTTACAAAATTGATTATAATATAAAGCTAGCATTAGAATATCACTTTTAATTTTCACATTTTCAATTTTGTTTTCAAACATTGTTCACTTTTTATTATTATCCACAACTTCATCATCGTGAATTTAATTATTTTTCTTTAAAAAACACTCACTCAGTATGTTTTTTATTTTAAAAAATCAGTTATTTTAGATATATAATAGTATTATTAAATATTATAATTGTTACATTATATTTAATTTGAGATACATGTAACTTCGCTTTATATTTCGATTGAAACATGTGACATCTGATCAAATAAATTGTTATATTAATAATACTCTTGAAAGATAAGTTTAGCCTCATACATGTATTAATGTAACTTCGGGGTTTCATTAGAATTAAGGCAAAAACTTGTGTGAGACGGTCTCACGGGTCGTATTTTTTGAGATGGATCTCTTATTTGGGTCATCAATGAAAAAATATTATTTTTTATGCTAAGAGTATTACTTTTTATTGTGAATATTGGTAGGGTTGACCCGTCTCACATATAAAGATTTGTGAAACCGTCTCACAAGAAAACTACGCTAGAATTAAACAATAACTCAAATCAACCTATCGAGGATAAGTTGCAAGCAAAACAACACAAAAACAAATTGTGGTTTAAAAATATTGATTAAATTGTGGTTTCAAGGACATCTCAAGTAAACAATAGTTGTACTAAACCAGGGCCTAATGGAGGTATATGTACGTATAGATTTAAATATATATTTTTTAACATTGAAGAGATGACATTAAACATGGACACAAACAACGTATAAATCCGTAATCACATATAAATATCGGTTAAAAAAATATTTGTCGTCATTTGATTCATAGTATAAGATAATAAAATATATATAATCAATTAATCGGTACTCTTTTGTAGAATTTAAATCGTGCATTGAAAAAAGAGTGTGATCATTTAATTTCTTACGTTCATACTAAAGAGCGCATGCACCTTAAAGCATACCAGTGATGATAACGATGGATATAAAAAAGAAAAAAAAGAAAAAAAAAAGAAATTAATAGTAAGCTCTTGCAAGCACTCGATCACAATTTTATATTTGCTCACTTAAATGATAGATCATGTAGCTCTGGGAAAGTGCTTCAGTAATACGAAGTTTCAGGGAATTTAGACTACACTAATGAAAGAAATTTATAGAGCAAAGTAGGGTAATTACACTTCAACATCTCCATCAGCAATCAGCAGATAGTACTTAGATAAGGTCCAATCTCAGATACTTTCATCAAAGGATCGATAATGCAATAGAAAGTACGAAAGTCTCTAATCAATCACCATACACAATGAAAGCCACTAGTACTA
Source organism: Primulina huaijiensis (assembly GCF_012295235.1). NCBI lineage: Eukaryota > Viridiplantae > Streptophyta > Magnoliopsida > Lamiales > Gesneriaceae > Primulina > Primulina huaijiensis. The sequence goes on from NC_133320.1 coordinate 600,717, forward strand.
TTTTCCAGCACAGACTACCAGGCACATGAGGAAACAAACACTAACAGGAACCAAATAAAGATAAAGGAACAACACAAGCAAAGCAAGCGAGGTTATTATACAGCAAAGGACTACTGCACAAGTCCGTCTTTCAATAAAACATGAAGGAGACTGGTCATTGTTGTTGGCATTGCATTGGATCGTCAGTTCAGAAATGGGTTGGGACATGGGATTTGTGGAAAAAGCTCAAATATAAAGTTGGCCTGATCCAGAGTCACGACCAGCACTTGCTTCCTTGTATTTTAGAGAAAGGTTGGCAAATTGTTGGTCAAGATCTCTGCTGTTGGCACGTCGATGGCTGGTAGGAGTTTGCTGCTGCTGAGGCTGTTGTTGTTGCTGATACAAGGTCCGCAGCCTTCCAACTTCTCTCTCCAATACTTCATGTTCCACTGCACAAAGCCCGCAAACTTGGTTATAGTGACGGTATTTATGGCCATTTAAGAATAACTATCACAGAACAAGATGTAGGTAGCTCTTTGTAAAGACATCCATATCAATTTTAAATACCAAATTTTCATCCTTCGTTTTAGACAATGACTACAAGATCCAAGAAAAGAATAGGCATCAAGGCTGGATGAAAGATTCTAAACCAAAAACGAAGAACCAACACTAATCAAGCATCAAGTTTTGCATGTGTATATGTCAGCCACATATTTATACAGTTAGAGCAACAAGTATATGAATAACGAATCAAGTAAAAAGCCTTACACGATGACAATAAGTTATACGCTAGCTTTACGGTGGAAGATATTGAAAGAAATTGGTTATCAAATATACTTACTATATTTGATAAGCTGCTCCTGAGCTAAACTATCTAATCGCTGCTTCAGTGCTTTATTCTCCATGCTCAGAATGAGATTCTGTTGGTTAAGGAATTCAAGTTCAGCAGAAACTCCAGAGCCTTCGGCCTAAATTATACACAACAAAATTACATCCAGGACTTCCAATTGTATAAATTGAAAAAATGTACCATGAGCTCCACCAAAAATATTTTTCCAAAGCAGAAAATAACTTGCCTGCAGAGCTTGGACATTTCTTTCAAGTTCAGCAATGTATTGAAGCTTCCGGACCCGTGAGCGTTGAGCGAATTGCCTACAACCAATACAGTGTCTTGAGTTTTCGAGACTCAGAAAAATTGATATTATTTGCTTTTAAATTAATGAAATATGATTGACGCAAAAACGACAATTTGAATAGGGTGACAACTAATATGATGTCAAGGCGTTTTTTCACATTTTCTCAAGTCTAGAAAGAACACAAAAGAAATATCAGCCTGTATCATGCAACAGATTTGTCAAGATCACAATGCCAACTGTATTGCGTTTAAAAAATTAATTTAACTATTGCGTGTGAAAAACAGAAATATCTTCAGAAGTATAGACAACTCGATCATTTACGATCCCCAGGACCACAACCACATGCTCAACAAGCAAACATTTGGAACTCTTCTCCACTCTGCCTAGTATTAATCCAAATTGGCATTGCTGCACTTCTTGTAATCCAAACATTCAAATGAAAGCTACAGAAATTTAAATATCAAAACAGGCTAAATCTTGCTGACTGGAAGTTAAAGATCGATCAACTTAAAAACCAAACAATATCATATTTCAGGTAAAGACAAATCAACATACTGCTTGGCACGTTTTGTATCTGTTTCTGAAGCAGGAAGCTTGGCCTGAGAAGAGTCTTTTTTTTCAGAGGAATCATTGGGATCTTGAATACCAGATTTAACAGCATCCCGGCTTTCATTCAAGAATGGTGTATTCCATTCTGCATCTGGTGAAGTGCTTAATAGACCTGCATTTGAAACAAGAATCTTGTCCCTAGAAGGATGGCCATGAGGAGGCAGGGTTGAACTCACGGATGTATTCCACCCCTTGTTCTTTGTTTTACCAGGTGGTTGGGAATCGACAAAGAAGGAGCCATGTCGCATGTCCGCATATGTATCAAATTCTTGAGATCCCCACGAAGGGACTAGATTTATATAATTGGTCTTGTTATCGTTCTGGGAGTCATAAATCAAGCTTCCAACATTATTTGCATCAAAATATGCAAATGAATCACTTGATGAGCGACGATGACCTCCCCTACGCACGGGAGTTTCTGGCTCATTGAGGAGTTCATCAAGCCAGGAAGGTTGCTCATCTATCAAATAACTTTCAGAGGAGGTCCGCTGATGGTGTGTGTTTCCTTCTCTAGGCCTTGGAGGAGCTTTTGGACCAGTTGCAGAAGTGGGAACATAGTCGGTGTACCCTGAGGATATGCTGGGATATGGACTTTTAGGAGGTAGTAAAGTGTTCTTTCCAGTGTACATCACACTTCTAATGCTCGATGGTCCTTTGGAGTTTGCCATAGGAGAAAAATCTGATTCCTGAAACAAATCGATAAACGAGGTTAGTATCTCAAGGAAATTGAAATTTAGTCTTACGATTTTATTTTAATGATAATCCGCAAATAACATGTGTAATTTAATTCTTAAATTTATCAGTTTCCATTTCCCTGAAAACCATTAAACTACGAACTTTCTCAAATACCAATTTCATACCTGAAAAAAACAGCTCAACTCAGGCTTTTTATGCTGCAAGAACATTTAAAAACTCCATTTAATCACCAACCCTTAATATCATAATTCACAGTCAATCATACGAATACTGCAGCTAGTGAAGTGAACCAGATACAGTCCAGCACCTATCGATTTCAAAACATCATTCTAAATTGCCCAAAGCCAAAAAAATAGCAGTAACCCGCCCATCACATTGTTTCCATTATTCCAGCTAAAGATGAAGCAATAGCAAAATCAATACAAAATAAAAGGGCCCTTTTTTGCAAAACTCGGAACAAAATACAAGCTAGATTCAATTCCCGTAACTAGTCTTCCTTCACCATCCCCCACTATTCACACATATAAACATATATCCATAAAAGCCAAGCTCTCTTCATCCACATTTCATGAACCCAGATCAAATCGAATACAAATTGTGAAATAAATGGAGGAAAAAAATGAATTCTAACCTTCAAGAACTGCGAAAAATGATCCGGTTAATGCAAAATAAAGCCAACCCAGAGGCCAAAAATTGAAGGGTTCACTCCCGTTTTCCCTAGGGTTTGTTCTATCTAGCTACACTTCTGGTCTCGATTTGGATCCTTGCTTCTGGTCTCTCTCTCTCTCTACACACAAAAGTTGATATCTTACATGGTGAAAAAGGTGCGGCTTTTAGATTAGAGTTTGTTGACAGCCCACAATCGCAGATGCAAGCGCATTTGTCCCAATTCTATATGCTCTCATTCCAAAAAGATTCTTGCTCAGCGTAAGATTCTATTGTACAAACTATAAAAATAAATACACGAGACTGTGTATATACACACACACACACTTTTATATGTCTTTGTAGGCATAATTTATCGATTTATTCCTAATTTATGTTGCAGATATATAATTGATATATATACCGTGAGACGGTTTCAAGCACAAGTTAGGCAAGATTTAAATAGCTAGAATTGCGACTTTGAAAAGGGGGAGTTTGGTACCATTAATGTCAACAGAATTAAATCTCTTACTTTTAAAATCCACAAATTTAGTTGGAACGGATTTCGTGTGGGAAAATCTCATGCATCTTTTTTAGTGATACAAATCGACCTACTCCATATACTTTTGATATTAAAAATAATATTTTAATAGATTTAGTTAAAAAAAAATCGTCCTATAAAATTAAGACTCGTGAGATATCGTCTTCGTGATTTAGTTGAACTTACAATGTAAAACACGACATACATTTTTCTTGTCGAAAAGAAGAATTTGGTTACACAGAGAGTTTAATGTTTTTCTATCATTTATCCATATCGCATTGAAAGATGCTCATTGTTTCTACCTTCGCTTACTCTTTATCTTGTGTGTATGATCATTATCGTTCGAATTAAGCATTCTGGCGACCACCATGAGTTGCCCTTGCCCACCACAGTTTTCGGTACAACATTGGTAGTCACTATCGACATAATTATCCATTATATTTTTACACGAATGCGCGAAGGGATTTGGAATCTGACAGTGGAACAATTTCAACACCAGTGAAGCCCGGTATCTTGTTCGGGGAAGTAAAACTAGCTAAAGTATCTAAAAGTTTAATCTCAATGATAATGCATTTTTATCCGAAAGCAAGAAGCCAAAAACCTGCTTTTATTTGAGCTGAAAGCCAATAACCGCATGTTACCGCTACTTTCTTGTGGGTTTTTTTTTCTTTGCCAACAACAATCCATGTCGCCAAAAATTTATTTAACCACGATATTCATTTTTCCAGTACCGAATTCCCAACATGAAACCTGACCACGCATCTAACTTCCGTATTTACCAATGTCCAGAATCAGGAATGGTAGTCTAAGTTTTCAAATTACAAAGTTCAAACGGTCTCCTACAACAGAATGGGTAATTGTCAATAGGCCTAAGCTAAAATATCACGCATGAAAATATGCATACAAGTGCTATCAAATCAATTGCAGATCTATTACCCTGGTTTCTTTGTTCCTGAAAAACCAAATTACCAAAGATTCCACATTTGTATATCGACAAACAGAAGCCAGGGCAGATATGTCATATGTGAGGGAGCGCAGGTAGAGAAAGCAACCCTTTCCGATGACACTTGGGCCAAAACAGCTGGTTTAGAACGTGACACAAGAGAACCGTGAGTAAGAACTTCGGAATCTGAAAACAGTGACCTGCAAAATTTAATATACTCATGATGTTAGTCATATGATGTCAAACCTAAAACCACCCATCATGCAGTCATTACATTTTACTCCATACTAAACCAAACTAGTGCCTTCGATGTTTAAAGATAATACACAGCAAAGAACAATATCGCAGAATATAATCAGAGATAACTGGAAAGGCAAACGGATGTCTATCGAGAGCAACATATGATTAAACAGAAACGTTGAAGAATGATTCAACAACACTAAAATTTATAAAAGTAAAGAATGATTCTCAAGAATCCATACTTTTGCGATAATTAACTTGCTAAATGTTTAACTTCTAGTAAAATTCATGCACCAGTCATTAGCAAGCCTGGACCAACACTGTAAGCTTGATCACGCCCAGCATGATAAAAATTTACAGATAAAGACAATCTAGAGATTTTGATATACAACTAATCATAGATCGATATAGATACAGAAGCACTCGACTTACAGAAATGCTTTCTTAAGCAAACTATTTAATTTGTTGTTTCAGAAAATCAAAAGCAGTTCCATGTTTGGATCAAGGAGTAAAAATAATTTTTTTTCCTGACTTTAAAAGCTTAAAAGCCCGATTTTGTGGCTTCTGGCTTTTTAAGAGCTGTGTTCAAACAAAAAAGCCCATCCAAACGCGCATCTGTTTAGCAAAAGCACTTTTGCTGTACCTATGTTTGCACAAAATGAACCCATCATTGAGGAACCGAAAAGATCAAGCAGCCATTGTCCCAGCGTATCATGATCTCTCTGCCCACCTGAAGCCCCTTCTCTCTAATGATTTTGCCCCATTTACCAATTAGATTGTAATAACTTCCACGCCATTTCAATTTCATCACATATAAATCGCCAGTATCATCATCTCGTGCATTAATACCGACTTGATGTTCGTTCCTCAATTGTTCTCGAGCTTGGGGTGTCCAATAGAAAAGAATATGGTCTTCAACTGCTTTCCCGGGAAGAGTAAGAAAAGGATGATTGGTATCCACATCAGACAATGTGAGAGCTTTTTTAACAGGCCAGCTATCGTGTCCCAATGATGCTGGTACATAACGCTCCTCTGGAACTGAGAAGTATAAACAGTTATTCATCCATCGTATTCTAATCTCTTGGCCGACACCAAGCCCTTTATGTCTTATTATGTTTGCCCACTTTCCAATAAGATTACAATAATTTCCTCGCCACTTCAATTTCATCCCATGAGCATCACCAGTATCATAATCTCGTGCAGTTATGGATACCTGCTCTTCCTTTCTCAAACTATCTCTTTCTTCCGGAGTCCAGTGCACGATAATATGGTCCTCAACAGATTTGCGAGACAATGGAAGAAAGGGGTGATTAGGATCCACATCAGAAGGTGTCAATACCTTCTTGATAGGCCAGTGGTCCTGTGTAATATGCGTCGTAACAGCTCGGATTGGTGGAGCTGTGACAATCTGCTGTTGCGGAACTGAAAAGTGCAAGCAGCCATTAAACCACCGAAGTTTGATTTCCTGCCCAACTTCAAGTCCCTTCCCGCGGACAACTTTCCCCCATTTACCAATGAGATTATAATAGCTTCCACGCCATTTCAGTTTCATCACATACTTTTCACCAGTGTCATCATCTTGTGCATTAAAATTCACCTGGCCTTCAGCTCTTAAATGTTCCTCCTGTTGAGGAGTCATATACACCACAATATAAGCCTCAACTTGCTGCCGAGACAATGTCAGAAAAGGATGGGTTATATCAACATCAGAGTATGTGAGCGCTTTCTTGATAGGCCATTGATCCAGCACCTGAGCTACAGCTTCGTAATATGTTGTTCTCTTCATTCCTAAACACGCACACAAACATAAAACTGCAACCATTAAATTGAGTGCATGTGACAGTTTTACAAAATCTTTCCTTTTGGAAGAAACGACATAAGAGGCACACTAGAAATTCAAGCAAATAATGCAAGTCAAAAGCTATTTTTTTTAATCACAAAACCAACCATTAACAGCCACATCTCATAGGTGGAAAACCATCATTGATCATTCTCCACGCGCACTGATGCCACAGATGTGATGCTATGATGATCAAGTTTCGTGATAAGTTTTAGCAACTCATGTGGCCAGTGTTCTAAAACTCGGGTTAGGCGACCTCCTAGGCGCTAGGCGTTGTCCGACCGCACTCTTGCCGCCTAGACGGGCTTAGGCGTTTAGAGTTATTTTGGGAAATTTTTTTTGGGCTTTTAATTTCTGAAAGCCCAGTTAAACCAGAATATGACATAAGAAAGAATTATAAGTTTTTGCTTTTATTTTTTGGGATTGAAAGCCCAATTAAAAATACGATTTGTTGACTTACGCTTGCCCTAACATACCACTCTCATCTTCTTTGTCTGCTTACTTCTGCACACATAAGAAAATCAAAACTGACCCTAAATGTTATTTTTTTCTTTATTTTGATTTCTATTGCATTGTCTATTATCCTGACCCGTCTTAAGCAGAATAAGTTGGAAGAATGAACCAGATGTCAATTGGATTTTAACAAAGTTTGAGTTGAAATTTATTCTAAGAACTATTACAAGTCTCTTGATACTGTAAAATCCGCCTAGTGGCGCCTAGGCTCTAGGTGTTGCTCTGGCGCCCGACTAGTACTTAGCGAATTTTAGAACCTTGCATGTAGAACCTTGGAGACCAACATGATCCATCAACTACCTGATCGGTAACAACAATTTTTCACCTAACAATTTTCATATTTTTTTTTCAAGTTATGGAATCGCACCAATTGCAAATACAATCATATGAATAATGGAAACAAGTAGCACTAATTCTTCCATCAAATAGATAAACCTACTAATAAACGTTTGAATTTATTAATAAAACAAGGAGCATCGGAAAAATACAATTTTATCCATGTATATCATAGTCACGCAAATAAAATCGACAAAAGTAAATGAGCAAATTCTCTGATAATAGATTAACGAACTGATATAGAAGTCAAGTGCACTTTCTGACCTCATGCTGACCCTAGAGAGAATGAATCGCCATAAATTAGGTGGAATTACGCAAAATCATNAAAAAAAAAAAAAAAAAAAAAAAAAAAAAAAAAAAAAACCAAACAACGCAACACCACCAACGGAATCGAAAGCATGATAAAACATCTAATATGTCAAGAACCAGAGGAACACGCCTATAATTCAAGCGAACTGCATAGTACATCCAAATATCCGACTAGCCACCATTTACAGATTCAAAATTTAACCTTCAAATGGCAATAAGAAAAGGTAAAGTCTCTTACTATGATATGATACCTCCACTCGATAATGTCGAGAAAAACCCTAGATCCTTGCAAAATAAGAAAAGGAAAGTGATCCAGCAGGGATAACTCTTACACAAAAAAGGAAACCGGGCGGTAAATTAGCTTAATTTTTTTTCATCGACTTGTTTAAGAGTGATAATCAATCGAATCTGGGATTTAACAAGGGTTGGGAAGAGAAACAAAAAACGGTGAACAAAACAGCTTCGACGACAGTAGAATCATGTGGAGTGGCTGCGGCAGGGTAACAACGGTGGTGGAAGCGATGGCGGCGGCGGCCATGATGAAAATGCGAATGCGAGCGAATCGAGAATGAAAGCAGATGGAATTGTGAAAATTACATTTGTAGCCTCGCTCTTAAATCCTGCGCATTTTTGTCATGGGGTAAATAAATATTTCCTCGGCTCTTGGTCTATGCCCGTCGCCCCGTGCCTGGTTTGTTCTTTTACACATAATAGTTCTTTCTCTCCTAAATAATTCTGATCATCATATAGTTCAAACTCATATATTTGAACATAATCACAATATAGCTCTTCTTCTCTTGAATAGTTCTGGAATCGCAGACAAAATTCATGTTAATTAACATTAAACAATAGATCTATTGAGTAAAAAAAGAAAAACCAATATGCATAGATTATGTTTGACGATCACATTAAAAGAGATGTCATTATGATGTGGTTACGAAATAGATCATGCAAGTCCAAATTTTAACTTGAATGTGAAGAACAAAAACAATTTAGACAAACTAAACGACTCCTAATCATCTCACTATTTCAATCTTTTATTGTAATATTCGCGGTGTGAAAGAAAGTTAACAGAGAGATACACAGAAGACAACGATCATAAGTGTTCTGATCTACAATCAAATTGGAAATGCTATGAGCTATGATGTGTTTGTCCCAAAAAACCATCTTTCGATCATCATATAGATTATATGTTTATGTTTTTTAAATTTTTCTGGATATTGTTTGTTTTTTTCATGTTTCGTTTGAATTTTTTTAATTGTTGTTCTTTTTGTGGGTTGTTTGTTGATTAATTACTAAGTATGCTAGCAATTGAAGAAAATAACGATGACAATCAACTATAATATCCTATAACTATAGTATCCTATAGTTATCGATGATTAGCACAAGGATAAGCAATAGCATGAAAAATAAAATAAAAAATGAAGTTGTTTATAAACAATTCGTATACTTCAAAGAAAGACATATAGATGAAAGTCGATGGAATGAGCAGACAAAATGTGATCAACCAAAACAAGAAAAAGCTCGTAGATAAGTTAGAACTAGTTGTAAATCTCACTTGTGAAGGAATAAACTGAACCTAAGAGCACGGAGTGTCTGAGCATGTAAGTGTCACAGAATGAGAGAAGGGATGAACAAAAAGATATCGATGTCGAAACACTGATTGCGTTCTTTGCATATGAGAAAGAAAAGAATTCATTTTTTCTTTGCTTTTGAGACTGATTGAGATTAAAAAAATAGTATGTGTTTTTGGGAGGATTCTATATCAAAGAAGGCATCATGTTTTAGACATGTATTTTCAGTTGGAATGTCAAGTAATCAGAAATCCAAAGTTGTTCTTCTTCCAAACCAATGGTTATCACGTCTGACAAACAAAAGACCATGTGTCATGTAGCTGTATGAAATTTGATTTCGACGGCATTCTATCCAGACATATGTTAGTTTTTTTCATATCATCTTAAGTGTTTCAATTGTCTGATAAGTAATACTCAAACAGTGGACACGAGATGTGTGGGGGCCCGTGCTCCTGAATAACGTTTAATGTCCAAACAAACAGGATTCGTTAATGTAAACAGCGAAAGCGATTAAAAATTTTCCTTTTGGGCCAATAGAAATTTCGACATGACTTCCCCGCAAGTAGGACATCCCAAAAATTTCCAAACAACACAAACATTTATATACTCGAAATAAAGTCATAACATAAATTCACAAACCTATAGCCGCACTGGCCAGGACTAACACATATAGAGCCGACAAGGCTCGATCACACAACAACAATCCAAAATATCATAAAAGCAACACTACAACTACGCAGGGCATCCCCTGGCAAATATCGATAATGTAATACATACATATATCTACATATATAGCTGGGACCTCTCAACAACAATCCTATTACTGGGCGCCGCTACCTGACGCTCCACCAGATGCGTCAAATCCTCCTGGATAATCTGCTATAGCATCAATAACAACCACAGCATAAACAGAAAATAGGGGTCATGCCCCAGTACGACGAACCAGTAAAATTATGACAATTATAACTGACGTGAAATAAAATCAAGTAATATGCAATAAAATGCAATGCATGTCGGTAACAACAAAATAACGGATACCAAAACGGAGTCCAAATGAAACGCATCAGCAACAGGAACAGTGGCCACCCGTGCCAGGACTGCAGCAACGTAATATCATGCCGCCGCTCATCCATGGACGTAGCATCGAGGGTCCGGTAGCGACCCGGTCAGCTCTCGAGCAGTCATCAGGAGTGTGCTAATCCTATCACTCGTTCCATCGATAAGATGTCAGGAGTGATCTAGTCCTATCACTCGCTCCATAGATGACGCAACATCATAACAGATCAATAATGATAGCAATCAACGGAGTCAAGGCTCGAAATGCTATGCACTTAGTATCAACTCAAATAAATGCATGAATGCAATCACGTTATTCACATAAGCACATAAAGCACGCCACAACTCATTACAAAATATTTAACTTCATTCTACATCACTATAGACGTCATAAGAAAACGGTTCATACGTACCTCAACTGTTAACTAATTTACCACCGAAATATCTTAAGGATTTCTCGCAAAATCCAATCCTGTGGCAAATAATACATTTCATATTAAATTCCATGTATTTTTCTAATATTTGACAATTTAGCCTAAAATTCCAAAAATTCATACTTTAGGCTTTACAATTTCTAAAATTAATAGACGACAATTCTATAGCATCTAAACATCTCATTATTGAATGCTAAAATTCGAAAACCCAATTATAACTTCTGAATTTTCGAAATTATTCCCAAATAAATTTCGAAAATCTGTTAATACCTCCAATTAGCTCCAATATAGCACCTACAATCAATAATACAACATAAATTAATTGTTGGAACTCAAATAAATCAAAATACCCAAAATTCGAAACCATAGAATCTGAATTTTTACCTCAAACACTTCAAATTTCGAGTACAACTAGAAAATCAGTTGTCCAAGCTCGAAATAACACGAAATCGAGGCGAAGAACGAAATTCGAACGAGTCACGACCGAAGGGTTCGAACAGGGTTGTTGAAAAACCTTTCAAAATGGATATCAAGAGACNGTGTGAGTTAGAATTTAAATTTAAATTATTGGAGTCAACGTGTCATTGTGAATACTTATGCACCGAGTCATTGTAAAGATTGCTGAAACTTGTGTTGGAAATTTGGGGCAGAGTTGATGCTTCTTGGCCTTATTTCTTTGTTGCTGGGGCAATGGTCAAAGTGGATCTCTCAAATCTGTGTAAACTCATCCCTATTCACCAGCAAATTCTACATATGTTCTGAGAAAGACTATACGGAGAAAAAGAGAATGTTGCTCTTGGAAAAACTGGATTCTTTCAACGGGACTAATATTCCTCCGAAAGGATTGATTTACAATGCATCTCATAGTTGCGGCGAGGTAACAAAAATACTGGTGTTCGATGTGTTTTCTAGGATATAATTGTGGAAGAAAAGGTATACGAATTGAGGCGTTTGCTTTTGTTTTCAGGGGCGTGAACCATTTGTTTCTGCACAAGCACTTGAACAACTTAACCGGTTCTTGTTTATTCTCGGTATAACTCATGTTCTATACAGTTGTCTGGTAGTGGGCTTGTCTATGAGCAAGGTAGCCATTTTCATCTTCATTTGCAATCTCATTCGGCATTAAATAATAGCAAATTTATCAGGATTTTGTTGCCAAAAATACCGGTTGCAGAGGAATGCTTAACATAAAACTTCAACCTCATCATATTTGTAAGTCGGTTCCTGAATGCAGATATATAGCTGGAGGAAGTGGGAGATTCAGGCAGGCCTGGTGGCTGAGGCGAATGCACAAGGTAATTGAAATTTTTGTTCAAATTAATCCTTCATTCTTTTATAATTACTAAAATTCACAAATAATTCCGAGCTTGGTTGGCAGCAAAGAACAAGGTGATGAGACGACAATCGACCTTTGCTTTGTATCGTGCATCCCATCCATGGAGTAGGAGTCGAGTTCTCATCTGGATGGTATTACTTCTCATCACTACTTTCATGCCATCTCTTGATCAAATATTTTGCCGAACAAAATAAACCAAATGTAAACATTTGGAGCTCAACTTTGGCTTCAGTTTTCGTTGTTTGGGATTTTTTCTTCTTCCGTATATATAATTCCAACTCAAACTTAGTCGACATGTCTACATTCAATATATGCAGCTTTGCTTCCTTAGACAGTTTAGGAGCTCAGTACAGAAGTCAGATTATATGGCATTGAGATTGGGTTTCATCACCGTGAGTATTCAGTCAAGAAACTATAATATGACTTTTCACCAAGAACAAGATAAGTGTGTAAGCTTATCTGTAAATTTGCAGAATCACAGATTGCCCCAGTCCTACAATTTTCATAAATACATGGTTCGTGGCATGGAAGACGAATTCTATAAGATCGTCGGAATCAGGTATTCCACAAAACCTGTTCTCAACTATAAGGACCAGAGAGTTTATATCATAGATCTCTTAGAATCTTTTCTTGAGCTAAACCCATTTTTTTGATTTGCAGCTGCCCACTTTGGGGTTATGCCATTCTCTGTATCTTCATAAACGTGCACGGTACTAAATTCGATCACATATCAAGATCAATAAAGCACCAGTTTCTTGAAATAAATTGAAGTCTTTGTAATTGTATGTCGTGGTGCAGGTCTTAATATTTACTTCTGGCTTTCGTTTATACCCGCAATTGTAAGTGGTCTGCAGCTTCTTATCTAGTTTTCTGGTCATGCCTACTTTAAATGCAAAACAAATTGGACAACCTTCGTTGTTTCTAAACGGATGTTTCTTTTTTAAAGTAATGAGTCGTGCACTTGCTATATTCTCGATCAGTCTGCTACTGTTTACATTTCTAACACGCACAGAGTTGTCATGTTAAAGCTTGTCATGATAGTGGGGACGAAACTCCAGCATGTTGTGTCCCTGTTAGCACTTGAAATAGCTGAGCCAAGAGAGCCATCCATCGCGAATCAAGTGAAGCCCAGAGATGATCTTTTTTGGTTCGGGAAACCCGAAATTCTGCTATGTTTGATACAGTTCATATCATTTCAGGTGAACCATGCATTCCTAGATTTATGGCACACATGAAAATTTAAGTCTGGTACCAACCTTTTAACCTATTTTACTGCAGAATGCTTTTGAGATGGCAACTTTTATCTGGACCTTGGTAAGAAACATCTGGAACATGGCCTAGCTAGCCTGGATTGTATTCAAGACTTCATCAAATTTAGGAGTAATTGGGATTTTTTTTCCCTTTCTTTTTGCAGTGGGGATTTAAAGAAAGATCTTGTTTCACGAACCACCACGGAATGATCACTATCCGGTTGATTACCGGGTAATTTCATCTTTCCAAGCTGATTTAACTTATTGTCTAAAATAAAACTCATGATGCCTGGCTTCATCAATATGAGAATCGTGATTAAACTTAAATCAACCATCTCTCGCGTATGATTCGGGTTTTCTGCAGAGTCCTTGTGCAGTTCTGGTGCGGCTATAGCACGGTTCCTCTCAACCTAATCATCACAACGGTTGGTAAACTGCTTAGAAGTAAAATAAGAGTCGGAGCGTCTTTATTCCCGTTTAATCAGTTCCGCTGTTTATGATCAGATGGGATCGCGTTTCAAGAAAGCTTTGATCGCTGAGAGTGTTCGAATATCGTTACATAGTTGGTGCAAGAGGGTGAAGGAGCGGTCTAGGACTTTGAACTCGATCACAACAAGGTCCACATGGTCGATCGACGAAGGAGACGAGACGAACACAGCTGCATCTGGTACTGTGTCTCCATGTTCGTCTCCAGGTTCATCAAGTGCTCGTCTCGAACTGTCTAATGTAGATCAACAATGTGGTTTTGTCGCTTCAAATTTAGTCGACCATGAAAAAGGTAGTGAAGAAAAAGACCCATAGAGAAGACTGTATTATTAATTTGACTAGCAAGTATATATGTACAATTTCTTTAGTATTATCATTATAACAACTTTCTTTGAATTTTGTGTGGTCGATGGAAAATTGAACATGTTTGGAGAAAGATATATTAAAATTTATCCAACTAAATTAAATAATACATTTTCCCCTGTAATTAATTTGCATCATAACACATGAAATCACCTCAACCTGTGAGTTCATCCTCCTTGTGCGTCTCAATAGTAACATCAGACTTGGGAAACGCAACACAGGTCAAAACCCATCCATCACCGATCTGATCATCGTCGAGAAAGCTGCCATCCTCCTGATCGACTGTCCCTTTCAACACTTTCCCGGCGCAGGAGGAGCAAGATCCGGCTCGGCAGGAGTACGGCAGCTCGTACCCGGCTTCCTCCGCTTGGTCCAGGATGTAGACATCGTCGTCGCACTGGAACGTCAACTCTCCGTCCGGGGTCAGCAGTTTCACGTTGTAAGTGGCCATGCAGGTGACTCTTCCCTTGGAGGGGGAGAGCTTGGGGAGGAAGAGGGTGTTGGCTTGGGTGGTTCTGTTGAATATGGAGGTGCAGGCTGCGGGAGATGTGGGGCTACGGCGGGGGAGGAGGGAGGCGCTGACGGTGCCGTAGAGAGTGGCCATTGTTGGAGAATGGTGACCGCGGGGACAGAGAGGAATGGGATTATCTTTGAAGCTTGGAGATATCGTGGCTTTATCATATTAGCACCAATTGGCTCAGCTTCAGCTTGAAAATGTGTGGTTGTCGCTAATCTGTTTGGCATTCGATTCTCGTCCACTCATTCGTCAGTGTGACATAGGAGTGTAAACGAAGGAGGCTCCAATTCCGAGATTCATTCGATGTTCTAATTCTCGGAAAAGTTGGATTTTCCAATTAAATTTCGAGTTTTACTTAAAAAATTTAAATATATTTTAAATTATTGTTTGAAAATAAATATTAAAAAATTTTAAAATCTATTTATTTAATATATAATTATATTATATTAATAAAATATTATGATTTGAGAGCGACTCATGAATTATAAAATAAAATAATTTGAGTCAAACATATTCAAGTTCGACTCAAATTCGATAAACTCAAATATAGATTAAATATTTTTTGAATCGATTCAAAAAACTTATAAACCCACTCGCTTTGTTTATACATCTCCCCTAGAGTCACTTGGACTGGGATGAGCATAATTAACATTATGTTAGTACGAAATTCCAACGACCAAGTAGGCATAATTAACCTTGTTTTTATTTTTAAATTACGACGAACTCATTCACTTGACAATCCAACCATATACTATTTAAAACTAGATAAAGAAAAAAAGGTATGTCTTTTGTGAGACGGTGTCACGAATCTTTATATTTGAGACGAGTCAACCCCATCGATATTCACAATAAAAAGTAATACTCTTAGCATTAAAAGTAATACTTTTTCACGGATGACTTAAATAAGAGATCTGTTTCACAAAATAAGAGACCGTCTCACACAAGTTTTTGCCAAGAAAAAAAAAGACCAATATAATTTATAATCACTATTACTACACGTGTTATCGTTGTTATTAATAGGGTGATAAAATAATGATCGATATCTTTAATTAAAAAAAACGTTGAATCAAACCAATTTCGTGGTTAAACAAAATTGCGAATTAATGCAAACTTAAAATTCAATTTAGTTTGATTCGACTTAGTTTGAACTTAGATTTTTTTTCAACTAAAATATTTTGATTATTTCGAGACATAAATTAAAATTTTTAACCTTTTATCCTAGATAGATAAAAATATATAAAATCTGAAAAAAAAATAATTACTACATAGTTATAATAATTACTATAACCTATTCACCATCCATAATCATAATTATCACTAATTGTTTTTATCATTAATACACCTATAATTGGAATACCTGTGATAACAATAATAAGAAGAACATTGATAAAAACTATTAATGAAAATTGATGAATTTATCATTGATAACAATTCTTGTATATATAGTTGGAATTTTGATAAGGTGAGCACCCGTTGTGAATACTTATGTGAGTATTGTTGATTTGTCCGCACATCAAAATTTTTTATATGTTATTTCAAAAAATAAAATAAAAAATACTATAGTTGTAATTATTGACCTAATTCAAGGATCCAGTTATCCAAATAAAAAACCGGGAATGGAACCATGTTGCCGGGTGACCCACCCGTATATGGCAGCCCCAAATTATGAATCCCTAAATGCATCCCGCCATTTTGATTTGAACCTTTCCCATTCCCCAATTCCTCACACACACGTATTTCCTCCTATGCAGTGTCGGATGCATTTCGTAACTTATAACCTCTGATTCCTGAAATTCTTTCAAAACCACTAAATACCACCGCTGGTTGAGTGTAACTCACATTTTGATTTCCAATTCTCGTTGAGGCAAGAGGATTGTTTGTGACTCGATCTTCATTTTGTGGTCATTTCCCCCATTTTCAAGTGTTCAGAACCTGATTTCGCGACATTTAAATCAATTTTTATCTCGGATTCTTGGTGTCATTCATTCATGTACCTCACACCTATGTCAGTAAGGACGAGTTTTTGTGGACGCCCATAAAAGTAAGAAGCTCGAAGAATTTATTTTCTGAGGATGAAGGAACTACAAAAAAGGTATGAACAATTCATATCCCTTCAACTTTTTTGTTTTGTTTTGTTCCATTTATTCTTGTTTCCCTTAAATTTGGTTCCTGTACTTTTGATGAATGCAGGGGCAACCATTCAAATGGAGATAAGAATACTAGCAACAAACCACCGAAAATCAATTGGCAAGAACATTCCACTGCACAATATGACTTCTCAAGACAAGATGAGTTATTGAGTGCAAACTTTCTTTTCTGCTTGCCGACTCAAAAACTTCAACTTGGTAAAGCAATGGACGCAAGGTAAAATTGAATTAGTCATTTTTAGATTGGCAATTAATATCTTTACTTGCGGTGTGCTATACCAGAATTTTCACTTTTCAATTATCCTTCTTTTCTACTTCAGAAGGTGTAACATAGTCTTTGGCTCGCTCTTTGTTGTGATTGGCATTGGAACAAGCCATAGAATATTTATATGGTTGTTACTGATTGGAAATTGAGAACAAACATACTTGATTTTTTTTCGATCTCATGTTCATATGTGTCTGTGTTATTCTTTAATCTTTCTTGCTGGCCGTCATTTCATTTAAGAAACATAACATAAGTAAATCATGTACTTTGCTTATTCTTGATGGAGTTATTACCCATCCGGTTAATGTCTTCTCGGTTTTATTTACTTTTATTTTATGTTCTCCATTCATTTTCTTTCTTCAAACGTTGGGTAAATTCACGTTGATTGCAGATTCATTAAGAGCTAAGCTTCATGATGCTTTTACGACTTTCTGATGTTGTATCTTTCTTCATATGTAGGTCCATGGTTTGTCATGTTCAGGATTTCGGTGTGCAAAATGCGCAAGTCGAAAAGGTAAAGTATTCTAATTGGATATTTGTGCATGCAGATTTTATTTTCTGTTTTTTCTACATGCCAGGAACTGTTACCCATAATTACCCCATAAATATTTGTTTAGTAAGTTCTCTACAAAAATCGCTACTGGTATTTTCTGAAGAGACTTTTACCTTGTGCAGTGGCTAATTGCTTCAGTCTGACAACTTTAATATTGTGGTTTAAGGCAAGTGGGGAGACAATCTGCCTTTAACTCAAAAGGCTTCGGTAGTGAATATGCCCTTTGCTATACCAATATTTTCCTATCTAAAAGAAATTATCAATTTCTTCTAACTTGGTTGTATGCTTTTCTTTTGTTCTTCATTTTCAATTTTCATTTCTTGATCGGTTGCTCTTGATTTTCTTTGTAACAGTATGTGTGATATTGTTGCAATTAAAATGTCATTTCTGGATTTAAAGCTGATGTAGTTTGTTATAGTGCTTCCAAACTTGATTTTAACTTTCAAATTTACTCAAATTTTCTATTTATTCAGCTTTCTTTTGGAATGTAATATATGGCAGGCTTGGAAGCTACTTTCCAGCCTACAATTGAATTCTAGAAACTACATAAAACCTGGAAAAACTCTTCCTTTATCCAAACGTGTCGATGCCACCTCAAGGAGGGCTACTCAGCAATTGTCATCGGACTCGAAAAGCAAGTTTTCTGATAGTATACGAACACGTCAAAGCCTAAGTGAATCCCATGCCCAAACCAGCAAGGTTGAGGAAGACAGACAGGTTACGATGCAGAGTGAGTCATACTCATTGAGTGATAGATTTCAACCGCAAACCATTAATGGAGTTTCCTGTAAATCTGCTTCTTATACAAGAGCAACAGTTGGGTCCAAGTCAACATATTCTGAAGGAATCGATGATGATCACGTACTTGGGGTAATTTTTGAGATAGGTTTAAATGACTATGGACAAATTGGCCAATAGTGTTCTAGTCTTAAACCGATAAATGTGACAACTTTATGCTACTTAATCAATGTTTCTTTCATTGTAATTACCAAGTTAAGTTATTAATGCATTTGTTGCATGGTTTCCTATATTTCTTCAGAATATTGATGTGGACCAAATAGTTATGAATCATTTTCAGTCAAGCTCGACTCCTCAGCCAACAATTTCGAAACTTCCTCCGTTTGCTCCTGCCATACTTGAGGAAAAGAATTTGCCACCTGAGCTGTGCTTGAATTGCAGTCACAATATCAAGGTAGATTCTCGATTAACCTATTTTCCACGACGACCGGATATCATATACTATCCAATTCTTATGGTGAGTGCCTGAAATTGGTGCAGCTAGGACTTTGTTCGGAAGCTTCAAACCATCTGCAAGAAATGAAGGATTGTCTGATTAACATATCAAATGATCTAATAGACAATATTGATGAGATGAGTTCGGAGAAGGTAGAGAAGCTTCGTCTACAAAGGTTTGCTTACTTTTGTCAATAAATCCCTCTACTTCCGTGATTTAAATATTTTAATTGGTTAAATTTTTTAAAGAAGGAAAATACACTGACAGATGTGAAAGAATTGTGCCAACTGTTTGTAAGGCAACCATGTCAGAATGATTTTGATTTTATAATCCATCTTTTCTTTTCTTCTTGATAATTTCCTCATATAAATTATATAAATGACCTGAAACGTTGGATGTTTTCATGTTACTATTAGGCAGCAGCTTAATAAACAAATTCAGCAGCTTGAGAAATATCTACGCTCTACATCTGTTAATGAGGAGAGAATGCTGCCAAACTTTTCTGCATTTACACCAAAAAATATGGCTTTCCAGTATGAAACCCCTCCAACAGTTCCGTTCAGAATGGACCCCAAAAGGCTCGATTCAGAGTTTCAAGTAAATAATAGGCCAGATGGGATCGATAGATGGGGTTCATCATTTTCATTTTATTCCATGGACAGAGTTGGGATTTCAGCAGCCTCGGTGGGGAGAGAGCCATATGTCCCTAAGTATATTGAAGTAAACTACATTGAGGGTTCAACTGACAAAAAGTGGAGTAGTCAGGATTTTTCTTGGACAAGGGAGCTAGAGGTTTGTCACAGGTTTAACCTTCCAGGAACTGCTGATCCTGCTCAGTGTTTTAATATGTTATGTTTTTTTCCTGTTGTTAGGCCAACAACAAAAGAGTGTTTGGCAATCACTCCTTCCGTCCCAACCAGAGAGAGGTGATCAACGCTACAATGAGTGGATATGATGTATTTGTTTTAATGCCAACTGGAGGAGGAAAAAGTCTAACTTATCAGGTGAAATAAAAATAGTCTAATCATCATTTTTTTTCTAAATTTTTGTCTGGAATCAATGGAATCTGTGCAGGGAATAGATGATGATTGATCAACATCATCGTCATATGTTTCAGTTCACATCAGATTAATTGTTAGGATTTTGAATGAGGGAACTTGGAAATGCCTTTACTTGTAGTTCTCATCTTTGTCATTTATTATTATGTTTAGCAGATTTTACTACTCAGAACCATTTTCAATGCTAAAATTTTAGAATTTGATGAAACATCTATCTGAAGATTATATTCTTAGTGGTTTCTTTGATCTAAACCACAACTAGCAAGAAGACTCACATTTTCAGGAATCACACTTTGTCTGCAGTAGGTTAGCAGGTATACCGTCTCTTTTCAGGAAATAAATTCATTCTACTCATCGTAAAATGTGAAAAGCAATATTTTATCTTGATTGTACAAAAATACCTCTTTATACGCTACAATAATTCTGTCGCCTCAGCCGTTGCTTTCGTGCTAATATTCCATAAAAAATACATATTATTAAATATTATGTGGACAAGTAGTGCTGAATGTCATTTTTTTGGCACTCATTTGTCTGTTGATGCATTGAATTTATGGATAGTTTCTGTAGACTGTAACATTTATTTTACCAGCGGTTCAAACTGGATGTTTTGTTGCTTGTTGGAGTTCATGCTGTACCCTGTAAACTGACATTTGACGTGGTCTCTGAATGCTTATTTCTTGTAGCTCCCAGCTCTCATTTGTCCAGGGATAACTTTGGTCATTTCACCCCTCGTTTCTCTCATTCAAGACCAAATAATGCACCTGCTACAGGTAATTTTTCCATAATACTTATTGAGTTGCGCCTTTTTGCATTGAGAACTTTGAGAAATTCCAGTTAACAGAATTATTCCTATCAAACTCCAACTAGGCAAATATACCTGCCGCTTATCTAAATGCCAACATGGATTGGTCTGAGCAGCAGGAGATTCTTAGAGAGCTTAACTCAGATTACTGCAAATACAAGCTGTTGTACGTCACCCCAGAGAAAGTGGCCAAGTAAAGTTTCCCTTGATCCCAAAGTTTTATATTGAAACCACACTTAATTATTTATGGCCACATTCCGGAAGTTGTAATTTAGCCTTAAGGTGGCCCGTGTCAATTAATGTTCTTATTTATAATTCCTTAAAAAGACTAAAAGAGCGCTGTTGTCTCAGGGATTTGAACCCTTTGATGTACTTTTGTCTTAATTCATCTCAAAGGTGTTATCAAGACGTATGCCAGAAACAATCTATTTGTTTTAAGATGTGTGTTTGTGACTAGTCAAATTTTGAGACTTTTAGGTCCAAGTCAGTTTGTCTGTTATTATATCTTATTTGTGCAAGGTATAGACTCATTAAGCCTTAATGCATTGAGAGTTTCTATTAACTTAGAAATTGATTTAATCTTGACATAAACTTGCATTATCTGTTGTTCTGCTTCAGTCCTTGCCACCAAGTTAGAGCCACACGGTCTTCATTCTTGTCTTCTAGAGAAACTGATTTCTTATCATGTACATATTAGATAAAAAATAATGTTGATATTGATGTTCTAGTTGTCTGTAATTCATGCATCTACAAATTCATTTCTCTATGCACCCATGGTTATAGATCATACTTTACGGTGAGCTAAAATTTGATTGAACTCTATCAGGCATCAACTTCATTTTTACGCGGGTTTCAAGCAAACCAGTGGCTCGTGTAAAAGTTTGGTAGACATTCGAAGTTGACAAAAGTGCATGTCTGTATTTCTGTGATTTTTCCACTCATGCTTATAGACAAAATTTTGTCTACACTGTGCACCTCCTTTGGTTATTATAGATGATACATAACACCGTCAACGTTGGACTAGTTGTCAAGTTTCTTTTGATAGAATGCTTTACTGAAGAGGCCATTACTGGTTATTAACACATGATTGAATGTGATTATTTCATAATCACTCCTTCATCGAGAGAATTAAATACACAAATATAGAATATCTTAATCTTAAAAGAATGATATGTTGCTGTTTTATCAAATCAAATTATTGTCTTTTATCTTTTAAATTTTGTTTGTAACAGTGGGATTTCAGCTGGAAGCCAGTTGGACTTTCTTTTTTAATTGATTATAACTCAAATATAATCTGCACAAACTGATATCAATCTCCAGGTTGCTAGGATTGTTTAAGAGAAATTTATGATTCTAACCAGAATGGGTTAGGAAAATATTTTTGCACTGGAATTTTTTCGCTCTAAAGTAAATGGATTGGCATGCTTGATTCATTTCTGCAGAAGCGATGTCCTGCTGCGACATTTAGAAAGCCTTCATGCTCGCGATTCTCTTGCTCGGATTGTCATTGATGAAGCTCATTGTGTTAGCCAATGGGGACATGATTTTAGACCGGATTACCAGGTTTGTTATGTTCAATTTTCTTTAATGATTTCAATATTTGAACTCTTATTTGGTTGTTTTTACTGACATTTCTCTATTTGAACTTTATTAAAAATAATGTGGCAAATATTATTGCAAAATCATGTAGTTTTTATTTCTCCAGTGTTGGGTTTATTCCGTTTTGTAGGATTCAGAAATTTTTGTTCAGTTTTCATTTGCTTTTGACATGGTTGCAATCATTATAGGTGCTGTCAAATGCTATTTCCAGAAATTGACATTTAATTGTCTTGGTCTAACTCAAGTATTTGGTTGTATCTATGCAGTGTCTCGGCATACTGAAACAGAAATTTCCTTCTACACCTTTGCTTGCCTTGACTGCTACTGCCACAATCAGTGTGAAAGAAGATGTTGTGCAGGCTCTTGGTTTAGTAAATTGCATTGTTTTTCGGCAAAGTTTTAACCGCCAAAACTTACAGTAAGTTTCAAGTTTAATTTATATTACTTGGCAGTTGGCATTGTACTAATGCTGCAAAACTTGCAGATATTCGGTTGTTCCTAAGACAAAGAAGTGTGTGGAAGATATTGACAAGTTTATCAAGGAGAACCATTTTGATGAATGTGGGATAATTTATTGTCTTTCAAGAATGGATTGTGAAAAAGTTGCTGAAAAGTTACAGGTATATCTCCTCATGTTCATTTGAACTGGGAAGCTGAAACTACATAGATAAGATGAACCATTGTCTTCTCTTCTTAATACAAAGTTACAATGATGAAAAAACAAATTCATCCCTGTTCTTGTTCTCGGATAATTATGTTAACGAATCAAAATGATTTGTCTATCTGCACTCAAACTTCTTGTGTGTGAGATACAGCTCATGGAATAAATGAACAAAAAGATTCTTATTGATCATGTATTTAAAAAAAACAAAAATCCTCCTTTTATGAATGGGTATTTATTTGTCTCGGTTCAGGACATTCAAATCATAGTATGTGTGAATGGGTATTTATTTGGCACAGTTATTAATTTAAGCAACCTTTTTTCGTATAATCCAATTTAGATGCTTATGTCATTTAATGATTTATTTTATAGAACCTCAACTCATCTTCAAAGATTCACTAATTTAATCTCAAGTTGGAATATAATATCTTAAGCTAATGCATTTGAACTTCGTGTGTCTAAATTAAGGTGTGT
Source organism: Primulina huaijiensis (assembly GCF_012295235.1). Classification (NCBI taxonomy): domain Eukaryota; kingdom Viridiplantae; phylum Streptophyta; class Magnoliopsida; order Lamiales; family Gesneriaceae; genus Primulina; species Primulina huaijiensis. The sequence goes on from NC_133320.1 coordinate 624,313, forward strand.
CCATACGACATATACATTAAGTCATATTTATTGTGTAGATTTGAGGATGATTCCCTTCTAATAGGCACATAAATGGTTTTAAAGAAAATATTAATTATGAAGATTTGTTTTCCAAACATGGCCTATTATTTGATCCATTTTGTGTAGTTATTTATCTCTTTCAGTGATCATCCTAATGGTTCCCTATAGTCATATGATTGTAAAAATAAGCCTGTACAGCTTGCTAGGGAGTAACATCACCTAGTGATATCATTTAGTGTTTGAGACATCAAATTAAATTTTCTTAATTCATACTTACCTCACTGCCAAATTATTGTTGAATTGTAGACATTAATTCATATCACGTCTTTGTAATTTTTATGTGGTGATGTGTCTCTTCCAGGAATATGGACATAAAGCGGCTTTCTACCATGGCTCCATGGAGACAGACCAGCGTGCTATGATACAGAGACAGTGGAGCAAGGATGAGATTAACATAATATGTGCAACAGTTGCATTTGGGATGGGTATGGTTTGAAATTGTAGTGCTGTCTTTGGAGTCTTTTCAGTGACGTGCTGACACAGATATTTCAGGTATCAATAAACCTGATGTCCGGTTTGTCATTCACCATTCCCTTCCGAAATCTATTGAAGGTTATCACCAGGTTGTCTCATGTAACATGATGTCCTTTCATGTTTTTATTTACTTATCTTATTGTAAATATATATTTGATATGCTTGGATATTGTGTTGTGGAGTGTAGGAGTGTGGTCGTGCTGGAAGAGATGGCCAGCCTTCATCTTGTGTGTTATACTACAGCTATAGTGATTATGTAAGTCATAAGAAAAAGATATATTTTCTCATTTTTTTTCTACTCTAATGTTTTTAATTCTTTTCTGGGTTTGTTGAATTGTTTTTATTTCTTCATGCTTGTGCTGATGCATGGACAACTGTCAACTTTTTGACTTTTTCTGCAGATTCGGGTGAAGCATATGATAAGTCAAGGAGTGGTAGAGCAAACTCCCTTTGCACCAGGATATAAGCGTGCAAGTACAGCGCCTTCGGGGAGGTTATTGGAGACCAACACAGAGAATCTCCTGCGAATGGTATAGATAGAATTTCTGTTTGTGATGCACTTATTATCACTAATTATTAATATCTTTTAGCAATATCTTTTCAGGTTAGCTATTGCGAGAATAATGCTGATTGTCGGCGTCTCCTACAGCTCATTCACTTTGGAGAAAAATTTGACTCTTTAAACTGCCAGAAAACTTGCGATAATTGTTCCAAAAATTTAAGCTGCATTGAGAAAGATGTCACAGAGGTTGCCAAGCAGCTGGTCAGGATCTTCTTATTTATTATTTGTGCCGTGGAATGCTTTCTCATAGCTGTGTTTGGTTCTTTTATTCTTAGATGGGTATGTGTGGGAAATACATAATATTCACAACCTTTAACTGAAAATTGTTGTGTAATATGTTACATAGGTTGAATTGGTAAAGACGACAGGACAAATTTTTTCATCGGCCCATATCTTGGAGGTCTACAGAGGTTCCTTAAACCAGTTTGTATGTCCGTTCTAATGATCAAAACTTAGTTTATTTTTTTACTTACGTGGCACTTTGTTAACATTATCCTGATAACCAAACTTAGGTTAAGAAACACAGACATGAGACTCTGAGCCTGCATGGAGCTGGAAAACATTTGGCCAAGAATGAAGCGTCCCGTGTGTTGCGTCACCTCGTGATCGAGGATATTCTGATGGAGGATGTGAAAAAAAGTGATTTATACGGATCGGTATCATCACTATTAAAGGTATAACGGGCTATGTTTTCTATGTTCTTTAATATACAAGAGAGCTTCTGTAGAAAACTCATGATAAGAAGAACGTGCATCTTCCTCACTCTCTATTGCTCCCTTTCTTGTTTGTTCTGACACACACACATAGATTTAGTAGTTATTTATCTAATAGCATCCTTTGAATATTGTCTTTTTTTAATTATCAGGTTAATGAATCCAGGGTTTACAGTCTCTTTGCTGGTGGCCAGACGATTAAACTAAGGTTCTATCCCTCGGATTCTTGACGTGATCATGCCTTTCATTTTGGTGTGTTGAAATATGCAACATTCTAAATCAAATGACTATTAGATAATCTTTTCAAATAAATGATTCCCTGACATTCTGCTCTGAACATGTCGCATTGGTTGAGCAATCTATGTTGGATGCATTAGAATGCTTCACGGTGTGGCGTATTTTTATTCAAGAGCCTTGGTTTTGTGTTCGTTTTGAGCTCAATATCAGTTTACTGATCAATGTGCTGATTTACGATGGTGTTGAGATTTGAAATTTAAGACCACAGCGTTGATTTACGACACAAAATTTGTATTGCAAATAACGATTTATCATTGCTCAAGTTTGTATTCATGTAGCTATGACAAGGATCATTGTCAGCTCAAACAATTTATTCATAAATTTGGTTGGATATGCAGATCTCTTTCCCTGCCCCTCCACGATCTTTTAATGTATGCTCTTCATAACGACGACGTCTACCATGCAGATTCCCATCTTCTGGTAAACCACTGAAATCAAGTCGATCTGAGGCCACTCCGACAAAAGGATCATTGACATCAGGAAAACAAAGTCCTCCATCAGTAGATATTCCTGCCGAGCCCCAATCTGAAGTTGATTTTGTAATAATACAACCTTCAATCTAACTCTTAGGATTCGTCGTTTTTCTATTCCTAATTACCCTCTAGCTTAGGATTTAGGTTCAATAATTTATTCCTGTGTTGTCTTGTTTCTCTACAGACCCTTTCAGCCAAATTATATTCTGCATTGCGAATGCTCAGAACAGTCCTAGTCAAGGAAGCTGGAGAAGGGGTCATGGCATATCACATTTTTGGGTACACTTCTACGCCTATGCTCTCTGTAAATAGTTCGCTAGAAGAAACTACTCAACGTCTCCTTGACTCTTTTTTTTCCTGTTGGTTCTTATTCGTAGAAACGCGACACTGCAGCATATTAGTAAAAGGATTCCAAGAAACAAAGATGAACTTTTGGAGATTAATGGCATTGGCAAGTAAGTGAAACCTTCAGATTGGATTTATCGAAGAAACTTGCAAATATAACCAATGTTTTAATTTCAGAGCAAAAATAACCAAATATGGTGATCGAGTGCTGGAAACCATTGAAGCTACCATAAGAGATTCTTACAAGGACAAAAACAGCAGCAGTAGCAATGATAGCACAGATTCAAAGAGGAGAAGACAGGCCGACGGAGTTTCAAATACAAATTCAAACGACGACAATTTCCTAGTCGAAAGCACTGGCAGGTCCAAGAAAAGGTTGGTGAAAAAGGTGGATAAGAGTCTGGCAACAAATTTGAACATCAGTCTTGAGTGTGAATACGGATACGAAGATATTGATAGCTTAGTTGAGGTTGAAGTTGGTGAGATTGATCAGAATAGCGGTGGAAGAGTTCTACCTTCATGGCCAACAACTTGAATAAATATCTTCATGGTCGATTCCATAACCATTTCTCAAATTTTCTTTGGGGAATGAAATTCTAACCTGGAGTTGCATGCGTTTTTCCATTGTAGTCAACTTTGTATATCGCATGAAAAGATGCTGTTTAACTTGATTTTGACAAAATATCTGATAAATTTTACTTCAAAATTAAGTAATTAATTATACTTTTCTAGGTAAGTAAACAGTATTTACTGTTGATTTATTACGTATATATTATGCATGATGTTGCATTTTTACATTTGTTTAATGATTATAATTAATTCGTTGTTTCGAGATAATTTTTTTAAGTAAAATATCGATCTTATCGAATTGTGATATATTTAACTAATATATATTATGCGTATTCATACATAGAGAAGTTGATGAAAAATCCCCAATCAAAATATTTTTTTGGTTTCAATCTCTACTCACAAAATTATGGTACTATACCATACAAAATGTGATACACTTTATGTGGAAATGTGGTACTAAAAAAATACCCAGGGACTGAACACAACAAAATCGACGACTGAGAACTGTTTGTCAATTAATCTTTCATACATATCCCCTTATCCAGACATCAACATTAAAAAAAGAGAGAATATTATATGGGAATGGGACCACTACTCCATAGTGGGCAACGTGTCGCCACATTTCCTACCTAAGTGGCATTCGCGGAGAATTGAAAATGTTCACTGCCATATCTGACATAATCCAAAACACGAAAATCTTGGGAAAAATCGGAAATGGAAAGTAAAAATCTTGACTACAAATCCCACACGGAAGTTCAGACACAAAAGAAAATGGGATTTCAAAACGGGGATGATCTTGATATAGATTTCACTTCCCAAAAAATGGAGGCATGTAAAAAAATATCTGGCTATTGGGTTGAGGAAATGGTGCCTGAGGAAGAAGAAAAGATGAAAGAAAATGGAGTTCTAGAGGATTTTGTTCGAGGTTGCAACATAAATAATATGGCTCCAGTTGATGAAGTTTGCCCCATCTGTTTTGATAAATTCAACATCCCATGTAGAACAAATTGCGGTCACTGGTTTTGTGGTAAGTTTTCTACCTTCTTTTATTTTTATTCTTTATACTTTTGAGGAATTTTGGTTTTTTTTTTTCCGTTTGCTTTCTCTCTCTCTTCTGTTTCTATGTGTGGCCTCCTATTCTGTAGTTGATGTATTAAACGAGAAGTTCACTTAGTACTTTGATTATATATATCTTTATGGGTTTCTAGTATTAAGATCTGATGGTTTGTTACGGAGGATATCCGGAATTTTTCCATGCAAGTATGTCTATTTTCACCTCAAAATCAGCCTTCTAACATAGTGTTTCCATTTTGGAAATTTGCAGAAAAAAATATATTTTGTTAAGTAGAAAGCATCAAGCAGGTTCAGTGGGAAGATTTTGCTGTGACACTTCGTTTCTGTGGTGTGAATATTTTTTTTCTCTTACTTGTGCATATGCTCATGCGATGGACAAAACATAAAAGGAGGAACTTGAACAGGGCCAGAATGTTTGGTGCTGTAGTAAAATCGAAATATTGATTTTCCCTTTAGGAGGGGGCAAAGTTTGAATTTCTAAGTAAATGGACCTTCAAAGGTTAATGTTATTTATGCGCGCGCGCGTGTGTGTGTGTGTGTTGGGGGGGGGGGATCCTACTGCAATCGGTAATGTTGTAAATTTTTTATTAAACGATATGCTTTTGCAGCTGGCTGTATCATGCAATTTTGGACGTATAGATCTTCTATTCAACAGTGTAAATGCCCATTATGTTGTTGCATAATAAATAACCTGGCACCAGAGATGTCGCAGGGCGGTCTTCCTACAGATGATGTTGTTGAGGTCCTTAAAAAAGTTCGACGATATAATGGCCTTTCCACTGGTGGAATGCAAGGCCTTTTCCAGGTTAGGATCCGTCGCTATATCTGCACTTACTTTTTCTGCTAAGCTATCATTTTCGCATTCTTCTGTTCTCAGTCTTCCCCATGTTTGTCACTTGAAAAAGGCGCGCCAGCACGACATTATCAGCATTTATGGTGACACGTAAAAAATCTTCATCTTTTAGAAATTCAATAATTTATCACAATGATATTTTTTGGTTGTTCAGTGAAGTTTCGCATAATTTTGTTTGCATTTTCGTCAGGACAGATACTAATACTGTAGATTCTATGCTGTTTTTGTTGCCTCTTTTATGCCCTGTTTCTTAAGTAACATAGAATGCGTGCCATCTGTTTATAGTGTCTTGTGCATGATCTATGCTTTACCTTTTGTTTTGCAGAAAGTATTAGCTTTACCGCTGCTTATGAGCAGAATAATCAGGATATTGATAGCTCCCGATGGCGTGAGATGCATCTACTACGTAATGCGCCTTCTTGGGGTGAGCTTATTTACAAGGAATAGATAAAAAAAAATTTACTTCCTCCTTGTCTTCAAATGAATGTTTGCATCAAGTACCTGTGTTTTTACTTGTAGGTAATGCTTAAACAGGCCCATGTTATATTATAGAAAAACAAAAAGAAATCGAATGGCTATGTCTTCTCCAAATATAAATATTATTTAAGTCAAAATTTTCTCTTGAAAACTGAAAATTACATTGATAAATTATATACAGAAGGAGATCTACATTGTTGTACAAAGTTAGTAGAGAAACTAAGATTCCGCGTCAACTTCTGTCGATTGTGTTGCGTGTGTGTAATGCTCTAGCTTTTCGATTTTTTGATTGTGAGGTGATCTGTTTTGAATTTTTATTTGCAGTTGCTGCTGGCCTTTCTCTATGAGATGGGGGAGTATGAGTTCATTGCCACTGGTACGTTTAAGTCTCCCTTCTCGTGCACACTTATCTTCATTGCAAGATATGTTTAAGTTTTCCCTTCTCATGAAACATAGAAATCTTATTCTGAATGTCACAACTATGTTTAATTTTCTTTACATGTGCACACGAGTTCGATTCTTTGTTTCGACGATCATGTGAACTTATGTCTTGCATCATATGCAGGAGGATATGGGATTCAAAAAGCGTTCCACGTTGGCGCGAGCGTGCTCTCCGGTAGTCTCCTTTTCATCGGGATTGCGTATAGATGTGTGCTCAGGTGTCGTGCAAGGCGTCTGGCTGTGGTACAAGATTGACATATGTAGTAAAGTCACACGTTTTCTCTGAGTTTGTGTTTAGCATGTCTAAAAAACTGTATCTAACCATTTTTTATCAATCGTATTTACAATGAATATTTTTGGCATAAAAATAAAAATCGAGTCGTGAGACGGTCTCATAGAGTTTTATGTATTTTAAATATCTATATTTATATTATTTAGTATCTATTTTCATATTTTGGAAAAAGAACTTTATTATATTAAATGAATTGAGATATACAATTATCTTATTCTTATCTAAATTTATGAAGGTTATTGAATCTTATCTAAATTTAAATACTTAACATTGTTAAAAATCTAAACATTATTATAATATACATAATTTAAAAATATATAAAATTATTTTATTTAAATAAGAACGTTAACTAATCATAAATTAAATTTTCAAAACCATCTCAAAATCATTGAATTTTTTTTTGACACGGAAGTAAGTAATAATACAGAATTTTAAAAATACATGAAATTATTTTATTTAAATAAGAAGTTTAAGTATGATAAGAAAAAAAAGGTTTTTAGTATAAATTTTTTAAAAAGACCATCTCAAATTAAATCAGTTCTGACCGAAACTTTGTTCATATCTAACGTTGGCAATATTTTGACATTTCATTTTTTGACAATTTTATTATAAAAAAAAAAAACTGGTTAATTTGGATACAAACCGAAATTGTTATCAATATTATTAGGTTTTTAATAAATGATAGGTATCTTGTGAGACGGTGTCACGAATCTTTATCTGTGAGACGAGTCAACTCTACCGATATGCACAATAAAAAGTAATACTCTTAGCATGAAAAGTAATACTTTTTCATGGATGATCCAAATAAGATATATATCTTACAAAATACGACTCGTAAGACCGTCATACACAAGTTTTTATCTTTAACAAGTATATATAATATATAAATAACAAAAATCCTAATAAAACGTATCAATCAAAATAAAAAAAATTTAAAATTTCATAAAAATTGCAGGAGCCGGTTTTGAAACTCTCGGTTCTTTATTTATTTTTTTTTTTAGAAATTATTTGATATTTCGGTAAAAATTTATTAAAAAATCCCTTCGAAATCCTGACAAGTTTTTTTCCGATGAATTTGTTTTGGTTTGGAAAAATCGAGATGGAATCAGAGCTCTGAATCTGCTCTCCTCCATGCCAACCAGTCTGGTCTAGGTTCATCCTTCCTCCAATCTCCCCAATTTCCATTTCCCAATGGGATTCTTTGTTTGTTTTTGAGGCTTCTCAATTATTGGGAAATCCCTTTCTGTTAATCTTTATTCTGCGATTTATTAGATTTGATTTTCTTATATGGAAATTTCACTAGTCTCGTGTTCACGCTCCCTCATCCGCCGCCGCCGGTGTTCTTGTTTTTGTCGTTGCTGTTAACTCTTTGGGTTGTTTTACGTTGCTTATGATTATTTTACAGCTCCATTTTTATGGATTCGACCTTCCTGCCAACCACGGCCAATGGGCTTTCTCTAGGGTTTTCCTCTCATGGGTCGAAGACGGTTGAAGGTGCTTGTGGCTCGAAAATCGCCGACGACTCGATTTCCTTCCAGATCGAATCGAGAGTTAGTGACCCTTTACATCCTGTGCCCTCGGCTCCTCTCCAACTGATGGACCAGGAGACGGCGAACCGTAATCACGATTTGGATATTAATTCGAGTGAAAGTAAGGGTAGAAAGACCGATGAAGGAGAAAAAGATGGGGAGGAGTTTCGGATTTTGGGCCATTCTATGTGTTTGAAGCGTAGACGTGACTGCGATTCCGGGTCTTCGGTTCCATCTTCCTTTTCAAAGGGATTTATAGTTTCTTCTCCAGATATGGAGTATCTGGAGTCGCGTAGGAAGATGGTCAAAGCTTGGGGAAATCAGAGATTACAAGACGCAGACCCTGATGTTTTTGGAATCATGGAAAAGGAGAAGCAGAGGCAGTATAGAGGGATCGAATTGATTGCTTCGGAGAATTTTGTGTGTAAAGCAGTAATGGAGGCTTTAGGAAGCCATTTGACTAATAAATATTCGGAGGGGATGCCAGGGGCACGTTACTACGGTGGAAATCAGTATATTGATGAGATTGAAACACTTTGTCGAGAGCGTGCATTGTATGCTTTTGGGCTTGATTCTGAAAATTGGGGTGTGAATGTACAGCCTTACTCGTGTACATCCGCAAATTTTGCAGTTTACACAGGTCTTTTGTTACCTGGTGATAGGATAATGGGGTTGGACACTCCATCTGGTGGTAACACAAGCCATGGATGTTATTTGCCAAATGGGAGAAAGGTCTCGGGGGCGTCAATATTTTTTGAGAGCCTGCCGTATAAGGTTAATCCACAAACAGGGTATATAGACTATGAAAAGCTTGAGGAGAAGGCACTTGATTTTCGTCCGAAGATATTGATTTGTGGTGGAAGTTCATATCCCCGGGAGTGGGATTATGCAAGGTTTAGACAAATTGCAGATAAATGTGGTGCAGTTTTGTTGTGTGATATGGCTCAGATTAGTGGTCTTATTGCTTCTAAGGTGAAATGTTTTGTGATTTTTATGGGCTGGCGTCAATTTTTTGTAAACTTTTCCTATTGGTTTACTTTGTATTGCTATGCATTCCCATTTGATTAAACCACGTGTCTCGAATTGATTACTCTTCCCGCTGTTTTTGTCTTCTGATTTGGCAAGGTCTGGGGTGTGAAAGAATGAATCCCTGCTTGGATTGTAATTTTGAAATGGAACTTAGCATACTACCAAAAATTTCATTTACAACGAGCTTACGCCCCCTCTATGCCATCCTTAGTGAAATTGCACTTTTTGTCATTTGTTTTTTAATGTGTTCCTTTTATTTGGATTATTTTTTTACGGTTATTGCCAAAGGCTTATCATAGAGGCGTTTTCTGCTCTTGTATCAGAACCAACTGATTTCGATGCCTTAATTGTTAGAATTCCTGCTCTGAATTTGTTGGATTGTTCATTTGCTTCTTGCTGGATTCAAGCTTAAAGAATTTGGTTCTTGCAAACGTTAGTGGGCATACGATTTTTTGTTATTGAACAAGTAGCCTGATCTTGCATGTCCTTGAGACTTGAACTAACAAGGCGGCAAATACAAACCATGGTGTACTGCCTGTTGAAGCAGTGTTTGTTTGCAGTTAGCTGCATTTTTGGACGAAATTGATTGGTTCACATTCTAACTTGGAGAAACGAATTGTTTTGTGTTTAGCTGGATTTATTTCCGCAGAACAAAAGTTTCTTGGTGATTTTTAATTTGATTTCTGGCATTAAATTCTAATGTTGCACTCACAGAACAGAACCTTGTGACATGTAATACTTTTAGATATTTTTTTCGATTCAGAAATCAGTATTGTGTGAATTTATGTAACATGGTTACTGCAAACAATGCCGTCCTTCCTGTTTTGAGTGCTGTAACTCCTGTTTTGTGTCAGAGTTTTATGCATTTTGTTTTTCTTATTCAAGAAATAGGCTCGTATTTATCTAATTACATTTGTTTCTTTACGCAGGAATGTGCAAGTCCTTTTGAATATTGTGATATTGTCACCTCAACCACCCATAAAAGTCTTCGTGGCCCTAGGGGAGGGATTATTTTTTACAGGAAGGGGCCAAAGCAAAGGAAGAGGGGGATGCTTTTAAATCATGGTGACGGTAGTGATAGGTATGATTTTGAAGAAAAGATAAACTTTGCAGTTTTCCCAGCACTGCAAGGTGGACCACACAATAATCACATTGCTGCCCTTGCAATAGCACTGAAACAAGTTGCTACGCCTGAGTACAAGATGTATATGCTACAAGTAAAGAAAAATGCCCAGGTTTTGGCTGCGGCTTTATTGAAAAGAAACTGTAGACTGGTCACTGGAGGCACGGACAATCATCTGTTGCTTTGGGATCTGAGAAATTTTGGGTTGACAGGTATTGTTTTTCCCCTGTACGGTTTCCACCGAATTTTGGTTTCTTTGTTTTATCATATTCAAGATGAGGCCTCAATATTTGTTGGACTCGAGTTATGGCATGAGCTGTTAAAACAGTGTTGGTTTTGATAGTTGCGAATGGACAATTTTTATCTGGGAGAGTTCTTTAAAGTGCTCGAACTATGATTTCATTTTTTATTCTGCAAAAGTAGTCAACTATGTTTTCTTTGTTTTTATTAGTTTGATGTTTGGATATTGTGGATGATCTGATCAGCTGTATAGCAGCGCTAAACTAGGCTACTTTTTTTCCGTTACTGGATAGGAGCTCACTTTGATTAAATTTAAATTTAGAGTTAATGGAATATAATTGCTAGGCTAGTTGATAGAGAATAATAATTGTTTTTTGTGAGTCATGAATATATTTTGGTCTGCGTTTTGAGGGGTTCGGCGACTCTTTGATCTTTTTTTTTTTTGGTCTTGGTCTTGCTTCTCTACCCAACTGATAGGATTCTTCTTGGTGTTTAATTTGATGTTTTGTGAGAAAATATTGAACTTTTGAACTATGAATTTTTTTACCTGAATGATAATGTTTATTTGATAACATAATACAGAATTATGCAAGCACTTGCTTTGTGTTTTCTAGATGTGTGCTTAATTGGTTTTAGCTTGCTTTTGTCTATGGGTACCTTATTCTGCTGATGCTTTCTCCGTAGGGCCTCTATTTATCTTCTCTAAATTTTGCTACTTGTAGGGAAAATTTTTGAGAAGGTGTGTGAGTTGTGTCACATTACACTCAATAAAGTAACCATTTTTGATGACAATGGCAATATCACCCCTGGAGGTGTAAGAATTGGTTAGTAATTATCTTGTTGAAACGAACATGTCAAGCACATTTCCATAATGCGTTACGCACCCTCATTATTTGTGTGCAGTAACGGATGTTTTCATTTTTCTTACCACAGGTACTCCTGCAATGACATCAAGAGGCTGTCGTGAGGCTGATTTTGAAACAATGGCTGAATATCTCATAACTGCTGCAGAGATTGCTAGTTCAGTGCTGAGGGAACATGGGAAACTACCAAAACATTTTCTGAAGGGTCTTGATAACAACAAAGAGACAGTTGAGCTTCGAGCAAGAGTCGAAAATTTTACCTCCCAGTTTGCTCTGCCAGGCTTTGATGAATAATCTGGTAACATTACAGTGAAAACTGATTATATTCTGACCGAGTAGTTTATCAGTGGCTGTGAGGTGTAGCGTTTGTCCTTCAAACTCGTCCGTGGCAAGAGGCGTTTTGCTTGTCCGCGCGTGGTGTGGTCGGATCATGCCAATCCACACGTGTGTTTTAAATATGTTGGGAGCACACTGGTTCACATTCATGTTTGTGCCAGTGTATAATGTCGGAATCATTATCCGCCATGGGGTGGTTGCAAAGTCGTCGTATTTTGTACTGTAATTTATTGCTCTTCTTTATGAGATGGAAAGAAAACAAATCGTTGAAAGACTTGACGATGTTTGCAACACCTTATTATCGAAAGGAACTCGTCCTCTTGAATGTTGGAAAGAAAAGCAAGAAAACGACCGTTATTGTTTTTATTTTTTTGTTGAAGAAAGTACTGTGACATCACTTAAAACTCAAATTAATGCTTCAAATGTCAAAATCAACCATTCATTCAAAGGAAAGCTTTCGAATTATGACAAATTAAAGAGTGCCTTTGAATTAAATTAAATATGTGAAAAGCTTGTGAGAAGTTGCTGCCTTGAAGCGTATACTTTATAACTTAATCCTGCGAAGTTTGTAGTCTCTTGTACCTTTTGCTATCAAAACCCAAAAAATATAATTTAAAAAGAAAGAGTTTATTTTTGTTTTATAGGAAAACCATGCCAAAGAGGCGATGCTAAAGAAAAGTCATCTCGATGAATAATTATAATACATCAAAAGATTTATTGTCTTTATAATTTTAACATGATTACATTTGCCCTTTTTCTGTAACCTCACTTTATCTCAGTACATCAAATCCTTTTATTTTGAATACTTTCGACCATGTTCTCTTTAAAAGATCCAAGGCACAGTAGATAATTGGATAATGGGATGCGGAGATAGGACACATCGTATGCTATAATTTTTCCCTTTTTTTTTTTTGGGTCAATCTCCATATATATTTCGAAAGTTATCTCATCTTTTTTATATACACCATTTTAATAATGTTTCTTATTTGTTAACATATGATTAGAAGAATCTGTCCTTTTCAATTTCGCTGTATCTAATAATGTTGAAGCTATCATTTTCTAACTATATTCTCTCTCCATGTTTTCTTCACTAGAGATAGTAATATTACTTTCCTTGAAAGAGAGAATCACATTCTTCTTCCCTCAAGATTTCTTTCATGTCTTGTTCTCTCAAGAAATACAATACTTCTCCCCAAAGCTTCAATAGAATAAGCGACGTGAATTATATATATGATATATAAAATTTTTGTAATGTTTATATTTGAAAAAGAATAAAGATAAGATTACAATTTATAGTTTGGATTTACCTATTCTAAAAGAATATATAATTTTTTGTTGACTGCAAATCTCCTCTTCCATTAATCTTTCTACCTACGAGAACACATATCCATGAGCTTCTCCCGAACCTCAACTATTTCGTCAAAGAAGTCGTCAAGTTGCGCAATTACACTCTCGACTCCACGTTGCAAATCTCCAAAACAACTCTTCAAGTTCTCAGATTTCCTATAGTATGCGTCGTTTTCGTACCCCCCATTAATCAGGCCATCTATCTCCATTTTCAGCTCATCCGTTGAAAGCTCAGCCTTTTGTAACTCATAAACAAGAATCCCCGGCTGGGAGTCGAGTAGACTCATCGTGTTCATCACTCTCTGATGCAATATATCTGCCGAGAGCATGAAACCTGAGTTGAAAATCGAGTCTTCTTCGTGGAATCGAAGGCTAAAACTCGAAACTGGCCAACAATAAACAAGGCCACTCAGTAGAACCACCAGAAGAAATGTGCTCACGTTCCTCATTGCATACAATACTCCTCTAAAACCATTGTACTCGTTTAACCTCGATTCAGACAAGAGATGGTTTTCATCAAACCTCAGGCACAGAGTTTGCAATCTTCTTTCTGCTAAGATTCTGTTTGTCGCTTCTAGCATGCTCTTCTGCCCCTGACAATCGTGGATCGCCCGCTTAATCTGTCAACAAGCACGCATTTGGCTTGAGAAAGATAAAAAAAAAATATTCAAAAAGATTGTTGTTTGGAGTTTAGATTTTTTAACTCTGCTAGTTGCTATTTTCGCTACACAACCAATGCTGAGTAGCCGAACCAACTGGCCCGAACAACCTTATCAGCACAATAGGCTCCAATAACAACTTTGTTCGGATCTCTTCTCGCTTTGTGGAAGCAATTAACCGAGATTGAAGGCCGCAGAATTAGTCATAGAAACACAGCCAAAACCTTTACCACAACCAAAACTAAACCAACGCCAAATTTTCGATGCAAACACTAACCTGGCGGGAAAGCTGAGCATTTAAAGCGGCAGGATCAACAAGAAGATATCCTATATCAGCACCAGTCGAACGGTAATTCTCCATGCCAGACACCCCTGCTTTCATCACTTGACAAGCTTTCCAAAGCCTGGCGCTCTCGTCCATGCACTCGTAGAGCCATTTGTCTCCGACCGGCAATTGCAACTTCTGGCCCAAAGTCGTTAACTGCGAGTGAACGGATCGAAGCGTGGATAGCACGGCCTGAAGGAACTCGAACGACATGAAGTTCTGTGCCATGAAAAGGTGATCGAGATTGTCGAGTTCCCGGTTAAGAAAGTTGTAGAAACCTTTAATGGAAGAGATGTATGATGAAGACGATTGACTCATCGTCATTCGAGAGCAAGAAAAGACTGGTTTAAAGAGATCAAAGGGAACGAGGAGTCCTGTCTATTCATAATAGTAGAATCTCGATAATAATGGAAATAAATTCGTATAAATCTACAAAATATTTTATTTTATTTTTTAAAAAAGATTGTATATGTTTGGAGTGGAGGGGATGATTGAGAGAATCTTCTAATTTCAAATCATTTGATAAGAGTGAAACAAATTAAAAGATAGATGAGAAATTTTATATAACTTAAAAACTTGCATGGAACAATCTCACGGACAGAGACGATGTCTTATTTGGATCACTCAAGGAAAAAGTAAGTTTTTAAGTTTAAAAGAATCAAAAGTAAGTGGCCAATCTTCTAAAATATTCACTTTCCTATATATATTATATCATATACAACATTCTTCTTTTTTGTTTAATTTAAATAAGACAAAAACTTGTGTAATACGGTCTCACGGGTCATATTTTGTGAGACATATATCTTATTTGGGTCATCTATGAAAAATTATTACTTTTTATGCTAAGAGTATTATTTTTTATTGTGAATATTGATAGGGTTGATCCGTCTCACAGATAAAGATTCGTGAGAGTCTCACAACAAACCTACTTTTTAAATAATTATTTCTTTGCAAAGCCAAGATTTTGTATTTCAAGTTTGACTACTCTATTTAAGGGAAGAGGATGATTAAGTTTCTTGGATCGACTTTGTTTTACGGTAATGTTTTCTTCTGTAGCATCCACAGATTCCTATTTTAGGTTGGAAAAAAGGTATTGGTTCGGAAAGGATGTTAAGTTAATCCTCCGAAATGGTCTATTTTTTATTATTTTAAAGATAACATAATAATGATAATTTTGCTAGTAACTCACAAACAAGATTTGAAAATTCGTTAATATAATAACACTACACCCAAATTGAGAAACTAATAATCTACAATTCTTGTTAATCGGAAGATTGATTTATTTAAGGAAAATAAATAAAATTTGTAGTTTGTTGATGCTCTTCCTGCCATGTCCAAAAGAAACACATCAACATGGTTCATGTGGTTATTTAACCAATTTCATAAACTTTTAAAAAAATCAAAATTTTTCAAAGCAAAATGATTGTCCACCTATTTGTTGATACTGAAGTTATGGAAAAGCACAAGAAAACCCACACTACAGATTTTTTTAGGAGCTCTTCAATTCATTTCTTTATATACAGATTCTTCATACACTTTTGCCATTTCTTCTGATCAGAATTTTGGCTCAAAGCTGCACTCAGTACTTGAGATAGCTAAGTTAGGTGACTCAATTAGACTCTTTTTCAAATATGGCTTGTAACATTATTTCTTCTATCTCTCCCTTTTTTATATATATATATATATACAAATTTGTATTTTATTGGAAGTTTTACATACTTATGATTCACAAATATCCATGATTTCAACATCAAAAATCAATCTTGTCTAGCCATGATGTAACAAAAGCCAAATGCTGTGGTGAGATCACATAGTACACGAGAATAAAATGCCACTCAACTCTAACATTGTCATGATTTGCTTGGGATCGGAGTGGATGCACAAGCTTTCAGAGTCCACATACACCAAAAGCATTTGCTTTGGTCCCACTTGCTTATAAGTAGCTTGCAATGAAAAATGTGAATTTAATGTGTATTTTTTTAAAAAAATTTTGGTCATTGTTCCACAATTTTAATTCATTTTACTTGGAATATATATCAGCATCACATCATCTCAAATTAGAAAAATACAAAAAAATATATTTAAAGATAACGATAACATATAAAAAAAACTAAAATCAGGAAAACAAAATTTTCTACTTTCTCGATTGTAAGTGATTGGTGCAATTAATGGTTAGTTTCTTGGATTGGACACCATAATCAAACCTTTGTGATACATGCATCAACTCAAAGGTATTGCCGTCAATCAAATGTTATGAGAGGAAGGGATGTCTCAAACTTCATATATTTCAGTTTTCACCAACCAAATGTGAAGTTGTGGGCAGCACTAACACTACCATCAATTTACACAAGAACTTTTGGTGGTTTGTACATTTCGACCAAAAAAATATAAAGCTACTGATTTAAATATTAAATTCAGAGATTTTGAATATATGTCTTTTACTATATTCTTAAATGTACATAATGAAGGATTGAGGGAAATAAAATAAAATACTAAAAGTTTCAAGAATTTATCATTATGGTTGGTTTCAATTTTTATATATTTTGGGAAATTATTATAATTTTATGAAGAGAATTATTTGGATGTATTCGATAATAATAATGGTATTAAATTCGACTGACTTAATTGCTGCTATTTGCAAGATAAGAAGAGATTCATGTTGTAAAAATATATATAATATGAGAAAAAAATGAGATAATTGAGCTTCTCAAAATGAAACCATTAATACTTATCTCATACGGAGTATCTGACATTTAATCGATGAAACTCAGAATTTACTTACAAGAAAATGATTGTGAATTCCATATTAAGCAAATATATATATGTATATTCCCGGCCCCTAAGCAGTGCCAAAACTGAGAGTCCCCTCGATCGGCTACACACATATAAACTAATATTAAAAGGTATGTATGTCATCGAGGGGAGCCTGGATTTTCAACTATGAACACCTTATCATTGTCTCTTATCACTTCAACGGTGTCTATTTCTGTACCTTCTTCGTTCATCACCAGTGCATTTGTAGCATCAAATCCGAACTTTTTACCTGCCAAGAACAAAACCAATACAAATTAAGATATATATAACAAACGGGATGCTACTTTTGTTTGCATATGGCATAAAAACATAAGAACCTGCGATGTTCTTGAATTCTTTCATCGAACATGGCAACCGAATCAACTTCCCGGGCTCGGTGCAGCAAGTTTCTCTTCGGATTATTGGATGGCCTCTGTATAAACTCACCCTTGAAAAATATGTCTTCTTGGAATTACACTCCAAGTTTTCCTTCTGATCGGTTTCGTTTAATCCAAAAACTTCTCTATCGAGTGGTTCAGGCATGGCTATACAGTGTCCAACTTCACGTTTTAGCAAAACTTCATTCAAATTTATGGAAGAAATAATGTTTTTGACCCTGTCATCGACTTGAGAACCATTTAGCAGCAGATACTTCACCATGTCCACATGATTATCCGAGGATGCAACTTGTATGGCAGTTAATCCGTGGCGATCCTTTGAGTCCACATATAATCCGTATTTCAACAGTTCTTTCAACACTTTTGTATCGTTTCTTCTTGCTGCCGTGCATAGAAGGTCGCCTGATACGTAAGGATCGGATACCGAAGCCCAATGGTTTAGGATGTTGAATATGGTTTGATGCTTTTCTGCCGCAGCGTTCCATAGTGCTGTGTTTCCATTAAAATCTGCCTCAAAATGTAAAATCTTTTTCAACAATGGATTGCAAATTTAACCAATTTTGGTCAATATCTGAAAGATTGTTGCAAAATCGAGCTATAAGATATAAATTTACCTTTTAAATGAAAGCTACAAGCATGCTTTAGAAGCACCAAAACACACTGTTCGTGTCCTCTTGATGCGGCTATATGCTAAGGTAATGCATAAGCACGGGTGTTATCGTAAAAGCAACATTAACATAAACAAGACATTGGAAATTTCATAGAAGCCATATGTTTTTATAAGTTAACAGAAATCAAGTTAACTTTTGCAGGGAGTAGG
Organism: Primulina huaijiensis; assembly: GCF_012295235.1. Taxonomy (NCBI): domain Eukaryota; kingdom Viridiplantae; phylum Streptophyta; class Magnoliopsida; order Lamiales; family Gesneriaceae; genus Primulina; species Primulina huaijiensis. The sequence continues at coordinate 642,427 of NC_133320.1, forward strand.
GACAGAAGATTTTAGGAAACGTACCAATGGGGTCCTTCCTTTAGAGTCCCCAACATCAGGGTCCAACCCTGCCCTAAGAAGCTCGTCAAGAAAGTTGGCGTTTCCTGTACCAGAAACCGTAAGCAAGTTGATCGACATGTTTGAGTCATCGTCTCCTTCCCCACCTTCAAGAAATATTGCCCCCAATCTTATATCCTTGAGATTTTTGTGATACTGCAACCATAAGATATACCTTTAATTGAAATTCCACGAAACTGGAGCTCGAGTTTCATGGGCTATATGTGAATCTTGAATTAATGGGAGAAAAAGAACATGAAACCTGCAGGAAATTCTTGATTATGGTGGCATTATCTTCTTGTCTAGTCCTCATTGCTTCAATCAGTAGACTTGTTTTGAGCCTGAGCAGTTGCGAGAGAGTCTTGGTTCGATATGTAAAGCTTTGTGGTTGAGAACACAATGCTCCCACTTCTCCAAACATGTTCTCACATTTGAATATCCTTACAATATTCTCTCTATCCATCTCAGAATCTATCATTTCAACTTCACCAGACACAATAATATAAATATCATCTGGTGCCTCGTTTTCTATTATAACATCCTCCCTTGGTGGGATATATTCAGCTTTCATGTCTGAAACCTATTCACATAAATCGTAAAGGGAATGGAAGTTACATCTCTATTTATATCATATTCTGAAACCTTTTATGCCTTTTTTATATCATATTCTTACCAATAGCAACAGAGTTTCTCTGGAAACACCCTTAAAGAGATACACATTCTCAACAGTTGGAAAGAACAGGTGCTGCTGTATATTTCTGCATATTGTTTTTGGGAGCTGTTCGATGACTTGCTGCTGATTTAAGCTCTCAGCCTTGAATCTTAAGCACATATAAGCCACTATTTGCTCCTTCAACCTCACAGGCAACCGGTTCCGGGATACGAAACTAGAGGCATCTTCAATGCTATTTCTCTGCATTTCCAAAAGAAAAGAATTCAATACGCATAGAAATTTAAAATACCCTATATAGTTGGAGACCGGCAATTGCTTTTTCTCTCCTATGTGACCACTACGGCATAGCCATAGAAAAGTAACTTTTAGGCTATTCTACATTTTAGATCTTTGCGCACACTCCTATCACTAGATACAACATTTCCATATAGCATCATGCACTTGGTTATATGATTTATGCTACAGCCAAGGTAAGATTATTGATTCTCGTTAATTGCACATCGATGTGAATATTTGGAGAAAAGACGTTGGGAGAAATAGTAGGATGACTTTTATGTGCCACGTGATCAATTGACACATAACTGTTGAGCTCTTGTATGATCTTTAAATATGTGAGATGCCCGAACTATAACTTTTAGCACTATGACAAGAACTAGATACCACAAATATGACTAATCGAACTTGACACGGGGCCACTGATTATATGATGAAAAAACTTACAAATTCCATGGTTCTTCGAGTGCCCTCGACTACCAAGTTGGTCATGTTGCCAATCATATATGCAGTTAAGCCAAGATTGAAGAGCATGTAGCAGATAGTGAAGGCCATCTCCATCATATTCACAGCATGTATGTCTCCGTAGCCAACAGTAGTCATGGTGGTGATGGACAAATAAAGTGATGAAATGTATCTAACCCAGAGGCTCGTTTGTTTAAAATTTGGAATGGTGGATCCGATCCAAGTGTTCCCTTGGTTCGGATATCTGTCGGCTAACGTGTAGAACACGCATGCAGCACAATGGACTAATACTAGTGTTACCTGCACAAAACAATTAGTTTGTTTGGAGAAAGTTAGATCTTTTCACACACACACATAAATGAAGAACGTTTTTTGTACTTACAAACAAGAGCCTTGCACATCTGATCCAGAAGTAGCTAAATCTAATGTCTTTTTCGATTCTGCGCGCGACGCCATAATTTGTTATCTGGCATTTCAAAAAGCTAAGGAGAAAATGCTTGATATATGCAGTAAAACATAGGCTTACCTAGTAAAGAGCCTATTGACTCGGCGGAGACGCCAGAACCTCAGCAAGCCAAGGGCGGAGTAGGAAAGACAGAGACGCCGATTGCCAGTGATCAAGAAAGAGATGGTGTTAAACGGAATAGTTGAGGCCACATCCATTAGGAACCATGTTGAAAGGTACCTACATTTTTTTGGTACATGTTTCCATTTAGCAGAGATCAAATCTATCCAATTCAAATTTAATGCGGTTTAGTTTCAGTGTAGAAAAAATTTTCTTTACATTTTAAGCCAAAATTCAAACATCATGAGAGAAATTTAATACATTAATTTCTTTAATACAGTGATATACGTGTGAGTCTGCATTTTGGAAGGAAAAAAATGATGCAATTCAACTCATATAAGATATATATTATATGATTTATTTTTGTTAAATAATGGATGATGATTTTCAAACTACAAATCAAATATTTGAGTTTCACTATTCTGGTCCAGAAAACAAAATTTTCCAATCATGAAAGTTTGATACAATAATGACAAAATTATGCATACACAACACAAGAAAACATAAAGATTCACGCGAAAATTCATAAACGGGTGAACGAAAAATTATCAAAGAAGAAAAATTCACTATTAGATACACATTTCACACTAATAAGAAAATCTTAATTTTTATATATAAATACATCGAAAGTTGTACTTTTTATCTTTGTATGTTTTTCATTTTCAATTTTGTTTTCGGTCAACTCATAATTTTAGCCTATTTATTAGCATTTTTTTCAAATCTAGTTATTTTTTTACCAAAATTTTGATGGGATATTGAACACGTTAGCAATATTCGGTGTATACATTAACATATTGCAAGTTTTTCAAAACAAATCCAATAGAATTCAGGTCGCAAACTTTAATTTAACATATGTTTTAGACTAATAAAATAATATTAAATATAGATAATAGAATATTATATCTATAGGATCGGTGAAAAAAAAACAAAATATTCACTTGCATTTGAAATGGATGTTTATGCTATACCGATAGTATTTTTTTTTCATTTTTCAATATAATTAGATCACGTGGATATATCATTTTTTTTAATGAAAATTGATATATATATATATATATAGTGATTATTAAATAATCCGTATAAAATATATTAATATGTTAAAATTAAAACATGTTAAACATGTTTTGGGGCCACTTCTTCTCTATTATTTGACAATACATCTCTACTTTTTTTCTGGTAGGCGAAGAAACAAGTGGTCCTTGTGACTTTGAGTACGCAAGTTAATTTTTGACTTAAATCGTAATTACATAAAAATTAATTTAAAAAAATCACTTAAACAGCCTCGCATACTACTTTTTAGAACACTTATATGAACGAATAGGTCTTTTATCAGATGGTCTGACGATCTTTATCTGTGAGACGGTCAATCTTACCGATATTTACAATAAAAAGTAATATTTTTAGCATAAAAAATAATATTTCTTCATGATCCAAATAAGAGATATGTCTCACAAAATACGATCCGTGAGACCGTCTCACACAATATCAACAAAGATAGTACTTAACTGTTCGAAAAATTAAAAGAAACTAACCACAAAGCAGAAGAATAACAACAAATTTAAAAATTTACCAACGTGGTCTAACATTTTTTTATGTGAAGACTAATCTATATCTATATATCTATAAAAGTGTGGATGAAGGGTATTGTTTTTCAATTGTGCAATGACAAAATTAACCTTCTATACACACTTCAAGAATAGAATGTAACTCCTATATTAATTTTATCAAATAATTCATCTTTATACTACATTTAAATGTTTTATCCTTTTAATTTTTTTTCTACAATTTTTTTCCAATGATTTTACCTATAAAAGTGTGGATGAAGGGCATTGTTTTCCAATTGTGCAGTGACAAAATTAACTATCTATACACACTTCAAGAATAGTATGTAACCACTATATTAATTTTATCAAATAATTCATCTTTATACTACATTTAAATGTTTTATCCTTCTAATTTTTTAAATAATTCATCTTTATACTACATTTAAATGTTTTATCCTTTTAATTTTTTCTCTACAATTTTTTTCCAATGATTTTACCTATAAAAGTGTGGATGAAGTGCATTGTTTTCCAATTGTGCAGTGACAAAATTAACCTTCTATACACATTTCAAGAAGAGTATGTAACTCCTATATTAATTTTATCAAATAATTCATCTTTATACTACATTTAAATGTTTTATCCTTCTAATTTTTTCTCTACAATTTTTTTTCGATGATTTTACCTATAAAAGTGTGGAGGAAGGACATTGTTTTCCAATTGTGCAGTGACAAAAGTAACCTTCTATACACACTTCAAGAATAGAATGTAACTCCTATATTAATTTTATCAAATAATTCATCTTTATACTACATTTAAATGTTTTATCCTTTTAATTTTTTCTCTACAATTTTTTTCCAATGATTTTACCTATAAAAGTGTGGATGAAGTGCATTGTTTTCCAATTGTGCAGTGACAAAATTAACCTTCTATACGTATTTCAAGAAGAGTATGTAACTCCTATATTAATTTTATCAAATAATTCATCTTTATACTACATTTAAATGTTTTATCCTTCTAATTTTTTCTCTACAATTTTTTTTCGATGATTTTACCTATAAAAGTGTGGAGGAAGGGCATTGTTTTCCAATTGTGCAGTGACAAAATTAACCTTCTATACACACTTCAAGAATAGCATGTAACTCCTATATTAATTTTATCAAATAATTCATCTTTATACTACATTTAAATGTTTTATCCTTTTAATTTTTTCTCTACAATTTTTTTCCAATGATTTTACCTATAAAAGTGTGGATGAAGTGCATTGTTTTCCAATTGTGCAGTGACAAAATTAACCTTCTATACGTATTTCAAGAATAGTATGTAACTCCTATATTAATTTTATCAAATAATTCATCTTTATACTACATTTAAATGTTTTATCCTTTTAATTTTTTCTCTACAATTTTTTTCCAATGATTTTACCTATAAAAGTGTGGATGAAGTGCATTGTTTTCCAATTGTGCAGTGACAAAATTAACCTTCTATACGTATTTCAAGAAGAGTATGTAACTCCTATATTAATTTTATCAAATAATTCATCTTTATACTACATTTAAATGTTTTATCCTTCTAATTTTTTCTCTACAATTTTTTTTCGATGATTTTACCTATAAAAGTGTGGAGGAAGGGCATTGTTTTCCAATTGTGCAGTGACAAAATTAACCTTCTATACACACTTCAAGAATAGCATGTAACTCCTATATTAATTTTATCAAATAATTCAACTTTATACTACATTTAAATGTTTTATCCTTTTAATTTTTTCTCTACAATTTTTTTCCAATGATTTTACCTATAAAAGTGTAGATGAAGGGCATTGTTTTCCAATTGTGCAGTGACAAAATTAACCTTCTATACACACTTCAAGAATATTATGTAACTCATATATTAATTTTATCAAATAATTCATCTTTATACTACATTTAAATGTTTTATCCTTTTAATTTTTTCTCTACAATTTTTTTCCAATGAATTTATTGTAATTTTGTAATTATATTTTTAGTGCAATTTCTAATTAACTAATAAATTATAATAGCACAAGAAGATATATGAAAATTTTAACTATATGTCCAATAGTAGAATAATATAATTCTAAAAAAATTCACATTTAGTTTATTAATTAATAATTAGTACTAATTAACCACATTTTATGGTTATGATTTTGTGATTTTGAATTTCTTCCATGGTTTTTCTTTCATTATGATATTTAATTAAGTCATATTTCATTTTTTAAAATTATTTTATTCTATGTGTGTGTGTGTGTGTGTATATATATATATATATAATATTCATTAGTAGTGTACATGATTTTACTTTTCAAAACAATAATAAGAAAAATCTTAAAATATAAATATACAGTGAAAACGAATTCAAATTTTCTATTAATAGCTTCGAACATTAGCGAATGTAATTCTAAAAAAATGAGGGGATTATGATTATGATGATACATGACACTGAAGATTAATTTAGAGTTGTGTTTTTTTTTTATTTTTTCTGAGATAGAATAGTGGTATTTCAATTATTAATTTAAAGAAATGAATCTTCATTTACTAAAATTGTTGGAAATGAAGTTTTCTTAGTTCACTACTTTAAGTAAATATATATTGGGCATAGAAGGGGTTAAGGATAACAACCTTTCCCCACGGGAAAAACTCGAAACGGGGATGAGATCCCTGAGTTTTTCGGGTTTGGTTCGGGTTCGGGGCGGGTATAAGTTCGGGGCAGATATAAGCTTACTATCCTCATCTCCGAACCCGCTTCGCCCCATTGTCTTCCCTAGGTGGATGGAGTATTTATTTACTTTATTTTCAATCATTATGTTTAAATATATTAATTTTTTTCTCAAAATACAATTTGTATCCATAGTCTTTCTTTAGCTAATGTAATGTTTTATTATTATTTTTATATAACTCAGACTAACAAAATGTAGGTTTTTGAAAGATTTAGAATTTACAATATTTAAGTGGTTATAATTTAGAATATAACTTAAAATGAAAATTGTTGTCACATGTTCTTGGTTATTCCAAAATTATAAGTAAGTACTATTTTAGATTTTTAATATGTAATTTTTAAACTTTAGGAGCATATTTATCAATTAATTGATGTAATGAGTAGATAAATATCAAAATCATATACTAAAATATTTTCTTCCACTCTTATATTGCTTAATTATTTAAAATACATTCATATAATTCTATTTACACTTTTATATTGCTTAATCAATTCAAATCATTTCATATCATTGTATTTGTATTGTTATGTTAGTTCAATTTATTACTTAATTTGACAAATCATTATTCCAAATTCTTATAATTTGTTTTGATATATTTTTTCCTGAACGAAATGTTATTTGATGAATTTGATGATCAATATGCAAAGAGTAAAAAATATTTTTATTATTAATTTAATTTTTAGTTCTTTACAATATGAGCTCACGTGCATCTGTGCATATGCACGTGCTTTTATGCTGGTTTTATAAGTTCAACAACAAAATTTACGTATATTAATTACCCTTTATAACTACATGGAGAGCAAGAACAAAAACTTTTTTTTTTCGAATTTTATTTTCAACCTACATGGCGAAGGCCAGGGAATGCATATATGTATGTGTGTGTGTGATGCGCTAACTGACCTTGTAGCAACTTTTCTCGAATCACGAACTGGCAGTTGAGTGGTTGGATCAATGTAAGCGACGAAGAACGTCAAGACAATGTCAACTGCAAAGAACATGTCGACGATGTTGTCTGTGACGAACAACGGTTTGCTCGTATTGCTGTCCGGAAACGCAATCTCAAAGGGACAAATCCATGCTGAGTATGCCACCAATATTACCATCACAGTCTCCCAACACCTACACCACAAGTGCATGCGATCCATCACAAAAAGTAAGCTCATGTGTTTCTTCAACAAGAAAGTCTACCACACCAAACTTAATTATTTTAACTCGATCTCTACAAACAAGAGATCAAAAAATTTAGAATCAGTACTCATTCACCTGTATCTTGAACTCATCGGAGAGATGATTCTTCCCTTACGAACATTCTGGTAATTGTAGGAATCAATTGCACCCAATGGCGGAATGATAAGCTTTGAAAGACTCTTGGGATCCACTGATGACGAGCTACTGCTCATGTTATTGTTTTCTTGATCATACCCTTTTTCTATTTCCCCTTCTTCTTTCTTGTTGGAGCTAATCGAGTAAACATCAAAAGTGTGATTCTTCATTTCCATTTTTTGCATTAAACAGAAAACCCACAATTACTTGATTACCAAAAGGCCAAAAAAGGCTAGATTTGATACTCTTTTTTTCTTTTTTATTTTAATAACATAGATGGATCGGTTAAATAGGTTGGAGAGTACTTCCGATGTTTTTAGAAGAACCATAAAAAAAAGGGGAAAAAGGGATATTGGAGAGACGGAAGAATGATTGTAAGTTGGAAAATATATCATTATCTTGAAAAAAATTGAGGTGACGAGAAATAATGTACATTGTCCTCTTATGTTGTACCGATGCCATTTGCTGGCTGGCTGGTGTAGTGGCCCAATTATGTGAGAACCTGCGATTATGGCGATAAAGCATTCTTTGGGTTTTGGGTGCACTAAGGGTCCCCTCTCTCAACTAGCAGTACTATTCATGATACTTACTTCATCTTACATAAATTTTTACATTACATTTACAAAGGACACAGTTCAAACATATTTGTATGTACGTACACAGATCGAACCATAACCAAATTATCTAGCTTGGTCGATAAGATATGTATGGAATAAACCTATGGAGACGGATCGAAAACAAAGGAATATGTCATTTCGTGGTCGAACCATGCATAACCATAATCTCTCAATTTCAAGTATAGTTTTTGTGTGGGATGATATAGGTTTTGGTTCATGGTTTGAGTAGAATATTAAAACAATATGGATTCAAAGAAAATTTGGAATATTTCTATCCTACTATTGTAAGTTAATCTTTTTATCTTCTACCAAAATTAACATCTGTTTTCTTCTTTATCAACCTTTTTCAAGTTAAAATATTACATAATTGAAATTGGATTTGAATAAAGTACATGGGGAAAAAAAATTAATGAGATGAAGAATTATTGTCATTAATGGTGCATGTTCTAGGTTGACAGCGATATCACATCACATCACATCACATCACATCACATCACACACACACACACACATCCTTATTTCCTCATTCCTAGTAGTTGGATGAGACCAATTGGACTCCTTCCCTTATTAATTCAAGTGGGCATAAACAAGAGTCCATATTATAAGACCGAGTTTTTGGCTAATTAAATTATTGTGAAATTAATAAATCTGCCAAAAAATAACAAATTTAAAAACTATACCAAATTATACAAATTGGATAGTTTGATGCTAATACATAGCTAGTGTTTTAAGTGTTACTCCAACGACTACAAAGTAAGTTACATGATTTTTTAAATAAAAAATATGAATAATTTTATAATTTCAAATGTATTTTATAACTCGATATTATCTAATATTCATTTATATTAGGGAGGATGGCGAAACATGATAAATCTTGTATTAAATTACATTACGAAAACAACATTGTATAGTACAACCCAAGAACAAGCTTAATCGAACTGCTTGCCTTCAAACGATTGCCCAAATTCCCAGTTCTTGGGAACTGCACTGTAAGATGTGATTGTGATTCCATCGCCACTCGTCATCTCGAATGAGAGAGGCTGATTCTTCAAATCCGCATTTATGTGCCAATTCTGCCCCCAATTTCTCCCCATCGGAAGCCACCCCGTTATCGAGCCCTTTACTTTCACCGCCGCCACGTCGCCTCCGCCAGCGACGTTGGTTATCAGCACCGACAAGAATATCCCGGCGCCGCTCAGCGTGAATCTTATGCCTCCTTCTTTCCTGCATCTGATTCTGCGGTACTGAACGGGCATGTTCGAAGCTTTCCATATCGCTATCTTCTCGAAGGCCTCGATTGGAAGGACAAAATGGGCATTCGGTGGGTTGCATTTTCCGCCGCCGTCCGCGTCGAAGCCGTAGTTGGGGGCGCAGAAATTGGTGGCCGTGACGATTATGGACGTGCCGGGGATGCACCAGCGGAGGTCCTCCACGCAGCGGAGCTCGAAGCAAGCGCCGCAGATCTGACCCTTCTCGAAGAGAATAGTACTGAGGGCCGCGGTGGCTTTTCCGTAGCCGTTCTTGTCCAAATCTCCATATCCACATGCTCCGCCGACGGTGTCCTGGGGATCTGCGGTGGCGTAGTAAGTGGCGCGAGCGGACTTCCACTCGGACTGTTGAGCAGCGGGCGGGAAATAGTGGGAATCTACAAGCTTACTGTGCAGTAAAAGTAAGAAAGGGAGTGTGAAGAGGAGGAGGAGACGGCGGCGGCGACCTGACATCTCGAACCGTTGCGGCGGATGGGAGAGTTGCAGCACTTGAAGTAAAGTGAAGCAAGCTTGCTCAATGCTTTGGACTTGGGAGAAAAAGTAAATCGACCAGATTATTAAATAATCACATTAAATATTTGTGAATGTCACGTTACTTGTACTCTACATCAAATTATTTTTTTTATTATTTTTCGTATATATATATATATATATATAATTTACAAATAAAAATTTTTTTTTCCAGAAAAAAGAACAAGTAACCTTGTAGCATGGTAGTAATAATTCTTTGAATATTTGATCGATAGTAAATATTTGAAAATTATATTTTTTTTGTTTCTAATTAAAATTTTGAGACATATATGTTCAATTTTTAAAACTTTTCCCCATATCTTTTTTGTTCTCAAGTTAAAATCAATCTTAATTGTAAAAGTACTTATTTTCCACTTAAACCGGAGGGTCAGCAGTAAAAAACATATGTTGATCGAAATATGAGCAGAATTCTAATGTATTAAACAGCATAAAACAGCTATATTTGTTAAACAAAAGATATATAGAACTCTAACATAATAAATAGTTCCACAATTTAGCTCGATGAGAGTGTAATATTGTCTGACAAATGTCCTCAATTCAAGAGCTCTAAAGACATAACTAGCATGACAATGATAAAGAAATCTAATATTGGGCGTGAAACCGATTCCTACGATATTGGCCAGCAGAGAAACACAAGAACAAGTTGCACCAAGAACAAGCTTTGTAAGACTCCATCGAAGAAACTACTGCAGAATATATTCATTCAGGGGCAGGCAGCAAGTTGCTTATCAATTTTGAGTAACGATAGAACTGCACAGACAATTATGTGGCGTAATAATCAGCAGTTAGATGTGCAAAAATAAAAGTGGAAATGAAAATATATTTAAAAATCCTTATTAATCGGGACGAAACAATGTCGCATCAGGTGGTGTACGGTAGAGTAGCCTAGTTTATTTCCAGAAGTGTTGAGTTATATGCTGCATTAATGACAGATGGATTTGCATCGGTGTTGCGACAAAACACTTGGTTTATGAAAAGATGTGGTGTATCGGTTTGTATAATCTTTTCCCGGAAACAAAAGCAGTAGAAAGATATAAATAACAGATGCATCAGTTTAAACATAAGAGTATCTTGTACCTCGGTCAAAATTTCATCATATTTTTTGCTTAATTCTTGCATTTTAGCTCCATCATCCTCCTTAACAGAACTGATCTTTGAAACTATAGCATCTGCCTGAAAAAACTCCGAGGCAATTAATCATTGACACTCAGAACCACTTCATCGGTATACCGACTGAACTAGAAAAGTAAAACATTAATAATACCTCAGCAACCATGAGCTCTACTTGTCTTTGTCTTGATTCCAAATCACGTCTGTTTGATTCAACTTCCAACTTCACATTACTTAATTCTTTGCCTACCTCCTCATGGTTAAGAGCTCTCTCCTTCTCAAGCTGCCTTTTATTTTCTTTCGACTGGTCCACTGGAAAACATTTTCGACTTAGAAACCACATGAAGTACAGAACGCAACAATTCAAATTAGTCAAACCATCGCTACCTCTTGCTTGCAATTCAACAAGTTTGGCTTCAAGCGACTTATTTAACACTCCATCATCACCGAGCTTACTTTTGAGAACCTTCACATCTTTCTCAACTGTCTTACCAGAGTTCACCTGTTAAAGGCCAAAATATCAAAGACTAAAAATTTCACATCAAAATAAGAGCTTGCATTCGTCCTGTGGGAAGGAAAATATTTTGGTCTTGTCCTTTGGATTTCTCAACCATTAATGACAAAAAACAATTGAAAGGAGGAGAACAAGAATATCATTGACGCAAAGATTAGAGTTAGACGAAGTATTGACAAACCTGCTCCTGTATGGCTTGCATCTGAGCCAAGTGCTTGTACAATTTCTTGCAAGCCTGTCATTTGATTATTATTGATCAGGTAATTTTTTTAAAAAAAGAACTAAATTCATAAAGTAACAATTTATAAAATGTCAGCAAGCAAACATACACGTGAGCATGAAGGTCACATATGCAATTTAATATTAAAATGAAAAATACCTTAGAATAAGCCTCAACCATAGTAGTCTTATCCCGATACAATTGAATCGCTGCTCTTTCAGCATCTTTTGTTTCAGTTTTAATCAACTTTTTCTCTTCTACAGCCCTCTGTCATTTAAAGAAATGAATTAGTGATAAAATAAAAATAATGAAGCCAAACCGAAGGATGAAAAGGTAAGGTTAAAATAAATGCAATGCAACCATCCCAATTCAATCTCATTTGATCAAGAATGATGAGTATGGTAAATGGTAGATAAGACGAGGGAAAGGAAACAAGAAGGATGAGTATGGTAAATAAGACAAGGGGACACACAAATAATTTCCATCTAGGCAATATCTTCAAAAGAACTTTATACTGAAGGTCTTCAATAAAATGATTAATGTACATATATAAAAGAGGAGAGCTCAAATTCAGGATGAGGAATGATCATTTCATGATTAATCACAAGTAACACTTTTTATTAAAAGTATCCATGATTCATGATAAAAGCATAAAGGTAGAAGAAAGCTTCCAAAAATAGGTTAATATGTAAAATGGCACAAGGAAAACGTGTTCAGAACTCTCAGAAGCCACATGGCAACAGCTCAAGGCCACAACAGATGATAATGTCTAGGAAAAAAATGGTGCATGGTTATCGTGTTAAATCCTTCAATGCATGAGGACATTACTCATTCCACACCACTAAACATCATTCTGCTTTACTTAATATCATCCGGAGTGAGGACCTCTGACTAAGCAAAGTTAATGATAAGACATTACAGACAAAGACACAACACAGTAAATGGTAGCACCACTATCAATACTCTTGTGTCCTTTCAAGCATCATTTGTGCAATTGTGCCAAAGAGAAAAAAATTCAAGAGAGTTGCTGGGTCTTTGTCAACCTCATCCTGCATCACGCAGCCCAAGTATAGCGACCCCACTCTCCTACAGGAAGGATCCACTTGAGTGTTTTGTCCGGATTATTTTTGTCGGGAATGAGTGGAGCCCGGATAAAAATTTCTAGCACTCTCTTACAGAAATCATGTGTTCCCTGAATCTGGCTGCAGAACTCCACATATTTAGACGGCAAGAAAAACAGTGTTCATACCTGAAGCTTGTCCGGTGACTGGACTATTTTAGATCGTAAATTTGCATTTTCTTGGACACATTGGACCAATGCGAATTCAGCATTAGAGATCTGTCAAATGTAAAAAAAATCGAAATCACACTGGCCATGCATGTAACTTATATTATTTGAAGAAAACGAAAATTCACATCAAACAACCAGAATCTTGGCATTAAATTAGAACTTCCAAAAAAAGACAGATAAACATTACATCAACAGTCAAACCTTCTCATCACTTTCTTTGGCCTTATCCTTCAATTTTTTAGTAGAAGCCTTCAAGGACCTTTGATGAGTATTAAGACTTGAAACATTCTGACGCAATTCATTGACTTTAGAGTTTACTTCTTGAACAAGTGGCAACTCCTTTTGTCTAGACTCCTCACATTCTGATATCTCCGCATTCAACTGAAGTGGGATATTAAGAAATAATTCAAATTGGAATAACAGGGAAAAAAAACCACACTAGAACAAAGCAGGAAGGCTAGATAGTAGATACACACTCACTCAAGTACCTGGGAAATTCTTGCTTCCGCAGCTAGTTTACGCTCTTCAAAAAGATTAAAATCACTTCCAAGAGGATTCAATAGATTTATCTTAGTCTCTCTGCATCACAAAACGTAAAATGAGAAACTAGAAAGATGGCACATTTTCTGAAAGAAAAAACACCAGTCTAAGAACCTAGATTTCTTTTGTCACCTATGGAGATAGAAATTGAGCAGGGCACTGAGAAAGTGCTCGGTGCGATCGGGCTCTGGCTTTATCAAGTCCTTTGGCGTGAAGGATTTGGGGCAGTTGATGGCGGTCACGAGCTCGCGAATCTTGTTGTACAAATTCATGAGCTGAATCGAATGCACATGGGTGTCCGGATTTTCCAACTGCTCAAGAGCACCAAACTCCATCTGCCCATAATCTTCCCTGTGAATTTGAATGTTGCGAAAAATATAAAAACCCATAGGCAGAAGACTTAATTTCCTCGTACAAAACACTCTCTTATCCTAGTATCGCGTTTAGATTCACCAAATCGGATTGGTGGAGCTGAAATTGATAAAATTCAAACAAATTTTGAATGAAAGTCCAAAATAAACGTTCAATTCCACAGTACAAACAGTCTACCAGTAAACATAACTGTCTCAAAATAAATAATAGAAAATCTACTCCAAATAAAAAAACAACAACAACTACTTAATAAGATTTAGGTTTAGCATTTGCTAACAGTAGAGCATCGACATGGACAAGGATGTGGGTGTAGACATTGCAGATGAAGTCGGGATCGGGGTGGAGGAGGTCGGCTTCGGAGACGGCGGCGATTTGGTTCTCGGCCAGAACCGCGATGATTTCGTGGCGAGGGAGCCTGGGGTATTCAAATTTCGACATTTCTGACCATGAAGAGATTTCGCGCCTCGATCTCCCCATGTGTGTGCGTATAAAGATTGGGCCTCAAGTGTCTGGCCCTAATTCAAAAGGCTCATTTAAATTGAATTATTGAGATTTAATGTAAACTTTTTTAAATAAAAGCTCCAAGATAGTCTATAAATCGAATTATCCAATTTTATTTTATTTTGCCCATTCGAGCTATCCAAAACTTAAGGACTAGTTTGATCATCGAAGGATGAAGTTGGTCAATAATCATTAGTGCGATTTTTTGACCAACAATATTTCAGACAAGTCAGTCTCAGAAAATTCGTTCAGTGCGATTTACCTAACGTAATTTGTAGATTACTACTTTAGCATATGACATATTTAGCGCATATCAAAAGATAGACGTTGCGAGCTCCATAATTTAAAATAAAGTAGTTCGATCAATTACTAATCAAATTTCATGCAAATTGGATTTAGATCAAGAAACTTTAGTAGCTAGCTATTTGATATATTAACATTCAAGTTGTAAAGAAAGTGTTGGTATATTATTATTCAATGATAATGAAATACTATAAAAAAAATTCCTCAGATATTTACAAATTTAATACTAAAGTGTGTATCATGCACGTGTGCTACATTGAAAGCTAACGTTATCAAAGTTCTTGCTTACTTGACGCAAATGTAACAAACCAGAAACCAAAGTCGCACGCTTTGATGAGGTCCAAAACTCATGCATGAACCATTCACGACCAAAACAAAACTTGCATTTCCCTACAAATTTGCACAAAATTATGCCAACCAAATTACAAGAAAATCCACATTCATTCTTCACAAGGAAATTTATAAGCTTCAAAAAAAGGTGATTGAAACGGCACTCTCCTTTATCCCCTTTTCTGCCTCTCAAATCTTAGCATCAATCAGTGCATTACTCTTCCTTGTATATTTTCTCTTCAAAATCCCTTGGCATTCACCTTACAGACTTTTCATGCCATCTCCCACCTGCAAGTTTAAGGGTTCCAGCAGCTCATTTCATAGAGCATGTTGAAAAAAGTGTATGAAAGATCTTCCATCGGCCCTCAGTCTTGTTTACCTCTTTCAGTTCATCAAATCCCACCTGATAAATCTCTAAATCCATCCAAAGCCAAATATCGAAACAATCCTCTTATACTGTCGTAAAAGACATCCTCAAAAAGAACAAAGTGAACCCCAAAAACATCACAATCTTGAAACCAACACAATTTTTTAACCACACCCAAAAAGGGGAGAAAACTTTATATAAATAATCGATATAGAAGGATGATCAGTCAATATTCTACATAGATTTTCCCCCAAAGTACTTCAAACCAGCACAGAGAATACTTCACATAAAAAGGGAAAGGGAAATGCTGAGGTGGCACGGCTTATCCTCAATGTCGATTTTTCACCATTAGACGGTGAAAATTCACAGGACAGACATTATCACAGACCCTAGAAATCATCATTTCAAACCTAGGGCAAATGACAACTTTGGTCGAGATTTGTTCTTGCCCAACAATTTCATTTGATTCGCTCGGTCCTCCTCTTCTTGCTTTTTTTTCCTTCGCAGAGCCTCTTCTTTCTTCCGTTGGAGCTCCACCAATTCTTCATAGCGCTCCTCTTCTCTTATCTGCTGTTCTGATGCTTCTCTTCTTTGAGATTCTTCCACCTTCCTCCTGTTCTCTTCCAGTAATTGTTCCAGCTCTTGTTTTTCTTGTCTTGTTTGTTCCTATATACGCTCATGTATTAGAATTACACACTTTACTAGCAAACAAAGTCAAAGAATAGTCGCATGCAAATGTAAAAGATCACAAAATACACCTGGATGCATCAACAGAGTCAAATTGAATTTGTAAATACCAAGCATCACAAAATTATGTGAATTGAGTAAATTACATCAAGAACGATCAGATCAAATGCATTAGTAGTATCTTTGCCACAAAGAGCAATTTTTACCCCTTTATAAATAAGTGTATTAAGCCAGATTTCGAAAAAGGGGGACAATAAGGTATGACTAAGGTACATTCGTTATAATCACAGCTGGCTAGCTTACCAGGCAATCCGGGGAGGAGCTTTCCATCCCCCCGAAGGGTGGCAGCATAGAAATGTGCATTTTCAGTCAACTGAAGAATAAAGCTTACCTCTTTCTGACGAGCTTCTGCAAGAGTATATTCCTTTTCTTTTTCAAGTTGAGCTGCAACCTCAGAAACAAGTTTCTTTCTACCTTCCTTTAGGAGCTCCTCTATTTCAAGGTTCACTTCCACAGAATACAATCTCTCCTCAACTTTCTTCTGAATTGCCTCCGCTACCCTCTTTGTAGTTTCTTCCTCCACTAATTTTAATTCTGCCTCCTGTTGACGCCTGGAAAGAGGTGAAACCGTCAAATGAAAAATTGCAAGTGATCCAACATCAGATGGGTCAGTTCCAAGGATATCATAAGCGTTCAAAGATAGAGATCACTTTTTTTCATAGGTGTAGAATATGAACAAGATTTCTTAGCAGCTATTGGCCTTCTGATTTTCCGTAATTCATAACTAAAATGAACGACAAACTAACCTCCATGTCGAAAAAGGCATTAGACATTCATGCTTATGCTTTTTAAGCAGACCTCTAACTGATTCCCGATCCAAAATATTTCAGTTTCATATCTGGTGAACAGTAGATTAATGAGGAATCAAAATAAACATTACCAGAAATATCCTCCAATTTATCCTGTCGAAAAGAATGCCAAGTAAATATATACAGGTCTTAATGCTAGATTGCTAGTTACAGAAGTACACTAGCACATCCATTTTTGTTTAAAGAAAATGCTGATGTTATTCAGATACAGCTCTTCAACAAATAATTCAAGTAATGACAGCAGATCTTGCATTTAACATTAATAAATATGAACAAAATAGTCAAGCTAAGTCTTGAAATCCAGTCAAATATTCACACTACATATGCTTCATCTTCGTCAAGGATTATCGTAAACACCAACTTTTACAAGATACATGTGTAATAAATAAACTAACAGCCAGGTCAATTCAAGTCCAACATAACTTGAAAACCGAAGGTAGATTTGACTCGCAGCCTAAGCAACCTGACACAGAACTTGTATATAACCCACTGAAAAAGGGTAATGACACTAATAAACATATATATTAATATTCATCGTTTCAACAAAATAATTAATCACAATGGCGCAATGTTGCATTAATGCAGCACAGTTTCTGAAAGAAACTGAATATATAAAGGAGAAAAGGAACACGAGAATTAATTTCATGCATGTTTTGTGAATCGTAATAAAAGTTGCATGTAGTTGAAAGAACTGGGAGAAAAGAAAGAGATATCAGCTAAAATAACTCATATTTACTGCAAGCTACTTTTACAAAACTATTTAACGACAATCCCATTATATCATAAGAACCATTCTGAAATAGTGAAGGATAAACATATATAGGATCAAGAAACAGATTCAGGATCAACAAACAAACGAGAAAGCGAAGATTCCCAAAAACCGAAAACAAATTGCATAAGAGGGTATAGATCATTAAAACCGACTCCCTCCCACAACATAACCAAAATCTACCATTATATTCACATGCTATTGACAGAAGAATTAATTCGAGAATTTAACAAGAGAAAATAGGAAGATAAAGAGGACATACTTCTCAATTACTACAAGGAAGTTTCAAAACTCATGGCAAGTATCAAGATAAGAAATATAAAGTACTGCCAATGACTTGGATGTCTATAGGTAAAGCAATTAGTTTCTGCCATTGACTCAGATGTTTACAGGTAACGCGATTTGTGTGTCTTCCACAATCAATGTCGAATATTACAAGACAATTAAACTTAATTGTTATCCATAATAAACAAAATATCTCATCTGTGAAACTGAAACCTCTATCTTTGGGAGAAACATTGGATAGAAATGATTGTTTATGTTAAAAGGTCAAGGAATGGGTGAAGATGTGTTCACTCACGCGGTGCATCAACAACTTCCATCTAGCAAGAAGTTAAATATTACCTGAAATTGTGTTGCTTCTACAGCAATCAAAAAGAGACAAAAAAAAAATGATTCATATTAAAGTTAATTAAATGGTTTAAGCAAAATCCCTAATTAAATGGTTTAAGCAAAATCCCACTCCCGCAACAGCCACAGATTGTAATTTCTTCCATTGCAACTAAACATAATAATTCATAATTCTTAGTGTCAATCACGTGTTTGTGCAGTCATAAAAGTGTCCAGAATTCCATGCAAGCATAGACAACGGTAAAAAAATTAACATCAACCAAAAAGCGTAACAAGGAGAAGAACTGGAGAAAGGTCTGAAAGCTGATAATGATACCTCTTCTTTTCCTCTTCTTCTCTTAACTTTTCACTTGCATCTTTCGTCTCTTTTAAACCAGAGATTACACTGGGAGAAACATTTAAGGAAGATACAGAGGTACTATTTTTCTGTTGTCTTTCATTGCCCTTCAGTGTAGGAGATCGACTTTTATGACGTTTTTGAGAGCGGGAGCGATTTCTGTGACGTTCATAAGATAATGAACGACTTCGCCATCTGTAAAATACAATAAAACAGGTGACCTTGAAGTAAAAAGAATGTTCCCTACATGTTTCTGATTATGCTCTTTCAAGACCCAGCGCGTGATACGGAAAGCATATGCAGCAGTTACCTCAAATATTGCAAAGAATAAACTGTGTGCACCATCTTTTATCATTAGAAACTGCTAATATCACAATCGAGCAATGAAAGAACACCACGTCAGCACCCATCACCTGTGGACTTCCCAGATAGAGGGAAGGCATTGTTTCTTTTCTAAAACCAACAACAATGTTGACTATCTCCTTCGTATTAAGTTTAGATATCTTATGTCGATAATGGTAAAATCTTTTGAGAGAATCTCCATCATTCATAGCATTAACTATGACAATATACGGTTTAGAAGTTTTTATCGAACTGACAAAAAATTAAACAAGACTTGAACAAGGGCGACAGTCATCAACTCAACAACCACAAGCATGTAGCATATCAAGGTGCTGATGGAAGGCGAAAACTCTCATAGGCAGCAAATTGCACATGGAACACCAAAGTTAGAAATTCCATAGGCAGCCTGTAACTTCATCTAAAAAAAACAATATGACGTTTATCATATAAAATTTATGACAGTTCAAGACATTATCACCCAGAAAAATTTCTCGGGTGGTTAGAAAACTTTACAAAAGAGATAAAAATTCGCTATTAAAGTGAAGGCTTCAAAAATCAAATATCACATGTACTGCATGCTAGAATGACAAGAGGCCAAATTCAAAATTAAAAAAAATGACAAGACCTCTGAATATTTAAAGACAGACTAGCTGGATCAATCATTTTTTATGCACTAACTGAACATTTACAGCTAATTTCAATTATAAATATATAAGCAAATAGGTTACTCTGTTATTCCAAGGGCATAAACTCGTGATTCATTCGATCCTAAATCAACATTTGAAACCATTCCTTAACACATAAAACACCACTGTTTCAAAAAACTTTAAGGTTGTTTTCCCTAAAATACTTGAAAAACTTTTGAGCAACCACATTTGTTCGTAGACAACAAATCAATACAGGGTACCCCAAAACGATAGTTAGATATTCATCAGAAAGTATTTGGTGCCTCTTCGTCCGTAAATAAGGATAAACCTATTATAGAGAAATCGAAATAACAATAAATATGGGGCAAGTACGAGTAAAAGGGTATCACCTGCTCCGAGAATAAGGAGATCGGCTTCTGTCTCTGCGGCTGCGACGGCCAAACCTAACCGGTGATGGAGACGGAGAGTATCTCCTCCGATGCAACGGCGACCTAGATATGTCCCTATCTCTACCCATCCGAAAGATACCACTCAGTGACGCGACCAAAATCAATTACTCGTCTGCAATATCAACACAGATTTAAAGACAGAAATACAAAAGGACACCCGCAAATTGTCGTAATTTTCGTAAGCATTAATGGCTTTCTCGATTTTTAACAGTCAATTCAATACAAAATTAGATTAACAACCTGTCACAAAATAACAAAAGATATGTGTTCAATTAAAACACCGTGTTTTAAAGAAAAGCAAGAACGAACCCTAAAAATTGGGAAATTTTAGAGGAAGAAATCCATAATTTGGAGAAAAGAATTACCGGAGAGGAGCGATTCGGTAAAAGATTGACACAGGACACGAGTGACGTGAATTGGGTTGCGAAACAGGACCCAACATTATATTTATTAGTGGATTTCCTTAATAGAACCCGGTCCTTTTAATTGAATTCGTATTGTAATATTTAACTAACGAAAGATAGATTTAGATTGATATCTTAGTAGAAGATATTATTTCTTGGAACTGAGATTTATTTGTTTTTAAGTACGTACGTAATCCAACAAGAAATTTTCTTACCTGCTCAATTTCTAATGAATCAAGAAAACCATTTGTTTCGGTATAAATCGTCATTATCTGTTCTTTTACCGTGAGAGGGACTGATTGGGATTGTTTAAGCAATTCGCGTAATCGTTGACCTCTTCCCAATTGCTTATGAGTAGCTTTATCAAGATCTGAAGCAAATTATGCAAAGGCTTCTAGTTCATATCTAACAAAATTTTTTGTGATTATTATAACTAGATTTTGAATTCGATATCTCGTTTTAAATTTGAGATTTTGATATTATATGAGATATAAATCATTTGTTGATTAACAATATTTCAATATCTTTTAACATCCAATTATTTTAATGCTCTATCAATGTTTATTTAATAAAATTCAATAGTCAATTTTTTAAACAAGTTTTAGACTAGGTATCAGCCAACCATATTTTAATAAGAAAATCGATTAACTGGATTCGGTATATATACATCAAGGGACGACAATGGGATGGGATGAGATGAAGCGGAGATGGGAAATTCTTGCGCTGATCCTGTTTTCTAATCGGGGGATTGATTACTCATCAAACCACATATTTGGTTTTATCTAATTGACCCGAAAATCTTCATCCCGGTTTCGCGGTTCATTTTAATTTTCATTCTCGTTCATAATAATCTAGAAACGGTAATGAGATGGATCAGATTTATTTTCATCATCCTGACTTGACGTAAATTAAATAACTATCCACGTCACTGTCCATATACCATTCAAAAATAATTTAAAAAACCAGAATCCCTTATTATTATTCATCAACCATCATACACGACGGAGCAAAAATGATTAACTCGACTGAGTGAATAGTTCAGGCAAGTATCAGACAATCCTACACTCACGGTCCATGTAAATAAATAAACGAATCCAAATACGTTTCGATCATACAACAGCTGCTGAATAAAACGATAAGACGGATAAAGTAGCATGTCAAATGCCAACACTCTTGCGCTCAAGAAAATACGAGGTCTAACACACCACACAGCTGAAACTATAACATGGTCGACATCGCATGTGCACGGGAGCTTGAATGCATTTTAATTCATAGAAACGCGTCTTTTTCAAGCAGTTTTAGTACCTCGTCTTGGGTATTTAGTTTAGCAACGTCTATAGGTGTCTTCCCGTCCAAGTTCTGAAGTGTGCTGCAAGAATGAAAGGGAAAAGAGGCTGGTTTACCAGAATGTCTGCATAGCGGGGCAAAAATGCTTATGTATTGAAAGAGGCTTACACAGCAGCGCCGTTTTTCAACAGAAGCTCGACACAGTCTTGCCTGCCATAGCCCGCAGCATAATGGAGAGGGGTGTTCTTGTTCTTATCCAAAGCATCTACCTTTGCCCCGGCATCAAGAAGAACTTGAGCGCACTTGGCCTGAAAACGGAAGATTAATTCAGCTTTCAGACTTATGGAGAGATAAGTAACGAGTGGTGAGCATCTCTCCATGAAATGGTACAAAACTACTTGGCAGCATCACTAAGGCCAAAAAATAAAAATAAAACGAAAATGAATAAATAAGAAAGGCACATGGGGAAAAACAACATAAATATAAAGAAAATGTGACAGGTTTATGGATAAAAAGAAAGTTCAGTGAACGAGAGAGAAGATATCAGAAGCTAATTATCTCTCGTTTTATTCTAACTTCCAAGAGCTTGCAGAGAAGGTCAATATACTTCAAATAAAGCTTATTTTACCAGACATTATATACCTCGCCATATCCACATGCAAAATGTAAAGCAGTCCTTCCCTCAGAGTCTTCTTCATCCTTATCAGCACCGTCAGCTAGTGCCTTTTTCAAACCCTAGCTTACACAAAAGCAAATTTAAACGAATTGGTGTTATAAATTTTTCCATGCATTTGACAGTTAATGTTTAATAATGACAAGAAGCAAAAGAACTCGGATATTTCAGCAAATCGATTGGAAAAGTTTCAGGCGCAATCTTTGCAAAAACCTTATAATAAGTGAGAAAGTGCCAACAAATACTTTCAGGCGTCCAGTTATGTAATCATGTTTAAGTGCAATACATACGGCTCGGAAATGATACCTCAACATCACCAACACTAGCAGTATGGTGAACAATAGATTCTTCTTCATTAATTTCATCGGTTTCGTCTTCACCAGCATCATCACCAGCAGATGTGGCAGCTTCTCCAACAGCTGCAAATCCCATTGCTTCGCTCAACTTTTGGAGTACCTCTTTATCATTCCAGTACCTGATCATAATCACATAGCATCATACAACCAAATTTAAACGAGTTCTCCCTCATTTGTAGCGTATTTTTTCCTTTTAGAGGCCGATAAAGTCAAATTTTCATATCTGGGTCATGTCACCTTCTCGATCCTATACTTATTTGTGTGTGTGTATCATTATGCACAAAGGGAAAATCCCAAGTAGAATTAGAAATTATGCATCATCTTTTAACCAGATGCAGAATCACCAACTAGAAAATGAAAAGACTAAGCACATACTTATAAAACCCGTTAATTCTTTAGATTGATTTTTGAAGTTCCAAGGGTCAAATCAAAGTTAAACAATGGAGTTTACTCTATCTGCAACCAGAAAGTAATGTTCTCCTGAGATCCTTGATATCCTTTATGCCCAACATGATATTTTTAAGAACCTATCACAAAGCATAAAAACAAGAGTCTAGAACAAAATTAATACGTAACCCACACATGTATAGCATGTAGCTAAAACAATTAACTTATTATGTACAACAATGATCTTGCAAAAGAAACTATCAAAGGCTCAAGCGTATTGTGACAAGTATACTGGCATGTAGTCACCTCATATACTGCAATGCAGAGGGACTGGAGCTCACATAGGGCTCGAATGTATCTAATTACTTTGGAACACGGTATCTTTCACAAGGCAAAAGTAAAAGCACATTATTTGGCACAATGTACCCATTATTCAGGATTGTGAACAATTTGAAGAGTCCAAATCCACCAAACAAGTTACATTTAATCAGTTAAGAAAGTCAATTAACATTAAACTTACTTGAGCTGAGGATTTACCTAATATATAAAGCCATTAACAGCGCCCAAGCACTCGACATCCATAGTGCCTTTGTTAACATTGAAGTCTAATATATGTTTATGGAAAAAAATTAATGAGGATAATTTAGCTCTCACTATGGACAACTCAAATCAATCCGCCGTGCTAATGATTCCAGGACGTGTTACATAAGCACACCACACATAGAAATTCTAACATTCACGTGTTTAGTTTTATAACATGTAGAAGATATATCCCAATAGCTAGGGAAAAAAGTTGCAAACAAAAGCGATTTATCTGACTGGAGGATAATTCATTGATCTGACCAATTAAGATCGTTATTTTGGATCAATAAATTCAGCATGTATTCAGTAACATTTCTTCATAATGTTAGTATACATGATGCTCTTCAATATGCATTCAGTAACATCATGGAAAAGTATCATGTTATACCAAAATATCATTAGATATAATCCCATGAATGAAAGGATAACTGAGAAAGGTGATTACTTCATCATAGCAGCAGGACCACCAGTCTCAATCTCTTCCAATATAGGCTTTAATGATGGATCTTCCTTGATTTGAGACATTCGTTCTTCGAGTTGACCTTTATTAGCTGGATTTGTCAAACTCTCAAGCATGCCAGACATGGCCGGATCCTGTAGAAAAAGTGAGAACATCACACAAGTTCATGCGACCTTGTTTAAAGTTATACCCCACAACAAAACCAGAACTATCAAACCAAAAAATACCTGCAGCATTGCAGTACCGAGTTTCTCAGCCATGGTCATAAATTGAGGGTTTTGCATAACATTTTGCATTGTAGCATAATATTGTTGTGAGTCAAAGTTGGGGATACCGTTTTCAACCGTAGCACCATGAAAGGTTTTCTGCAGCTGCTCCGCCATTTGATTAAATGAAGGATCTTTAGCTATCTGTTCTGCTAATTCCTTGATGCTTGGGTCCTACACAGAGAACATAATTTAAGAAACCAGACAAGGGAAAAACTAAATACCTTCGAACTGTCTTTCAGAAATAATGATGTTGATGTACATGCTCAAAAATGTCTTAGTCCAGTAAAAACTGATGTTTTAGAAATTGCAATTACAAATTGGAATAAAAGTATAAAACCCAAAACTAAATAACACATCTGTCTAACTTCACCCCTCACATCTTGAACAGATTTTATGATATATGTGTGTGTGTGTGTGTGTGTGTGTGTGTGTGTGTGTGTGTGTGTGTGTGTAGACACACACAAATAATATATCACAACATAAGAAACCCCTATTGAGTGGACAAAGAAAAATGGAAAATCCTATTGACAAACAATACAAGTGGGAAAAAATCAGAAAGAAACAATATTGGATTATGGATATGTAACAATGACTCAAAAATATTGAGCAAGGAAAAAAACAAAGCATATTTGTCCTCACTAAAATTGTATTAGCACCAGGCAGCGCTGAATTTATCATGATGTTATGGATTTAAGGACTCAAAGACATTCTAGTCTGAGACATACGAAAGAGAGAGAGTTTACATTCAAAAGTCCTGTCATGGCTGAGAAATCAAAGGGATTTGGCATTCCAGCAAATGAAGCAGGAGTAATTCTCTGCCCAGGTGGAGAGTCCGCAGATGCTGAGGCAGCAGGAGCTTTACTCTCAGTTGCATCAGACTTTTCTTCTAGAAGGCATGAGAAAAAGCATTTAAAATAGTCTAAACTAATTAGTTAACCATTAGAGGGAGAACTGAACTTATATTCACCTTAAACAAAGAACAAGAGCACGCAATTTTCTTCCCCTATATAAAACATCCTAATATCGTATTTAACTTAAAATACGTACTAAAAGACTTCAACTTCAGTAAAAGAGAAAAAGTGACAATTGAACAAGGGAAAAAGAAGTTTTCCAGTCAAAGTAGCATCATCCCCAATCTCACCACATCCTCAATCCCTTCACCACAATTTTTTCCCCAGAAAGCTAAAACCACCACGGGCAATACACACTGGAATCAACCATGTTCCTAACAAATCATTTTTCACTAATTGCAAAACAGAATTTTAAAACATTCGAAGAAAGTAACTGCTCCTAATAATTCATAACATGCTTAACGTATACTACTGTAGAGTAATGTCATATGGGCGGAAAGTGAAATTTTTTCACCGCAATTATACCTCCACGCAAAGAACAGTTCATTGAAGAAGTTCCAATATCATCCAAACAAAAAGTAATTATTCGACATCAATAATATAGAGTCCAGAAAATCAGCATTTTAGTTCACGTTTATTCCCAATTTTCACAGGTAAACAACACATCCGAATACACATAATCAACAACTTCACAAATTTAAGTAACAGCAAAACGAAACAGACGCTTACCCTCTTTAGAAACCGGAGGAGTTTTTACGGCCTGCAAAACCCACCAACGAAAAAACCACAAAAAGAAATTAAATATCATCAACAAAACACCAATGAACATTTAAAAAAAAAACATAAAATATAATCCAACAGAATTAAAAGACAATTAAAAAAAATTAAATAACAATATAACGAGTAACAAAAAGACTAGAAATTTCCACGAATAAAACAACCCACCCCAACACAGTAGAAACTGAAAGATCTAACCGAACAAAAATGTAACCGAACAAAAATTACAACAATAAGGATTACACCGAGTAATCGATTCTGCAAAAGTACCTGAGACATGATGAAAAAAGGGTGTTTCAGAAAAGCTGGCCTGGAATCGGAACAGGGTTCTAGTAAATACTAAATAGGAATGAGGGGATTACGAGTCAGGAAGCGAGTGGGCCACCTATATCCACATCTCTGGCGAAATGAATGGCGCACATATATATCTCTTGCTGATTGCTGCTTCTCTCTCCGTTGCCATTTTTGGACTGAAGCTGACAGTTTACCTTGGGCTTCACACAACAGCCCACCTCACCAATATTTTATTTTTTAGCCCGTGGATTTATTTTCATTTTTTACTTTTTTGTAAATATATATTACGGAATTGGGAGAATTGCAGTTTGATCCAGTTTGTTTTTTGTGATTATTTGTCTTTTTGTATTATCATTTCGTAGCGGATTGTATGTTTTGATTTTTTTTACGGTTTTTAATTTTTTTTTTATCAGGAATGTTATATGTTGTGTTAACGCCTCACATCAGAAAAAGAAACGAAAATTGATTAAAAATAAAAATAACATGATAAGACCGAAATTTAAAAAATATTAAGATAAAAAAAATTTTAAATTTCCCTTATAGAATTTGTTAAATAATTTATTTTTTGTCTCATATTGATTTTTTTGTAATATTTTGTCTGATGAGAGATGAGAATAATTTTGTATCTCTCACAAAAAAAAAAATATTTAAAAATTTAGTTCCTTTTTACATGAACACAAATTAAAAAACATACGACATCAGAAAACTAGACTACCACAACACACAGATCTAGCTACCGTGGTTCTTCCACAAACCACCCCCGCTGTTACATGGCATGGACTAGGACGTGCGGATGGATATGGGAGGCCAATACTGTTTCACGTGATCTAGTGGAGTTGGATCTATCCTAAATATATATACATAACCAAACTTTTCATTTGTTTCTCTTGATTTATTTCAAGAAATGAGTGGCAAAGATTCAAACGACAACAGATTCAGACTCAGTACCACGAATTTCACACTTTAATTTTCAAATTCCCATACAAAATGTAGAATATAAATTCATGTACGTAAATTGCAAACCCCAACAAGAATGATCCATCAAGAACATTATAGTACGTACACCCATATTTAAACAGTAACGAACCCCAGGCGAGCTAGCTATATTCTATGCAGGATGAATCTTGTTAGAGTTATTCGAGATCGCCTTCGCCGCAGACTTCATCGAAGCAGTAGCGGAACCAACCGCAGCTTTGATATACTTGGTTGCAGCGAAATCCGCAGCCTTCTCCATATTCTTCCCCAATTTTCTCGCACTATCGGCCACGTTGATCAAGCTGCTGTACTCTGATTTGCATAGGGTGTCCATCTCCTCCTCGAACCGGTCGAATTCGGCCATGGCCGAGTCCAGGTACTCCTCGGATTCCTTGATGTATGATTCGGACTGCGCTAGCTCGTTCCCCTGGTCGAGTTCTTGGCTGGCCCAGGCTTTGTAGGACTCGAGCTCGAAGAGTTTCATCAGATCTTCGATTGTGGAGGGGTCGAAGTTCTTGTCTTGGAGGGCTTGATCGGAGAGAAAAGCGAATTCGGAAAAGAGGGCTTCCATTCGTTTGCTATTTCCTTGGTTAGACTAGATTTGGTTGTGGGGAATCAATCGTAAGAAGAGACGTTACACCTAAATTTTAGTAATATATGTAGCTAGCGTGTACGTAGATGTCCCTTTCATTTTACTATTCTTATTTTATGTGTTATAATTTTCATAATGAATTGTTCTTTTCAACAAAAAGGGATAAAAGTTTAGCTATTCGATAATAAAGTATGACAAATAAATTGTTCACTTTAAACAAGGCAAATAGGCCGACTGGTGACTTCGTCAAACATAAAAAATTTGTTTTACCATTTATTTTTAATAAACTATAAGTTTTTACCATCAATATTATACCCAGTTTCAGTGATTAATTCCAAATAAATAAATAAATAATACGGTGAGAAAAGACAATGACTTATTGGCTTATTATTAGTAGATAATGAGAGTGAATTAGAGATAAATAGGCTTATCTCCATCGTTGTAGGGAATCTAGACTAGTGGCTGAGTCAGTGGAACACGTAAAGCTAGCGGTCCCTTTTGTCAACCCATATTTGCTACTTTTATTGATCAATCAATTATTTTCGTGTTTAGTAGATTTTTGAAACTTCCTAGAGTGAGCTTCATTTATATAATTCGATCACTTATATCATAATCTTTCGTGATTTCTCATCTCAAAATAATAACACAAAATGAATGAATTGATTAAAAAAAAGTTTGGTCACGTTAATATTAATACATGCAATCATGCATCTCATCACAAAACATTTTAGAGTCACGTTTAAAAGTTAAGAGAAAAGTAACATGTTTTTGTTTAAGGTTTATTGGCCAGATCTAATTAAAATAATAGTAGATGTTATTTGAGACGATCTCGTATATTTATATTAATGAAATAAGTTGATCTGATTCATATTTGAAATATAAAATATAACAAGTTTTCGCGAATGAAATCGGATAGTCTCGTAAAATTTATAATAATCATAGTAAAAAACATTAAACTCCTGCCAACTCACAGTTTGTGAATAAATAAATGTTCGTGACCGTTGAAGCTGAAAGAAAGGCCAATATAACTTTTTATGTTCTCGAATTTTTCATTGGTCACTTTAAAGCAAAAGCGGCACTGTAACGTATGATGTCATATCGTACATTATTAATTTTAGTACTACATTTCCACTTAAAGTGTACCACAATTTGTATGACATAGTACCACAATTTTGTGGGTAGGAAATGAACTCAAAGAAATGTTTTGATTGGGGATTTTTCACCAACTTCTCCTTGTTATTATTATTATTATAAGGAATATAATTTATTTTTTTAATAATATTATGCATATTAAATTACAAAATTTAATCTTTTTAGATTTTTGAGATTTTTTTATAAACTTAAATATAATAGATTTTTGAGATTTTTGGTCCCTCATTTTGTTAAGAGAATTAGTTTTTGTTTATTCAGTACTATTGTTTTTGTAAGCCGTGAGGCAATCCACACTTGTGTATGCTTAATTTTGTCTTATTTTATTCATCACAGTTTAATTGTATGATAAAATATATTATTTCTATGCGTGTTGTGTTAAGATATTACAACACTACACACAACACATATATCTGATTAAGAAAATCTCTATCTATTTAATGTTTTTATGGGAAACAACTTTTTTTAATTATCAAACAAAGGTACATGGTATTATAAAAGGTTCTACCTAGTGATGAATAGATCATACATTTCTCAATCTTTTGGCTAAGATCAAGTGTAATTCCTGTTCTTATCAATTAAAAATTTGAAACTTGCCAACGACCCACACGATATTAAATTTAATTATCAATCTTATATTTAATATATTTGCTATTTATTTTTCTTTATCATATACAAAATTAAATAATAATAATAATAATAATAATAGCAAATATTTTTCTTTATCATATACAAAATTAAATAATAATAATAATAATAATAATAATAATATTATTATTATTATTAACATGTGATAGAGATAACTGACAACTACGTCAAATACAGAAGACGAGGATCCAGAAAACCCATCGCACACTGATCCTAACATCTCTCCTATATTTTAATTATAAAAAAAATATCTCCCATATTTTAAAATAATAAAAATAACCATCGAGAAAAGTTTAAATAAATTCAAAAATAATGAACTTTAAGAAGCTTATAATAAAGTTTGTCATATATCAATTATTGATCCATGGAAATTTTTAGTTTATATGGTTGGAGATTTTTCTTTAATTTGAATTGAAGTAGTGTAAGCGTTCGTAATGGTTAAGATTTAAATTTTGCAAAAATCCTTTTAGATATCCTATCCGAGTGTTAATTAATATCATATTCATCGAGGAAGGCATGCTTCAGAACATTCTCTCGTCCCATATCGTTAGCTGAGGTTAAATTATAATGTACATGGTAGTATAAAAGGTTCGACCTAACAGTGAATAGATCATACATTTCTCGATCTTTTGGCTAAGATCAAGTGTAGAACCTGTTCTTCTCAGTTTAAAATTTGATACGTGGGCCGATGACCCACACGATATTAAATTTAATTTTTTTAGGAGAAGGTCTATCAAATTAGCTTGTTGGTTGGTCCTCTCGAACCGTTGCACTACAAGATAGGCCTGGCGCATCCCACGAAATAGTGTTTTTAAATTTGGAGTAAGTCTGTGAGACGGATCAACTGTACCGATAATCACAATAAAAAGTAATACTTTTAATATAAAAAATAATACTTTTTCATGGATGACCCAAATAAGAGATTCGACCCACGAAATTGATCTGTGAGACTGTTTTTGTGTTAAATTTGTTGGGTAATATGTTTGATGTAATTTTTTAAAAAAATTACGAAAATAAACGTAAGATTGAAATGATTTACAGGGAAGTAGAAATAATTTGTTAGATTACTAGATCTATGTAATTAATACTTGCAATTGTTTTTCGGAATTTGAAAATGGTGTAATAACAAAATCTACGAAACAACATATACGTATTACAATGGACTTGAAAATGGATTTTCCCATGGAGTTTTGATATGTTGCATACTTATCGTGCACGTCTATGTGAGCACCGATGAGTAGTCACTCACCCATTGGATGCGCAATTTTTCTATATTTCACCACGTCGAATAGGTGAGTGACACCTCATCGATGCTCACATAGGTGTGCACGGTAGGTGTGCAACATATCAAAACTATATATATATATTATTTCAAAATAAACTTTTTCACAAATGAAAAAGAAATATAAAAAAACCCCATAGTCGAGGGCAAGTCTTGTGCACGGATGGAGCGAATATTCTGCCAGGAACACATGTCTGCACACCCTTTAGAGAGAGAAAACTCTACAAAGATTCAAACTTTCGATGCGCACACCTGCACAGACAGTCAGACACGTACGTTTTCTGGAGAGTGAGAGATAAATTTTTTGTCTGCACAGATGCTGTGTTGGTCATGGGGAAATCCGACAACGAACTATTGCCAGTGGTGCAGCAACACACTCACGGCGGTGCTTCTCCAACATCCATCTGCTGGAGGTGTTTGATGAACGTATTCGATTTTAACTGCGTCGTTGTCTTGGTGCTCAGTGTAGCGGCTTTTCTTTCTGCCATTTTCTGGGTCTTGCCTAATCGCTGTGGGGAATCTGGGTTTGACGCCGACGAGTCGATCAAGCTTTCGGGTATAAGTGATGCTCGGGTTATGAATAATTTATTCCGTTATTACTATTTAAGTGGGTTTTGGAAGAGGGATAGTGTCGTGGGTTTGCTTTGGATTAGGCTTTTGCATGTGTACTTTTTTTTTAAAAAAATTTATTGTCAGTTATTACAAACCATTTTGATTTGTATTGACTTTGAAATTTTCACGAGTTGTCTGCAATTTGGGAGCGATTTTTGAGCACGAGTTACCGCCATTTTCAGGTCAGGTCTCTAGTTATTGTTTTTGGCTTTCTCATCGGCGAAGTTGAAATGTCAAGCTTATTTTTGAAGCCTAAAGGGCAAAGATGTAAGTCGGTTTTGGAGGGGAATTTCTAGCTTAGCGACCTCATGCCCATCTGAAATCTGTCATACTTCAAATATCTTGACTGCTAAAGCCCGCCGCGTAGGATTGTTCTTTTTTACTTGAGTTATTTGTTTCTCAGTTATTCAAAGACACGGGAAAACATCTTTGTCTAAGGTTGAAGGATTAATTAATTCATGAATATCGATTGGGTGGTTAGATTTACTTTATTTCAGTTTGAAATAGTGTTTATTAAGTTCTAGGAGAGAGAGCCTGTGGGGAGATCATTTAGATGTTAATATGTTGCTGTTGTTCAAATGTAATCAGGATCTTTGAAGATATTTAGTTGGTAGATACTTTGTGAACACGAAGTCAGTACTGGTTTACAAATATACTGATCTGTCGAATTCATGTTCTACTTCCTCCTGAAAACTTGGATTTTCCTGTCGGAAGTTTGAAAACTGATGAAAGAATAAATACGTCTCTATTGTCGGTATCTGATTAGTTGTCCAGTACAATGAAATAGTTGTTATGGATATTTTATTTCGTATGGGCAGTCAAATTTTCGAAACATCTTGTCATGAGTTCACTGTTTCTGTGTATGAAGCGACATTTTGCTGCAGTACTTTTCTGTTTTACAAAACTGGGAACAAAACAAGTTAGACAACTAATCCTTCTAGCAAACAAAGTTGGAGATGTGCGAAAAGGAGGTTCTACGGCCAGGATTTGACATCCATCGCATGTTGATGCATCTTTCTGGAATTGTTAATCTCCTTTGTCATTTACAGCTCTCATTTTTATGAAACATACCCGTTAGCTTCATTTGTAGTTCATGAACTGAGAAGGTCGAAGTTATTAAACCCATATATTTTAACATAAACATTCATTAATTATTTTTTTTTTTGTGCTTGATTATGGGTTTAGTCGAGAAAATGTCTTTAATGTGGATATAAATAGTTTCACAGATATCAGGACAAAAGAAAGTGTTAGTGGTTTGATTTTTTAAGTTCTCGTGTTATTATTATTTTTTGTGGAAAAAGTCATTTCTTCTCCATGGATTCTTCCTGAGCCAGTTATGAGGGTTATGATTTATAAATATTTCCAGTTGAATATGAACTAACAAATCTATATCATCGTACTTAACTTTTAGGTGCTGCTTGGGATTTTTCAGTTTACAGTTTTGATCCGTTTCTTAAGTTGGATCTGTTTCTTATTTCAGCAACTGTTCAAGCATACTTCAACCTTCAGAGACCAGCTTCTGAGCTCGTTCCTTATATAGCAAGACTAGAATATGATATCAATGAAGAGATAGGCGTCCCTTTCTTTAAGGTCTAACCCTAATTGGTTTAAGGTACTTCTATTTGTTTGACGCATAGAGATAAAAGACTTGACGATCCATTTATTTAACTCAGGTTGCTGTTCTGTCAATGCACCAAGCAGGTGTATCTAATTGGACTAACGTGGTGTTTGGCTTCTGTTCTAATGCATCTAACAAACCAATATCTCCAGTGTCGTTAATTCTACTGAAGTCATCCTTAGTTGATTTGTTTCTTCAACAATACAATATGACATTGACCCCCTCAATTTTCGGAGAGACATCTTCATTTGAAATTTTGAAATTTCCTGACGAGATCTCCATAATGCTGGGGCAAGATGCTATGTTTTTGCATACACCACAGGCCCTTTTTAACTTCACCCTCAATAGCTCAATTTGTGAAATCAGGGAAAATCTTTTGGAATTGAAGGAACAGCTGAGAATCGGATTGCAGTTGGTGCCCACTGAGGTAATTTCAATATATGTCGGAGTTCCTTTTTAACTTCATTTTAATTTTGTTTTAGATTGGGCAATAGGTGATGATATTTCAACCATAGTTGTGATGTGTTTACTTGCTCTGCACTAGGACTGTATCACAACTCGTTCATTTTTAGTCAATATGTGCTAAATTTTCCCCAATTGGAAATGATAGTGCTTAAAGTTTACCTAATTGGATGCACTTTGGCACCTTCTAACAGCTTTGGTGAAGCTTAAATGATGTCTATTGTATTGCGTGTCACATGATTTCTATATTTGAAATTTCCGGTCATTATTTATATGAAATTTTTTACTTTTGACGTCCTTTTTCCAATTTCATCCAGTGGAACGTCAGCTGTCATCATTTCTAGATTCCATACCAATTTACTGATTTTTATTTCAACAAGTGCGATATGTATTATTTTCCTTTTTCTCTTCTTTAACGCAGGTGGTATGTATTCAGGCAACAAACAAGCATGGCTCAACAAAAGATCCACCAGTTACTATAGAAGCTTCAGTTTTATCTGATATAGGAACTTTACAGCCAGCGAGATTGAAACAATTAGCTCAAAGAATAACTGAATCTCCATCCATAGAAAATCTCGGCCTTGATCATTCAGTTTTCGGCGAGGTCAAGGAAATTAGTTTACCTTCATTTCTAAACCATTCACTTTATGCACCAACACCAACTCCTTCTCCTTCTCCTTCTCCGGCTCCACCTACAGAAAAGATTTATAACGTAAGCCCGTCGCTGGCACCATCTCACTCTCCTGTCTTGTCAACGGGTCATAACTGTTATTCCTCTGTTCCATCTGATGCAAGCCCGACTCCTGCCCCCAGTTCAAACAACGCTCCTTGTGTTTCTCTGTCTACTCCTAATCCTCCCACACCTTCATTAGATCCTGCCTATTCTGAGCCGCCATTAGCAACTCCTGAATCTTATTTCTCGCCGAGTGTTTCT
The DNA here is from genome assembly GCF_012295235.1 of Primulina huaijiensis. Lineage (NCBI taxonomy): Eukaryota > Viridiplantae > Streptophyta > Magnoliopsida > Lamiales > Gesneriaceae > Primulina > Primulina huaijiensis. Next base: position 677,364 of record NC_133320.1, read on the forward strand.
CCATTGCCATCTGATTCTTATGCTGTGCTAGGTTTGGACAAATGGAGTGTGGAAAGTTTGGTGTCTTCATCACATTTTTCATCATCGTTTGCATCTTCCTTGTCATGTAAGTTAGTGCAGCAGATTATCTGTCTCCTCTCTCTCTCTGGATCATTTTTGTAATACCTGATGTTTAGATGTCTTATGGTTGATGTAATGCAAATTCTCTTTCTATTATTTGATTTTTTATTTACCTTGGACATCAAGACAGGGATTGAGAAACCATTAGCCCGATACCTTCTTAACATATTTTGATAATAGATATTATGAACTTGCTAGTTGCACTACTAAGTTTTTCCATGGGAAAGTTATCCCGTACTACCATCTGTCACAAGTATAGGAATCATGGGTTCACACAATGAGTGCATGAACTCTCCTCAAATTCTGGAATGATAAAATAGCGAATACTTGTGAAGTTCAACTATTCATGACATGATAGAAAGTTTGTGTATGACATTATTACAACCATGACCACCACCCTTCTGGAAAACGTGAAAAGGTTTCTACAGCAGTGATTGACTGCAGATTGTTACTCGTACCTTGGTTTTTCTCTAACCCTTTTTCCGGGAGTTTTTTTTGGTTGAGAGTTGCATTTCGACGAGGTGAGGTTTTCTTGGATATTATGAGATCCGTGTAAGATCTGTTTGCGATCAGTACTTTTTCGTGTTATTAAATTTTTACATTTATTTTAAACTTGATCGGATTCAGTCCTGTGTTTAGGGTTATGTGGAGTTATGATATATTGTTCCAGTTGATTTAAGAAGACTAACAGTATCGTTCTTGCAGCAGGTACAATGTGGAAAAGGATTTGTCGCTTCTACTCAACTGGAGTTTTGACACTTGTTCTCACCCTGTGGACATCTTAAGATATCACAAGCGCACATGTTTAAACACTGCTTATGGTTATACTGGCTGGGGAGGTGAGTAAGTCAAGTCTTGTCGTGTGTATGGAGTGAAGAGAATTAGAGGTTTAAGCCAAAAGGTGGCAGACCTCGCTTTTTGCTTCTACGTGACATCATTACAAATTGAGTAAGTCTTGTCGTGTTTATGGGGTGAAGAGAGTTAGAGGCCTAATGGCAGACCTCGCTTTTCGCTTCTATATGGCATCTTATGTCATGGAATGTTAGGTCATTCATTCCCAATGGGAAGGTATTCCCATTACACACACCAAATATTGAATAATTTCCATGCAGTTTTCCGAAAGAACTGACTGTGAAATGTACAGGTTCTTTCTGAATACCTGCATGGAGGAGAAGGTGAATGTGTTAAACCTGTTGGATTTTTGTAAACTTGTGGGAAAATATGAATTCGAAGTATAGAAATGAATCATCTTCTTATACCTCAAGACAAAAATTACCTCTTCCCCTGGTGGTGTTTCATGTAGTGTCCGGATTATAGACTATTCTTTAGTTTTATCGGGAAATTGGATATAACAGTAGCACTCATTAAAATGTCTATATTTACAAGAAATATCGTTTTACGATCCTTCACAGTATCATAAGAAGTTCTATAATCCAATCCTTCCACGTCCTCGGACCTTGGTGTTTATTTCTTGTTCTTATTTCGAAATTACTTGTATATTTACGACGGAACATTTGTCCTTGCTGCATATTGCTTTTCCTCTGGGTTGTTGCTTAAAGTCTGCGGCCCTGTTTCCTCAATGTAGTTTAAGTTTATTCTCCTTTGCCGTGTGTTAATTAATTAAAGAATAAAAAGTGCTCGCTCGTATATAATTTAACATTAACAACATATATGCATGCACGCATACTTGTGTGTGTGTTAGTGTAATGAATGTGAGTTATGTTACCTGCAGTTGGCCATCTTTAGTTTTAGATATGTTACCTTAGAAACATGTTTCAATTTAGAGGATCAAAGCTAAGCCAAGATCGCCACCGCACGCTCTCTGTCAGCAAATTTTAATCAATATATAGAAATTTTGGTCAAGAAGCTTTAAATCATTCAAAGAGGCCAAAAAAAATAAAAAAATACTGTGTCCTGCCGGGCAAAAGTTTAGACTTGATGTGAAATTTACGGATATTTTAAGTTGATAAAAGTTGAATAAGAATGCATCATACCTCGACGAGAAATATCAAACCTGTTGTCTAGAAATTCAAGACAAAGTTGAGCCCAACTTTGAATCATACTGAATGTCCTCGAAGAGAACATGTTCATCCACCCCCAGTTTTGATTCCCCCTAATGTTCCCTTCGTCTTCATGAAAATCTTGGAAGTCGTAGTAATCTTGGAAGCTAACGTTAGGAAAACCTTGTAGCTCATATCGACAGACGGGGCACGTGTTGTGTAAATGCAGCCATGGGACGATACAATCGGAGTGGTAGAAATGTTTGCAAGGCAGCTCCCTTGCTTGATCCCCGACCTGGAATTCATCCTTGCAAACAGGACAGCTCGAGTCATTCTTCAAATGTGCATCACTTATGACCACTAACGGCAGTGCTTCGATTGCTGATCCGGGAGCGGCCGGAGGCGGGTCTGGCCGGTTATCCTGAGCTGGTTCTTGGATGAAATAATTTGAGTTTTGGCTGCGGTTCGTTGGTTGGATGAACATGTTTTCTGGAGGTGAGACGGGCCTTGGGGGGCTGTCGGGGCCTATAAATTGAAGTAGTATCAAAGCTTGGCGCGAACCACGTTCTTGGTTTTCATTGGATTCATTGTTTTGTTCTCGTTGCTGTTGTTGGTTGGTGTAAGAATCCAAGATTTGTGCTAATGACTCTAATGCACGTGGAGATGGTTCGAGTCGTCTAGGATTTGAGACTTCAAGTTCATACCGGATTTGTCCTAGACAAATCGGGCACAATATTTCATCTAGGTTTGTGGTAGTGGTCCGAACCGTGCGTTGGCATCGTCGACACCAGTAGTAATGGTACGTTCTCCTTCTTTGGACACCATTTTCAACAACCCCATAATCTCTTATCGTTGGCATTTAAATTGGATTATAACTTTGTGCGAGCAAGGACGAAACTATGTGACACTGTTTTTATACATGTATGTATATTCGCGATATTGAATGGGAGGGAGACAAGGAATGGCTTATTGAGAATGAATGGGAGATTCTTTATGTGACACGGTTTGTTTCTTGCTCGTGGCTTTCTTTTCTTTGCCTGGTCTTTTTCTATTTCTTAAAACAAAGGAAGGGATGATTAAGGATCAAGCATGATACCAAGTAGAATATATGGAACTTGATCATTTAAAATAGCAATTTGTGCATCAAATATGAAATACCTCAATCAAGAAAACTCTTTACGATGAATCGAATCCAATGATTTTCGTGCATTCTCGCGGATCATGACACACACAAAACTTGTGTTTGCGTTCATAGATAAATTAGAGAATACAAATTTTTGTTATTTTTAAAAAAGAGTGATTAATTTTTAAAATTGAAATTGTGGTAAGAAAATACAGCTTCTTTTGCAAAAATTATTAAAAAATAAATGTACTAAACATCATTCAAATCATTTGATTTATTTATTTTAATTAAAAAATCATCTATCTGTTGTTTTAATCATTTGTCGTGTTTGAGATACAATTTATTGTCGATTTCTTTAAAAAATAGATAAATCTTTGTATTCTGTTCATGTGTAGTGTTTATGCGTTTAATTTTTAATATTTATGCAAACGGTACTTGTTTGAGTAAAATGTATCACTGACATTGTTTGAAACATCCAGTGTAGAAAAAAATTTCATCCCTAAAAACAACCTTAGCTTATATATTAAACAGTAAGACTCTTGATTTATTATGAAAATTATTTTTCCTCTCTCAATCTAGTACGCCCTGTTTTAAACAAAATTTTAATTAATTTAGACTTAGAAATCACATAAATTTTATTTATTTATTTAAAAAACACAGTTCTTCTTAATCCTCATGAATTCAAACAAGTTAATTAAAGAGGGTTGGTATTTACGTTTCATTTTTTTTATTTGTACTCTATTTATAAATAAATTTGATATATATTTTACACGTGAAATGAAATATAAATTACACAAAATAAAGTGTAATTATCAACTCTCTTAACTAAAAGGGTTGAACTCAAATTTGCTTCACTCATACTCAACTTGGTTCGTCTCGACTCAACTTGTCACTTTCATTAATTTTGTTGTATACTTTCACATGTGTTCAATTAAATTCAGTTCTAACAAAAGCAAGAGTAAGATGATATGTCATAAGCCAAGACTTTACAATCTTTGACAACAAACCCAAACAAGAGCTATCAGGAACATTATCATTTCTATCAATAGTTTTCGATACCAATAAGGCATCAAATTTAACAATGATCTTGGATAACTGTAGACTTTTGATCCAACTAAGCGCTTCTCAGTTCTCATATTCCCAGAGCTTCTGTTATCTTCGGATTTTGGCTTCCATTCAATCTGCCATGGATTGCTGCAGTCGCAATGCCGTGAGAATCTCGAATTATGCATCCATATCCTGTATGTGGTTGATGTGTGAAAATAGCTGCATCTACATTGCACTTTAAGAAGAAACTTTCTGGAGGTCTTTACCAGCATCCTTCACCTTCCTGTTGAATTGAGAGTTAGTTGGGACAACGATGGTGGTGTGCTGCTTGCCTTTGTGAATAGAGATCCAAAGCTAATTGATATATTCTATTCTTGCTGCAGATTTACATTTGCCATTCCATACCATACCACTTCATTTATGTTATTCCATTACTCCACTGTCGATCTCATTGCTCCGATAAAACTCCCAATAGATGCAAGACTCCAGGCAGCTCTTACACGACCAGTACAAGAAAATCATCTTCTGGCTCATTTTGGCAAAGTGGACAAACTTCTGATACATTGACTCTCTTAATTTGCAGTGCCTTCATAGTTGGAAGACAGGCTCAAAAATCATCTTCTGCCTCATTTACCTGTGCAGGTAAATGCAACTTCCACACAATATTCCGGTCGACACTGCCCGTATATATGGACCCAAATCGCTTGTGCTCATTAAAGCTAGCTTTATATCCACTTTTAAATCATAAATTATTTCGAAAACAAAATAAAAAATGAAAAATAATAATTTTGTATTATGTAGAAAATGGACCGGCTCGACTCAGTTAACTCGAGCGTTGATGCGCCAGCCGACTCAAATGCAAGAGTGGATTGGGTTTTGTCGCATAGGCGGTGAGTCTAATCGAAACCTTAACTCCTTCCTCACCCCTAATTTCCTTCTCTCTCCATTCTCTCTATCTGAGAGAAATTACTCCCAAAGAAATTCATAAACCCCTTCATCAAGGACTCAATTTCGAACAAAAATCAAGAAATTCGAACTTGAGACGCAGTAAACGAGGAAGATTCAGACGAAGTGATGGGTCACACGGTGTTTCAAACAGCGCAGATTATGCCACTGGCTCCCGCCCATAAAAACTTACCTTTATTGCCGCCCGCCACCTTGTACCGGTTACCAGGTTCTTCGCAGAGAAAGTGCGTTCTGACGATTAAGGCGTCGTCGTCGGCGGTCGTTGATGGTGATACAGTTGCTAGACTGGAGCGATGCTTTCTGGCGTCACCGCCGGCAACGGATGCCCCATCATCGAGTGCTACGGATTTTGGCCCCGTTATGAAGGGACAGTACGGTGCATTTGGCGCGGTTACTTTGGAAAAATCGAAGCTCGATTTGACGCAGAAACAGACCAAGTCTAGTCCCGAGGTATCTTTGTGTATCATGTTTATTTAATGAAGTTGCCACAATTTAAATTTTTTTTGTTTGTTTCTGTCTTATGTAGTTGGACGTTTAATTAAATTATGTATATATAGTTCGATAACAATTGATTATGGGAACTAATTTTAGGGAGTGTTAGCAATATCTAAGAAAAGTGTTTCTCCACTTTTCCTTCACAAATCGGAAACACTCTTGAGTGAAACTTTTACGTGCATTTCTCAAGCTTTGAAATTTACCGGAGATTATTAGGTATTTTCACTAATTTTGGAGAGCACACGGCAAAGTAACGTGATGCTAAGTTCATTTCTTAAAAATAAATCTGAGAACAATGAGAAGGGAAGAAATTCGCATTCCAAATTGTGAAATTATACATATGGTGTTCTTTTTACTCCATTTTCCAATGAATTTGTTATCTTTATTGTATGTATGGAGAATTTCAGACTCTATAAGTTTTAGCTTACAGATCTTTATTTCATGTGAAATTTTGTTTCATTTAACGCCTTTCTTCAAGGAACCAACACTTCTGACTCTAGTTAAGGGGTTCTGAAATTTCCTCACGTAATCATATTTTTGGTTTACTTTTGTCGTGTTCCTTTTGCTTCGCCAAATAATCATCTTTCCCAATTCCTCGTCTTCTACTGTGTATGATGATGCATGAAAACTCTTTGTTACAATTTTTTGGGTGTTCGCTGTATTGCTTGTTGGCATTTGATGTCCTTGGTTACCAACTATCTATTTAATTTCTAGTTTTGAATCTATTTGAAGCATCTGCTTCAATCCATTTGGGCTATGTGGGTCCTAGCCGGTATACATAAATATTTACTTGGAAATTTACAGTTTTACTGTGCATTAAGTTGATTGTTATAAAGTTCAGAACTTAATTGGAATTGAAATTTTTTTATCACATCAGACATTAACTCCACAATTTATTCCTTCTTAACATGACAGCTTTCTACGGGGGGAGGAGGTGGTAATATTGGGAAGGGTCTCAGTCATGGTGGAGGTGATGGAGGCGATGATGGTGGTGATGATGATGATTACTTTGATAACTTTGACGAGGGCGACGAGGGAGATGAAGGCGGTATGTTTAGGAGAAGAATGATCCTGGGGGAGGTAACCAACTCCTCAATCACAAGAAATTGCTTTGTGTAGCTGCTTTATAAGTACAAATTTCAATTAATTTTGGCTTTCAATAGTACATGGTTGTGCGTGATCTTTGATTATGTCGTGCCTTACATTTTAGGCTATTCTGACAAGTCACGGCATTGTTTCACTAAAAAGTGTGTAGCGGCTGCACCAAATAATTTTTCCTTTAAAACACAAACAAATTTCATCGGGTGCTTTTTTATTTTGTTTTTTTATTGAATTTAATATTTATAGGTTGATCTTTAATGTTCTTTGCTAGTTGTTTGATCGGAAATTTGTGGATGCTGTATTAAATGAGTGGCAAAAGACAATGATGGATTTACCTGCTGGATTCCGTCAAGCATATGAAATGGTAATATTCTATTTCTCCTCTATGCTTGGGCCGGATGACCTTAAAATTGGAAGCTGATATATAAAATGTCATCAGGGTTTAGTCAGTTCTGCTCAAATGGTGAAATTTTTGGCAATGACTGCCAGACCTACCGCTGAGAGGATGATTGCTCGGTCCCTTCCCCAAGGATTATCGAGGGCTTTTATTGGCAGGTGAATTTTAGTGTCCTTTCCATCTCCCCGAGATCAAAGATTGAAGTTCACTATTGTTACTATAATTTATTTTACATTTTATCGCATTCTCTTGATAGCTTAATGATATATTCCTTCCCTTTTCTTTTTCTTTTTCTTTTTCAAATAATATATTCCCTTTTAATGAGCTCTGAATCACATGGCTATTAACTTGTATTCGGAATATCATGCTGCAAAGTACGATGTCCTTATCCTATAGTTGAAATATTCTCTTTTGATCCAAGATTACAGAATCAAAATTTAGTGAATCAAGTTCATGGCTATCCAATGCATATATACTTTTATTTTGACAACCATGGGGATCCTTTTCTCATCTCATAATGGCTCACTTTATGATTCATATTCTAAAATTCTGATTCATGGAGCGGCCTGACATGGGGTTGGACTTGAAAAGGTTCCACATTTTCAGAAATGGTTGTTTTTTTAGCGTCAGTATGCATTCTTAAGAAATCTGGTTTATTATTTATGGGATACAGACGTTTGGGGTTTTGGAACTTGTGAAAGGATTCCACAAATACTTTTTCCAGTGTTGTATAGCCCAAATAGCAAAAAAGAAGATTTATCAGGCAGAAAGTTTTGCAAGTATTTGTACTTTTTGGCCCCTAAAAAACATACAATGNGAACACTCGGCCAACACTTGGCTTGACGGGCACCTACTCTAACAGTCCTACAGCTGTACTTGAGAGAACTTTCATCGATCCTTTTTCACTGTTTGCTGATGTCCTCTGAGACTGTGAGTAAAAGTTCATTCGAAGTTAATGGTATAACGCTAGTCCACAGTCTGAAGTATGATCAAAACATACTATTTTATAGTTATCATTTTGATGCTTCTAGATTGTTTATGAGTGTCATTACCTCCCAATGTAACTGAAGTTAAACCTAAGATTGTAGTAAATCTGTCTTGAACTTTTTTGGCATGCTATTTTCTTTAAAAAGGGTGTAACTATTTGGATTAATGCATTTTTTTTTATGTTTCGGAAAATCCATCAGCTGCATAATATTGTTTTTAAGTGACAACTTTTAATTATGTTTGCATAATGATGCATGTACACTTGATAAAACTAAACTTTCATTGCAACACGACCTATCCCACATAGGTGTTTCTGTTTTTTATTTGAATCTTTCATGTTTTTACAGGATGATTGCAGATCCAGCCTTTTTATACAGGCTTCTTCTCGAGCAGGCAACAACTATTGGTTGCTCTGTTTGGTGGGAGATCAAGAATCGCAAAGAGAGGTATTGTTTTAGAACTGCCACGATGAAGAAATATATATATTTTTTGTTGCTCAGTTGCCAACTGGATGAACACTTGTGCCTTGTTGCAGGATTAAGCAGGAATGGGATCTTGCCCTCATTAATGTGCTGACTGTGACGGCTTGCAATGCCATTGTTGTTTGGTCGTTAGCTCCTTGTCGTTCATATGGGAATACCTTCCAATTCGATTTGCAAAATACTCTTCAAAAGCTTCCCAATAATATATTTGAAAAGAGCTACCCATTAAGAGAATTTGACTTCCAAAAGAGACTTCAATCAATATTATTCAAAGCTGCAGAACTGTGCATGGTGGGATTTACTGCTGGAACTGCACAAGGTGCTGCATCAACCCTTGTTGCCAGTAAAAAGGAGGGAAGGTAAAACAATTCCGATATATTTAACTTTAATCTCTATTTTTCTGGCTTTACTTTTTTTTGGTTATATCCTGCGTTGCCATAGAATTACAACTACTTGTTTCACAACTGTTGGTTCTGTAGGTTATCTGTGACTATACCATCTGTAAGTGCCAATGCACTTGGTTATGGAGCTTTCCTTGGTCTTTATGCTAATTTGCGATATCAGCTCTTGTGTGGGTTTGACAGAGCAGTAGTTAGCTACTTTGATGTAATCGGAGTTGCTCTGATTTTTAGCACAACCCTGAGGTATGAATTCTCCGTGTTGACTGTTTAATTGTGAGGGTAGCATATTCAAAAAATCATCGTCGTGAAAATCAATTGCATCTCTTGACTACCTGTATGTGATATAGATGGCCTTGTGATTATTTCTATTTGACAACAGTCATTAATGTATGCATTTCGATGGTTCTCTTTTAATGAAACTATTGATTTAACTTTTGGAGAATTATTTATTTCCCCGCTAGATGGATGATGGCCTTTTGTTTCTGTGGTTTATTGGCTATGTTTTTTAATTTCAACCCATGCTTTTCTTTATCGGCTTTTAGGAAAACTTTCCTTGGCCTTTTTTTTTCTTGTGGTTTATTGGCTATGTTTTCTGGTTTCAACCCATGCTTTTCTTTATCGACTTTTAGGAAAACTTTCCCGGAGGGATGCAATCATTTCAGAAGTTGCATGAAATACTTTTGTTGCAAGTTACATTTTACCTATTTGCTCTTTAAATTCGTGCAGGATCCTAAATGTTCAGTTAGGAGAGACATCTAGGTTAGCTTGGCTTGGTGTTGAGGTGGATCCATTGGCTCAGTCAGATGATATCTTGAAGGCTTACAATAGACCCTCACAAGGATCCAAACAGTCATCTTCAAAGTGGTTCATAAACAAGAATACTGTTGTCTCTGGGCTTGGCCTTCTTGGAATCAAACAGGGACAAAACGATGCAAACTTGAATGGGGAAGCACCTCCCCCCAAGGCTAGGAGAAAGAGAATTGTTCGGAGAAAAGTGGCCACGAGTTAATTGTAGTTTCTATCGACCCTTCAATTTTGCAGCCTAGTAGCGGACGGATGCTCGTGATGCGATGGAGTATAAAGCGACGGAATCTAGTGTTTGTTGGTGCACCACAGAGAGTTATCCTTTTGGCATCATGGGACCAAAGGTATCATGCTGGAGTGATGCTGATTGGAAAGAATTTGTTGCAATTTTTCTACCTTTGTTTTCTCATTTAGTCTTCCATCATTGTGCAACAACAAAAAGTTTGGGAGTCTTAAAGCGAAGGTAAATTTGTTGTTCACGGATTAGAGTACAAACTATTGATAAATCGATATATGAACGATTATAAATGGTTTAATTGATTCATAAATTATTTATAAATTAGCAAATTGATAATTATCAAATTAAAAAGTCAATTTATCTTAAAACCTGAGTTGTATTTTAGTTCAATTCTCATTGATAAATTTAATTAGGTATATATTTTTATTTTCGAAATTTTTTAATTTATTTCATCGATTAATTTTTAAAAAAATTATATTTGATAAATAGTTATCAAATCAAATAAATAAATTTTTTATTTTATAGATAAAAATATGATAAATAAATATCTCTCAATAAGAGAAAAAATTATATTTGATAAATAATTATCGATTCATTAAAATAATTTTATTATTTTAGCGGTAATATGCATCTGTGTTTTTCTTGCAAGAAGCCATGGAGCGAAGAGGGCAGTATTCCCATTGACTTTAGCTCTGTACCCCTATACTATATTTAGATTTTATACTTAAGATTACCTAGTCATTAGTTTCATGTGACAACTGTAGAGAGAAACATAAATTTGAGAGATTCTTCCACCGATAATCTCTGCGTTTTCGTTGCGTCGAACTTATTAGTTGTCTAATGTCGGCTCGATTTAACTCCTTGGAAGTTGTATTTATGGGTTTTGACAAAGCTATTTTTGGTGCTATTTTTGGTGTAGTTCATGATCTTTAACATGATACTGCCTTGAGGTCATATGAATGGGTGATTAAGACCTTGAGATTGACATATACGGACTTGGACAATTCTTGTTGCTTTTTGGATGGATTTAATCTCACTTCCATCATCTAAGAAGAACTCTCCGTTAGGGTGTTTATGACATATGGTAGTTGCTTCCTATGACTCAAATTCTGGAAAAACACGCAAATTTTCTTATGACTTGAAAATTTCTATAAGATTCGGGTACTGCAAATAAGTTTCATGGTTCCATGATTCCATCTGTGTGCGAGTGAGCTCTATTGTGCAAGAGATGGAGTAAACGTGAGCTTATTGGTGCAGAGATCGGCAGAACGTGGACTTGCAAAAGATTGATGCCCACGTTCACCGCTGAAAGGCAGTAGCTCAAGGTATTCATAACTATCGAAGAACCAAGTCTGTATGATAGTGAACACATGGCACATGCTATGCTTATGAACACATTAACCGGGGTGTTAAAACTTCAGATAAAATTAAAATATAAATAAAAAACTGAAAATCGAATCGACCGATGAACATACCCCTAGTCATATGAAGTGGACTTGGGGCGCATTCCCAGAATAGGTAGCAAATTGTTTCGTTAGTAGGGTAACATATTCTTGAAAGTGACAAAGGGAAGGCGATGTCAAGTGAGAAGTTTACCAAGAGCACCCATCCATAAAGTGAAGGAAGTTTTTGGTAAAATACTGGGTTCCAGACAGCAGATGCCCAGTGAACATACTGACAACCATCACGAAAATAAGAATAAACATATGATCTGCTCCAGAACCTGAACTCAACTACTCAAGAAACAAGAAGAAAGAAAGATAAAGCACCATGTGAGGATTCCGTAGAGGCTCATCTCTCGGGGCTTTTTAGCCAGTGGAGAATAAATATGTGAAGAATCCTTCATACTGCTGCAATTCTTGGATGTGTTTCGGATTACTCTTGTTTGCTATGGTTGCTTTCGTCAAAATAAAAACAATCTATGCTTCTTTGGTCGGCACACATTCTCTTTTGATTCTACACAAGCCATTTCTGGTTTTGGCATCAGATGAAGTCCAGTTATTTGTCTCTCGATTAGTTTCGGACTGAAAATCATCTAATTATTGTGATCTAATTCTCATTCTTAAAATTTTCCATTTAAAAAATGCCTTGTTTATTAGAAATCTTTTGTCTCCATTGAACCTTACATAAAAAATAAAAACATGAAATTTTTTTAGAGACGCCAGCGTAAAAATATATACACATTTTAATGAAAGAAGACAAGAAAAATCTTACCAAAAATAGAGGCCAAATTACTAGTGCCGGCTAATTACTATTCCAAGTCCTTTCTAATTTCACTTTACCTGTTTGTTTCTTTAGCTTCTTTTGCGATGTATCTGATTCTTTTTCCCCAAACGGGAGCACAGCAACAGGAGATGCTGGTACGGTGTCCCAACGTTCCTGGAGAAAGTTCATAAACGCCACAACCATTTGTCTTTGGAACTCGAGTTCCCTTGTGAAGAGATCAAAAATTACAAATGCGAGAATATATTTGAACGGAAAAAGAAGCAGCACGGTTGAAAGCAGTAACACCACCAAAGCAACCTCTGTTGTTGTCTGAAAATGGAAAAATCAATGAAAATTCATCAAGAAAGGAAGATGCTACAATCTGCTTATTGAACAATGGACCCTGGAAAAAGTACCCGAGGGTCTCCTGCAAGAATGATTGTACGTATCTTGAGCAGCACAACATTCACATTCTGGAGATATTTCTCTACTTCACGAATGGCTTCTTTGACAGCAATAATTTCCTGGATTGTATTTGATGGAGGCTGATCACGTATTGTAACTTTTCCAAAAAATCTTCCAAGACGACCTTGTTCCTTTAGCCCCTTCAGTAACAACATACTAGCAGCCAAGATCATCAAAGACCCTGGGAGTACATAGAACATCAAGTTCCTGATAAGAAAGAATAGTGGATTTGGTTAGCTTATAATACAAACTATACAAAAACAACAGTGAAGAGTTTAGCGAAGACAATATCTAAACAATGTGACAAATGTCCTTTTTACATAAGTGTTTTTGGTAAAAATATATTAATTTCTTGAGTAAAGATGCTTTAGTATGACATACACGAAGTAATCCAACAGGAAAATATGTAGAGTACCTGAAGATAAGAGTAGAAACAAGTCCAAGAAATGATGCTGTCACAAGCGGATCATCCCAGCGTCTTAATCTTTCAAAACTTCTAGCACTACAAGTCAGAGGAAGCACAAGTTCCTGAAAATAATAAAACCAATCTTTTAAGGAAAAGCATAATGAAATGAAGGACCATAACGACTCGAGTTATTATAACAACGGGTCTAATACAAACTCAACTCAGAAAATATAACGTAATTTGCATATTACATCTGTTAAATTATAAGCTTCAAGATGCATACAAGAGCAACAAACCATAAATGATGTCATTTGCTGGGGTAACAACCCCAGGTACGTATGAAACTGAATAACTACATGCACTCATTTTTTTTGATAAATCCTGACCTTAAAAAGGTCAATGTTGCTGGGAATCCCTTCAATCGTTGCAGCATCAATTGTGGCTTGTGTTTTCTCAGCCAACTTGTATTTATCTCTACAAATCATTGCAGCCTTTTCCACCAAAGTCATGTCAGCTACGACAAGGTTTTTGCTAAGTACAACTCCTCTCGAAGACGTGTTCTTCCAAAATGCCAGAGAAACATTGGAAGCCCATGAGGCAGATCTCATCCATTTTTGCAAGTAAACACTACCGTCAACATCATAGGCATGAGCAGTACCTTCAGACACCTCACCAATGGGTCTCAAACGTAGATCTGGTTCATTGTCACCCCCTGTCAATTTCTTAATCATGGCTCCACCCCAACAATTAACAGCGAGGGTTTGAAGAACGACATCGCCATACGGCGCATTTTGTAAAAACGAAAACTGAACCAGTTTCGCAGGCTCATCTATAGTCCTTCTCATGTATTGAAGAGCCTGAAGTCTGGCAATAGAATTTACAGCATGAGTAACTGCTCTATCCTTCCCTTTACGAGCCCCATATATGTCATAGACTGATTTATCACGGGCTTCAGGACCAAACTCATTAATGAATTTGTGTAAACCAATAACTTCATTGATGAATGCATACCAGACATCTCTTCTCATTGCACCTCCCAAGTCCAAAAATTCAAGTACCAATGGCGCATACCTGATAGCAAACAAATTAATAAATGAATTATTGACCCTAGATTTTAAATACTTTCTTCCAGAATATAAATGATCGTGAAAAATTTAACTGAATTGAAAAAAATAGAAAGCTGCACTCTGAAATCACTAGCAACAACCTCCAACATTTCAAATTATTTCTACTACATGAAGGTGCCTGTTTTTTTACGGGATGAAAATAAACAAGAGTAAGTTCCATAACTCGTGTTCCCAACACAATTTGGTTTCAGAACATATTATACCCCTGATCAACAAAAGTAGGAAAACCAAATGCAGGCAGATCAGAAAACAAAAAGGGTTAAACATACACACTCAAATACACTTTTGAAGTGCAATAGAAATTCAAAGGACAGCAACCCATTTCCATGACACAATTCATAAGCTACAATATGACAGGCAAGCTTACTCACTCAGGGCCGGATGAAACAGAGATAGCAGAGTCAAAAATATTTGATCCCAAAGGCCCAACTCTTGCTTTCTCTATTCTCGAACCACTTCTAGTAAGATCCAGCCTTAAAACATCTTTCTCTCCCATCAAGTTAACGGCCTGACATGGAGCTATGATCTTATCAAACCGGATGAAACAAGTAAAAGAAATTCACTTTTTCTTTGCTAAATAGGCCCAGAGGTGGTCAAGTTACAGCGCAGCCTTCTTTTTTCTCCAGGCACATTATTTCACATAAATGCAAAACTTGTTAATTCTAATTGGTCACAAGTTTTATCGATCTATTTGATGTAGCAATCCACATGGGGTTCCATAAGGTAGAAGGATAAAAAAAAAGCTCTATCCCTCTTCACAGCTAATATTCCAAGTTCCAATCACGCCAGCATATGATACTTCCATCAAATTATCCTGTATTGAGCATCCATATTTCCAACTGGATGATGAGTGGTACATTGAAATATTTTAGCTTCCAGGGAGCTTAGGTGACAGATGCCATAAAGATCACAAATCATTGAATAAGGCTCCATAATATCCCCTTTAGATGTTATTGTAGAAGAAGAGTGTAGGGGAAAATATTATGACAAAAGAGTTTCTGTGTTCTCTCTATTTTGGAAAGGAACAACTTCTGAATAGATAGATTATATTTTGGCAGTAATGGGAAGCATCCCCAGTGGCCATTTTGTGAAGAACATAACATATTAAAAAGGTAATCTGGTTCCTAGATGAGTAGACTTGGTTCCATCGCTGAACATCTATTTCAACATTATCAAACCTACTAAAGAACTTCAATGCACTCGAATTCAACCAATGAATAGTAAATAAAGGATCATCAAATTCTCAATATAGATTGAACATGAGATTTCAGATAGTAAAGGAGACTCAATGAAAGAGATTCAGAGGTTTCTTACATTTCAGAGGTTTCTTACACAGAATAACCAACATTCAGAGGTTTTTTACATTTCATCCATCACAGGATTGCAGCTTTAGAATCAAGAGAAACTCAAGGTGGAAACTAGAAGGGAGACACCAGAACTGGGAGTATCACGCATAAAGGCACAATTTATGGTCAAATTCGATGATAATGATAATCACTCTAATGCACTCCTTAGCGTCATTAGAATTTCTCTACTGACATAATTATGCCCTAAAAATACCTCAAAGTAGAGTGCTCCATCAGTCAAAGTGAGTTTTCCAGGCCATGACATGTTATTTTCCCATTTCATCACAGGTTGCTTTCTGCTGGAAGTAAGGCAGAGTATTCTCTCTTCATTAACATGGGAAACCTCCGGAAAATGGCAAGACTTCCGACCTTCATGCACTCTACAAAACAGAAGGGACAACATATGCTGAAATGTTCAATCAAGTATTATATAATTAGAAATCAGTCAGAAAATATCATTGCAACTGAAAAAATGTAGATCTTTGTCTTTGTATAATTGAAAGATTCATAAATTTACACCAACACCGTAGAACACACAAGTGAAGTCAGCCTATTTCGATGTTATCATAAAGAAACAGCTATCTCAACCAATAGAGTTTTAGATCCTATTCAGGTGTCTCTAGCGTGTAAGCCGTAAGGAAAGAGGCTCCTACGCAAAACTAAATGGAATTTGCTGCTCCCACTATATGGCCCGAAAACAAAGGGGACATAGGGAACATAATTGACAAACACATAATGAAAAAGACTTGAGCATAAGAAGCAAACCATAACAATAGAATGTTTAACATTCATTAACCCAATGCGCTTATAAGTGACTTTAATGGATGTCTGTGGTTAAAGTTGAACAAAACTGTATTTTACGAGTTAACAGGCTTTTTCGGATCAAAATGCTATGCAATCAGCATGAAGATTTTTGCTTTCATATTCCGAGAAATAAAGATTTTCTGCAATAAAATGCATGCTTTAGAACTTCTCAGGTAAAATTTTGCATAATAATCGGTCTATTGCACTACGAATGAACAAGCACAACTGCAAATACTGCAAACTAATCTGACCAAGCTTCTTTGAATCTTACTTGAGGAGTTCTTTTATATATGTTAACCACAAGCTAAACGAGATTCCTTGATCGTCACCAGCAAGAGCTTTGAAAATATTATGAGCCGTGGAATGATCAGCCACACCAGACACAGCAGGAGCTATACGAACAAAGGCCTCCTCTCCCACGAGCTTCCTCTTCAAGTACAATTAACACAGATCTTAATATTGATAAGTTGATATTTGTGATTATTGAAAATAAAAGTATTTTTTTGTGTTAAATCGAGCTGAAGAGGTGGGGGATTAGTCATACCCCCACTAATATAATTTAAAACTCAAGATCATGGGGGAAGCGTCACATCTCCAGGACAAAAAAAAAATTAAATTAGTGGAAAACCATATGGGACCACGGACCACCATTTCTTAATGTCATAACACAAGAGGATGACAAAATCGAAATAAATTTTGAACTTTTAAGTTTGCGAACCCAATACCATCACATCGAATATGCCCATTAAAAAATGATGGAAAAGAATTTGAATCAAGAATGCATGAAAATAAAGGGAAACATACCTACAAAATTTTAAAGGGTATTTTTCAATGAAGCTAAGCATCAATGATGGATATTTATGATACCTAATCATGGAAAGTACTTTGATTGAAACTTTAAAAATCTCCACGCCCAATTCTGATAGGTAGATTCGTAGAAGGAAACTAAGGAATATTTTAAGAGAACATCAACAAATATTTAGTCAAACCCTACCTCAACCCTAAAAAAATGCAACGCCGTAGTGATCCATAGAACACACATTCTTTCACCTTTTGACTCTCTGCTTATAACTCACTCTGACACACACTATATATAGTTGGAGAGAGTCTTCTGATCGCCCACCATCTATATTTATTGAAATTCATTGCAATGCTTAAGAGTAGAATTCAAGACAATTTATATATCAAAGAAGTAGAATTCGCCAACTTCAATTGTTCAACAAGAACAAAAGTTAGAGAGAGGAGGACGGAGAGATAGTTATGGGCATTACACGGTCAACATGGTAGCTTTGCACCATCATTACCAAAGACAAGAACTAGTTTTTCCGAAACTTAAAAAGAGAACAAGGGATGAAGACAATGATACATAATTACCTACACTGCAGACAATAGATAGGTGACAACTATCTCAGATTATATTTGGTCACGTTTCCAACATTTCGCCTTAAAAGATGAGGGTATTCTTTACATTAGTTTTACATAAAATGCAGCTACATTTTAAGTTATCTTCTGCAAGTTCAATATTTTCATTCTCATAAAGGTGATTTATTTGGCCTATCTACGATAAGATACGACTTTAAAGAAGTTATAAAGAAAGAGTAGATGAAAATTCGATGCGCCAAGGTGCTGAAGATTTGGAAAATTCTTATAATGTCTATGTCAGAAAGTACCTGGAAAAAAGTTTTATCCGACAATTTCTTTTGGTGATCCTTTATTTGGCTGTAAGGATTCTCCCAGGCAATCATAGTCATAAATATCAGTCTCTGAAATGCAGGTTCCTGATAATAGAGCAAACCGACTAAGCATAAAAAATATAAAAGCTAAAGCTCAACTAGATTATAGCCTAAGAAAACGAGAAGAGATTGGACGGGCAAAAGGGACTTGAAGGAGGTTATTGGCTTAAAAAAAATTAAATAAGATAGTTTGTAAGGCTTTGAGTTTACACCGAATGGAGTGTAATATGCATAAAGATAGCACAAAGAATTCTTTAAGAGAGAGATCAAGCAAGTTACACTTTTGACGCTGTATCCTAAATTTGTCCATGTTTGGCACTTGGCACACTTAGATTAACTATTCATCGGCAACTTCTTATGCACACAAGTTTCGGCTAAAAACATTGAACTTGTTGTGCATGGGACTAGCATACGGTTCTTCATGAAATGCATTATTCTTCAACTCCTCCTTTATTAAAATGAAAAAAAAGAATATATTTTCCTCCATAGAAAACGACAACGGATGCATTAAATATGACTTCATCAACAGAAAATGGTTCATCAATTGCCACCTAATCTCAATCAAAAACAAGTTCCTAATGAGAAAATATCCAGAAAGAACACAAAAAAATATGCACTCACTCGTAATAAAGAAAAACTTTAAACATATAAATACTAAGGTAACTTAAAAAATCAAACAGCTAGCAATAATTCTAAACATAAAAAACAACTAAATATGTAGAAAATAAGGTCAAAAGAGTGAGCCTATGAGACATAGATTTCAAAAATAAACACTTACCAATCCACCACACAGACACTTACTTCTAGAGATGGCTATCAACAGTAGGAAAAAGATAACTTGATTTTGGTAAATGGAAGATAATCCAGAAATTGGTGTCATGTCTACAGACCTTAAGACTGGGATGAACTTCAGCATTATTTCTAGACAAAAACCCGAAGCAGCAATACTCCAACAAGCTACGTGGATCATCATAAACAGATTCAGAAACAAGTGCTTTGAATATTTTCTGCATTTTCTGCCCAGTCAACCCATTCATTCTGTATACATTAGAAGTAAATGAGATCCAAATCAAATCGTTATTTTCAGCAGAATAATTTTGCATTGACACAAATTTCCATAAACACATCTTTGGGCAATTTCACTTTCACTGTTACTGATTACTACAAATACAAAAATTACATTTTCTGATCACATTCTTCTGCTTTAAACCATTCGAAATTCAAAATCATATTCAGGAAATTTATTACATTATGTAAGAAAGTTTAATCGAATGAATCATCTAAATGACATATAGTAAACAGCACATCTAAAAATTATATTCAATTTTTTACCTGCCCAGATAAAAAGAAAACACACGACAAATACAATAAAATCAATGACTGATGGAAACCTAAAAATATGAAAAACTGCAAGCAATTACCGGCTGAATCGCTCAATGGAAACAATGGCAGCCTCTGAGAGTTCTCCACCTGGGATTCTGGAATCAATAGTCTGTTTGGTAATCAAGAAGTCCTCCATAGCTCGATCATTATTCTGAATATTGGGGCTTCTTTCATGAACATTTTTTACAAGTGGAGAAGCCGCTTCATTTAAAAATCTTTGGGTCTTTGTCAGCCAGTGGTTCAGTGATTCTTGTACTAGATCTGCTGATCAAAGAACTTTTTCAATATAATATTTCTGACATGCAACCAACTGGTGTTATGGAGCTTAAATAAATTGTTTACTGAGCTATGTCAGGGTAGTAATAAAATGGAGACTGATGGGAGAAATTCAAATTTTACATAGGCATCATTTGCCAACGTAAGTACAGAGAAGTAAAAGAACTTGGCATGAAAAAATGTTTGTGTGGAAAATATAATAGTTTGAAATTCAGGATAAAACTTAGGTAAGCAGATGATCCGGTCGATACCACATGGTAAATATAAAATCCACCAAAATTTGAGTCGGTTTAAGTCTTTAGAATGGTGAATATCATGCAAGCACCTCTTCTGATGTAAAACTCTGTGTTCCAAGCATCATGGCATTAAGAGAATTCAAGGATTCGTACACACATTAAGAGATTACAACGAGTAAATAGTATTCAAAACACTACTGCACTTAAATAAAGCAAAAATGTAACAATAGAACAACAAAATTTACTGATCAAAGCAGTTAATTTCCACTAATCATTAACGAATGAAATCAAATACTGATAAAACTTTTTACCGCAAACCCATCACTAGCGAAAATCGACGTGATTACGATAAGCGAGTGAAAATAAAATTTTTTATTTGTTTTTAAAAAAACAAAACAAAACAAGAGTGTAATACTGTCGGTGTAGGCTTCATGAACTTACTGACGTCAATATCATTGAGCTTCGGCCTTTTCTCTTCCCAATACTGTCTCACCTGCCTGAACCCAAACTTGTCATCCGTAGGAAAAGAAGAAGGGGAATTTGAAGAAACTGCACTCTTTTCACAGCAGAACATCTTGAAAACTATCCTTTGTTGGTGAGGGAGCGCAGTAAAATACGGTGATTGCCTCAATGGGCATCCTCTGAATGATACTTTCGAATTCACAGCTTCAAACATCTATTCTCTGGTTTTTATGAATGCAGAGCTTAATCTTTTGCGAATTTATGCACTAAAAATCTCAGCTTTATGAGATTATTTTAGGTACGAAGACAAAAACCGAAGAAGTTGTTTTCCCTCAGATTAAACTTTTTGAAAAGATAATGAACGAATGAATTACTCAGCAGTAATTTTATTTTATTGGAAATAAAGCAATATTTTCTGAAAGAACGGGGGAGTTGTGTTGTATGGCTGCAACTTGTCGATGGAATGAGACTAAAGTTGAATGGGATTGGAGCCATTGTTGACTCAGAACACTCAATGGGAAAAGGTTAGTTTAATACAAAATTGGAGAGATTTTGAACAGATGGGATAGTTCATGAAGGATTCAAAGTCATGCCAAGTGACATTCACATGTGGTATTTTATAGGTGTGGGAAAATATATCAAATTTTTGGTATATCGAAATTATCGTATCGAAAAAATATCGAATTTTCGGTATATCGAAATTATCGTACTGAAAAAATATTGAATTTATCGAATTTTTGGTATATCGAAGATTTCGGTACGATAAGGTAACCATATCAAATTTGTCAGTAGATGACGGTGTGAAATTTGAAAATTTCGGTATATACCGGAATACTGAAATATCGAAAAATTATATAAAATTTTTAAAATAAATAATATTTTAAAACAATAAATTTTTAAAATTAAAAAATGTAAAGTTTTTCGGTATATAACGATATCATACCGAAATCTCGGTATATAATACAATTTTGATATAATTAGTATGTTAGTAATATATACCGATTTTAGTTATACTGGAAATTTCGGCGATATAAAATTTGTCTATATTGTAATTATCAATACGATATATAATTTTAATATAGTACGATATAGCACTTCTGGTTCTTAAACTTTTTGGAGATAAAATTACCATTACTAAAAGTCCAAGGACTAAATTGCAATATTCACACTAAGGCAAACGTGATTTTTTAGTTGGAGAGTATTCTAAAACCAAGTATAATGGCGAGCAGCGGAGGACCGGCGGAGGAGCTCGGAAAAACCCAAAAAGGGGAGAGGATACTCGCCCCAACCCGACGCCCAGATGGAACCCTCCGAAAACCCGTTCGGATTCGGGCCGGCTATGTTCCCCAGGACGAAGTCGCAATATACCAATCCAAAGGCTCACTTGTGTGTACACGAATAATTTTAATGTCTGTCTTCTATTTACTTGTTTGAGTGTTTCTAGAGCTTTAACATAGCTGATTTGTGTTGGGTGGCAGTGGAGGAAGGAGATGGAGGCGACACAGGATGTGCCGCCGGGATATGATCCCGTGGCGGCGGAAGTGAAACCCAAGTCGAAATCGGCTAAGAGGAATGAGAGAAAGAAGGAAAAACGTCAGCAGGTTGATGAATTTATTATTCTTCTTCCGTTTTTTCCATTTGATTTCCTCCCATTTGCTTTTCATTTTCTTCGGCTGGGAGAAGCTTTCTTCTTGTTCCGCTTGTTTTCGTGTTCTCAGTAAAGTAGTCTTTTTTTTGTAAAATTTCTTATTTGTTTACTTATTCTATAATTGACAACCAGTTGAACTACTGGGTTTATGTGTAATGTTCAAGAACACAATGCATTTGATTAAGTTTTTTGGTTCGACTTTGTAAGAGTAAAATGACAATTATCCAGTTCAAGACATTTGTTGCTAAAGTGTAAAGGGAAGTGATGTGATCGAGAAAATAAGCTGCCTTTTAACATTTTTATGAGTGTTTGCTAAATCTTTGACTTTAAGCTTGAATTTTGACTTATCCTAAACCCATAAAGCAACATCTTGGCTGGAAAATAAGCTTGCATTTTGACAGATCCTGATATGAGCAGTTCCTAGGATATTATGTCTATTCTAATCATAGTGAAATCCTTCATCGAAATGAGTCACCCTTCAACTTGATTAGGAAGGTGCTGACATGATTAATCATTGTATTTGCAAAAAATTCGGCAGCACGGAGTGGGAGTCACTCTGTTGTTTATTAAAAATCCCCAGAAAAATGCAACTGTCTTCTTCTGCTTTACATACTACTGTATCACAACACGGTTGATATTCCAGTGAGAATGAGACTCCATCCTTTCTTTTGAATGTGAATCACCTGATCCAAGATTAAATCGGAGTGTTTCTCCTGCTTTAATTACCCTAAGCTCAAAGAATGTGATGACAGGCTGCTCTAGACAAGTCTGATGTTTCGGAGAAAAATGATGTCCTTTCTGCTGATGGTTTCAATCACCTGTCAGAGAATGAGGAGCCAATTGCATCCAAGATGAATGGCCTAACTCTTTCTGGAAACACTTCTTTGGTTACAACACCTTTAAATCCAAACGAGTCTTCTACTCCAGAGGATCAAATTCAACATTTTGATAAAAAGATTCGAGCACTGAAAAAGAAGGTAAATGCATTATTTATAAATTTAAATGATCTAGTACTCACAAACAGATTCCAGTATCGACTATTATTATTCTTCCACCTCCTATTCGGCCTGATTTGTACTATTTTTTTCCAATTTTCTCTGTAGATTCGGTTGACTGAAGCTCAGCAGCAGAAAACTACAGAAAAGGATATGAAACCTGAACAACTGGAGAAAATAGCCAAATTAGAAGATTGGCTCAATGAGTTGATGCTTTTGGAAGGAAAGAAAGCTGAGCTAACAGCATCCATGTCATGATGCAAAGGGGTAACAATCCAATGTAAGCTCTGCAATAATAGAAGAACAATCATCCAGATTTAACATAACTTGTGCATTGCCTCCTTTCTGTTTATAATGAAGTTGATGTCATTTTGCACTTTGTTGTTTCCCTTGAATACTTGTGGGAGTAAAGAACTGATTGTAAATTTAGAAATGGTGCTGCATCAGTATTCGGCCCAATTTTTTTAGATAATCAGAAGCTTTTTTATTCAGATGCTATTAAATATCGATTCAGTTTTTAATGGTCTTGTGCGAATAATTATCTTTTCTTGCTGTTATAGATGAATAATATTGAATCAGATAGAAAGAGAATCTGGGAATTGATTATAATATCTGTCCGACAAAGTAAATAAATTTACTCTCATAAATATTTATTATAAATCTTTATTGAAAAACTAAAAAATGAAAAGGGTTTGAAAATGCGTACCCGTATTTCACCAACAAATATTGTGCTCAATATTGTTCAAAACGATTAGTTCTACAATGTCATGCACTTGCCACACCAAACTACCTAATATTATAAAAAAAAAATCAAGACAAGTTATTTCAATTATTTGAAGTTGTGTTTTTTTTTTTTTGAAGTTGTGTTTTACAAATTATTTGTTTAGCCTCAACAAGTCAACATGACATCGTGTTGGAGATGGGATAATATGTCACGGCCACTCATTTCAATCATGCTCAAACGACATCAAAAGTAGTTCAAGGAAATGAAAAATATTTCGACATGCACCTTTCCACATCACATAAAATTAAATATGGCTTTTGTGTTCCATTGTTGAAAATTGTCAAAACTCCATAAATATCATACTACATCTCACACAACTCCATAAAAAATACCAAATACAACAAAACTTATCCATCTAAAAAAATAAAGTACGTCTCAGAACTTTGGTATGCAGCAGGTACCGCTTTTTTAAATGACGAAACATAAAACCAGCTATGGATCACCTCAAGTGACGGGTTCACAATCTCGGGCAAGACCTTTTTGACCATATCAGTTAAGGAATGCTAGGAGGATTCAATGTCAGAATCTTCCAAACCCTCTTTATAAATTTCAAATTCCTCCGAGCTCCATCGACATACCAAGTAGAGTTTGAACGTAGCCATTTTAATACCCAAGAGACGCTGCAAGACAAGTGAGATACACCCATCGTGTTACACAACTCCACAAGAGCCAAACCACAAACTATAAACTACTTCACCATTTGGATTGGAAAGGCATTTTCGTGGCAAATTCAGGCATAACAAATGCAAACACAAAAGAAATTCAAGAATAAGCTAAGGATTTTGGGCAAACCAGTATCCGAGATGACTCAGGTGATATTGGTTTTCCTTCTTCACATATCATGAAGTCTGATACAATCTCTACAACACCTGCCCGCCAAAAAATTTAAATGAGTAAGCCTATGCCTATAAAGCAATTATAAAATATTTGCAACAAAAGTTTGACCAAAATAAACACAAGGCAGACCTTTATTTAACCGCACAGGCATCCCCTGCTTGCGCAAGAATGGCTCCATCTCATGAGTGAACTGTTCGAGAGGACCTTCTTTAAGCTCCACCTGAACAAATGAACTAAAAATGAGCAACATCCATAATTATCTACAGCATTGTATGAACGATTTTTTCAAATACAATAATTGTAAAGATATTTGCTTTATGTGACACAACATGCATTCACCTTTTTCCTTATTTTTTGGGGTCATGTAGAATGATCAATCAAAAGAAAGCCACTCACATTATTTGCATTTTTAGAAAGTACACAGACTTCATGAAAATTTTTCGATCCTCAAAGGTGGGCATAGAAGTACCACTTTCAAAGACCGGAAACAACAATTTACGGGAATTTGCAGAGAGCAGTCAGCATGCCATGATAACTTGGGTCTGTGTTTAACACAATGGGATAGACTTCTGTTGAAACACAGAATATTAATTGTGTAAAACATTCTAAATACCTTTTCTGTTGCAACACTTCCAGTCCTTGCGAAGTCATAATCTTCATATTCTTCAAATATTCTGATAAAAGGGAAGAAGGTTAACCATATATTATGGTGTAACTGCTTCTCAACTAGAAAGCTACCATTCAAATAAAACTCAAGCAATTGTATATCTGGGTACAGATGACAAAACTCGACAGCTTTCAGTTACGATATGAAGTTATGAACAAGTCAGAAAACCTTGAGGATACACATCAGCATTTGGTGATCATAGAAACATGTATTTCAAAAAAAAAAATTTGAGAATCTCGTAATAGATTTTTTTAAAAGAAAAGAGAGAATCAAATATTAGATTCAAGCTATAACTCGCACAACATGATACTACTCTACATCCCCTATCTCCAAAGCTTCTTTTACAAAAAAAGATCCTCGATGTGTATATAATTCATATTTACTAATTTTCAGGTTCAATAACAATGCGCACAATAATCTAAATAAGAAAAATGTTGGAAGTAAACTAAAACATACAAACATTGTTTTTTCTAATGAGTAGAACATTCTACAGTCAGCCCCATGAATTGTGGTCTTAGGAAATACCTTTGGACTTCGTCTTTCGGCAAACAAGTTAAAAGAATCCCAGAATCGCCACGAAGCAGCTAGTTAATAGGATAAATGATGAGAAAACTAATGACCATAAGGAATTACAAATTACTACGAGTAGAATATAAATTATCATGAGAAGTATATGTCAGAGAAAGAGAATTATCAAGTTATACAGAAGTAGTAAAAATACCGAAAAAGAAACACAAAGAAAGGCTCTTACTACCTTAGAAATCTTGTGAAGGCCAGGTTTGATCTCATCTGAAACAGACCTACCCAAAGCAAATTGCATAACTTTGTTTGATCCAAGGAAAAATCTGGGACAAAGTCAAAAGAACCTATAGTCATAATGTGATAAAACCCAAAATTTCTCATTGCGTTTATGCAAAGTTACTTGGAAGTTGTAACGGAATCAACAGAATTATCCATGTGTAAGGGTCAATACTGAAGTTCTAAGCACGATCGAGGGCATCAATTAGTAGTAAAGGGTATGTAGAATGCAGGGATACAAAAACGTAATACAGGATTCAAAAGAATTTAAAGCAGATAATCAACAAGTACTAAATGGAGGCCAAAGCAAATGACATAACTCGTGAAATGAGAGGTTATTAGATTAACTAGCTTTAGATGGAGCTTTTCATTTTTCCTACACAAGTTTTACCAAACCACTACCAAAATTTGAAGCTGGTGCCATCTAGGGGCTATAAAACAAGAAAATTAAGGTACAATCTCACATAGTTATTTAAGGTGCAAGGCGCACTAGGGCGCACAAGTGTCCTAGAGCCTGAGAAGCAAGGCCAGGCGACCGCCTGGGCTCGCCTCTTGCAAGGTCGCGTAGGGTGCGCCTGGCTGTGCTTTTTACAACTATGTAATCTCATGAATATTAATTAATCTAGAAGACATAAGAATTTCTGAAAGAAAACAGAAAGGCAGTGTTTAATAAGCTAAATACGGGAACATTGACAATTACAATAAATCCCTACATAAATAAGCTACACAATGACTCAGGAGCGGAAGCAATACACTCCGGCTAAAATTATCTGTTCTCACTGACCACCAATAGATGCAAAAGCCCGAAGTAAAGAACACGCCTTTAGTTTTATGATTGTTCAGTGTAAACTTTTGTGTTAATTCACAATAACCCTACAACGAGAAGTCCCACAAATTCAGTCTTAGAACGTAATCCAACAAACTCATCTATGTTATAGGACATAGTAAGTCACCGGGAAAATAAAACATAATTTAACCTGCTCGAAGACTTGAGCCGTTCTCTGAACTCCTTGAACTTGATATTCCTCATATTCTCGAAAGTGAAAACGTACACCGAATCGTACTTCTCGATTGCTTCTCGTATCGAACTCACTACATTTTCTTTCTGCTCTCTCCCCTTCTTCTTTGTTTTTGACAAAGTCACTGCACCATTAATATTTAGAAATTAAAGGAAAATCTTCCAGAAACAACATTTTTCTTCCAAAAACGTCCTTCAAACCTCCGAGTTATAACACCGGCAAAAATCTCAATCAGTAAACATGGGTTGGAAAACGACAAACCTGCCCTATTGCGCTTCGATTTCGGCATCTTCTCAGGAACCCCAGACAGCGAGAGACAGGAGCAGCAGTTGAAGATTTTTGTTCGACTTCGATGCTTTATGCTAAAACCCTAATTCCATTTAATTTGCCCATGCACAATGGGCTGCAAACCAACATATCAGAAGTGATTTCTGGGCCAGGCCCATATTTAGCTCTTTTGATGGGCCAGTTATGGATAAGGCCCTTTTTCCACTGGTGTCATTTAGGGGTTTGCAAAATTTCGGTTAAACCGAATTAACCGACCGAACTGAATTAATTCGGAAATTCGGTTCGGTTAATTCGGAAGTTCGGTTTTAAAATTTTAGAAAATCGGTTAATTCGGTTCGGTTTCGGTTTTAATTTGAAAAATTCGATTAAACCGAATTAATATATATATTAATTTAAGTTGTATATAGACATTAAAAATACATTAGAAGAAACCCAATTTTTCATATATTAGAAAGAAGCTCATTCATCCAATAATTTTATCTTCAATATTTCTATTTATTATTAGTATTTTTTGTTCAATGTTCCTTGTTATTTATAAGATCTCCATTGTTTTCTTTTTTTGTGTGTTAAAATTCGCTTTTTTTAAAAAATATCGGTTATTTTGGTCGGTAACCGAAATAACCGATTTAAAAATCGATTCGGTTAATTCGGTTTCTATGAATATTTCGATCGGTTCGGTTATTTGAAAATAAAATTGATTAAATCGGTTATAGGTCTATTCGGTTCGGTCGGTAACCGAATAGACCGATTGCACACCCCTAGACTACTATCATTAGATCCCAAACTTATATAACAAAAAAAATAGTGAAGGATTATAAATACAAACTTAAGACATGATGTCACGAACGATTTAACATATAATTTATAAGAACGATTAATAAATGTACAGATTATAATCTAATTTTTTTATAGGACTACAAAAATTAAAATATAAATAACACTTCTCTAAATTAATTGATTTTTTTTTATAATGTAATTTAATTTAATCTATTCAGTCTCATGAAACAGCTTGGTCCAGCCAGCTGAGAGAGTGCAAAAAGTTGAAAGAATTCTAGAAAACCATGAGCGCGCAGAATAGGGTGTCAACAATGTACATCTGGGACCATATCTAAAACCAGATACCAATTACAAAAAAATCTCAAATATTTACAATTCCACTGAAAATCTTTTGTAACATCCCAAGCCCAAGTAAAACTATCACAACAAGCTACAAATGATCAACCAAACATAACAAGAAAATAAATAAATATACACGAGGAGTTGCTTCTTCTTCACTAATCCAAGTATCCAACCCGAATATTTGATTCCTAATAACCAAACAGCCTACAGCCTTCAATTTCCTGATCACCGCCCAGATCAACATTGCTTGCGTTGAAGATCTTCTGTCACACAAGTGTATTCAACCTCTTATTCCGTTTGAATTTGTTTTGATGATGTTTGATTTATCTTGATATATGAAGAGAGGACAGATAATACTGTCTTGCACAGATGATCTGAACTTGGATCCTCGATCCTGTAAGAACATCATGCAGGTAACAAAGAAAACTTTACAAGACTCAATTCCTGGTGTTTGCGAGAAGAGCATCTTCATGATCAATTGTAGTTTCAGGTCGGATACTTGGGTTTTCTGGGGAAAAACGAAAAGGAGTCACGAAGTAGAAACGCACAGTCAGAACTACATGAAACTTGCTCCTGCCAAAAACAAGGTTCGATCTAAATCTTCTTGAAGCAAAGTACAGATACCCAGAGGTGGCTATAAATTTACCTTGTTTCTTCAAGTTCCGAGTCGCAGGCCACTAAAATGTGGAGATATAAGACTTGGAAAATTTGAAGATTGCCTCTTGACAAATGGATGCTCCAACTGCTGAGCTGCAGTGGGTCAACTATATGGGTTAACTTGCAAGCATTTCAGGATAAAATCTCGAGCATCTTTTGATAAGTTACTAGGTATAGGGGGAAGTTCTCCCCTGCCAATCCTAAACAATGCCTGCATCTGCAACCAAAAGAATACTTCTTTCAATACCAACTTCGTAACTTGTGACACTAGTTCAAATGGACTTTATGGAGAGAAAGTTGACAAAAGAAATTAAAAAACAGATAGAATATCAAAGATAAGTTCCTCAAATATTATTTTCTCCTTCAAAAGTGAAATTGACAAACCAGACTTTACCTTTAAAACAATGTTATTTTCTTGTTTTAGTGATGAGTGTTTAGGATATTTAGGATTATCGAATAAATTGCCATTAGTTTCCAGAGTCAGATCTAGAAAGAATGAGTCTTTAGGACGCTAGTTTTATGTTTCATTGCTATTCAGGCGATATCATCAGGCTTATAACTAGATCAAGCTTTTTATAGGGACCGAATGATGAAGCCCTACACTATTGAAGTTACAAGGTG
The DNA here is from genome assembly GCF_012295235.1 of Primulina huaijiensis. Taxonomy (NCBI): domain Eukaryota; kingdom Viridiplantae; phylum Streptophyta; class Magnoliopsida; order Lamiales; family Gesneriaceae; genus Primulina; species Primulina huaijiensis. Next base: position 707,401 of record NC_133320.1, read on the forward strand.
ATTATGTTACACAATACTTCAACGACTATTACGTAATCCAGATCAGCAAACAATTTCAAAGTAGTCAATTCTCTCGTAACTTTAAATTTCATTCCTTGTCACCTTTCTTATAACTGATCGTGCTTTTTTTTTTTTAAACATCTCAATTAGAGTCAAATTCAATATTTGCACTTCCGATGAGCATGATCCATAACAGCCTCCTCCCTAGGAGACAACAGTAAAAGATTCAAATACACCTGAAAAAATGAACGATGATACAGTTGATTTTGGTACAAGTCAATATCACAACTTTGGATCAAGATATCAGAAAAAAAGATTGAGGAAAACAGATAGGCAAATGTTATAATTTCTCAATTGCTTCCATTAAGAGAAGGGGCAGGAATGCACCATAGTTTTATAAGGACTAAGATGGCAATCATGAGATAATTAGAAATTTTAACACTCGGTCTTGTGCTATAGTGCATCTAAGAGATGGTACAAACCACATCCTTATTGGAACTGGAGAAATTTATTGGGCTAGCTTGGTTTGTGTCATGGACTGATCATTCAGCTTCATTCACAAATACGGTCTTCTCTTTTGGTAAGTTGCACAAAATTAACATAAGCATGCGAATTGAAAACTACAATATCCTGAAATTTGAAGCTGCAAATTAAAAGGCATCATGTTATAGCTTTCTTTAAAGGTATGTCCATACCCCTTCCAAGTGAGAGTAAGGAATTTGACCAGTTAACATCTCCAACACAGTGCACCCAAGGCTCTATATGTCAGCAGCACTGCCGTATCCATGGTTCCTTCTGTTCACGACCTGAAACGATATCAAGTATCAATTTTTCTACTCACGGAGATTTTATGTTTTACATAGTGAAATACATAACAAAAAGTAGAATCTCTATCCCCCATTCCATTGAAGCAGTTTTCCCAAGAGATGAGTAGTCTAAGCTGGGATGGATGTATAAAGCTCTTCTATGACTAGAACTACTTAATCTTACTCACAAACTATGTTCTAATTTTATGTAAAAATAGGTAGACAAACAAGAAGTGAAGTTTTGAGAATAAGGTGAACTGGAAACTGCATGTTTATAAAGGAGTTAATTTTTCTTTTTCGAAAAATTGTTTGAAAAAGTTAGTAACGTTTGATGGAGCAACAAAATATACCTCGGGAGCCATCCAGAATGCCGTCCCTTTGCAAGATTTGATGTCATTCATTTTGGTTGCCTGGGATAACACGGAAAGGGACATTTATGAGTATCTAAAATGAAACAGAGAAGAGGTGATCATCTTTTATACCCAAGAAACTAACCTTTGCCAATCCAAAGTCTGCCAATTTCACAAAACCACTCACATCCACCAATATATTGGCACATTTTATATCCCTTGAAAGGAAAGGAAACAGAGTTCAGTAAGCAAAAAAATAACAATCTCTCAGAAGTCTTAATATTTCATAATATACACAACTTGACTGGAAACTGAATTGTTGCAAAAATTTGTAAATATGCAAATAGTCATTAGTATTTCCGACATTCAAAGATGGGGGAGACAAGAAAGAAAAGACAATAAATTATTTCCCGTCCAAAAAAAAATTTCAAGAAGTTTTTAAAAGAACATTCACATGCATTGGCAAGAAAATTAAGACAAATGGTTTTACCTGTGGACCACATTTCGGCAATGGAGATAATTCAACCCACTCAAAATCTGCCTCGTGTATGCAGAGACTTGGGAGTCTCGTAACTGATACTTTTGGTATAGTTTTGCAAGTGAACCTTTGGTTACAAGCTCGAGAAAGATATATAATTTTGCATCATCCTGAAAAAAATAAAGTGTTAAGACCAAAATGGAAACCCTGGAAACACCAAGCCATACTATTAAGTGAGATACCAGAATGCTTATTGCTTATTAATAGAGATGTCCCCATTAAAAGAAAAGCCATGCCTTGTCAGTACCAAGGTAGCGAACAATGTTCTCATGTTGAAATTGACTCAGAAGAGTTATCTCCTGCAAAATAAACATAGCATAACAGATTATTCAAATAGTTTGCATTATTACCATGCAAGGGTTGATGCAGTTATGCACATCTCCAGTTCTTATAAACACCGAGTCCAAAACTTCACAAACTAATGAATTATTCTCACCTGTTCGAGTTGATGAAGGCTTTGTTGGCCTTGGCTACCGTTGTCAAGTAAAGACACCTCCTTCACAGCAAAAAAGACGCCATCACTGCAGAGATGGAGGAAAGGAATTGTAAGGATCTGACAGTAATTACATCGAAATGCTTTTTGTTTATCCGAGCTTACAAATATGTTATTTTCTTTTCAATGCAACCATTCCTCAAATAACATGCATGCATCAACAACACACTCAGTCATGGGATCTACTGAACTTTCTCAAGTAAAAAGAGAAATAAAAAGACTGGGCCAACTTTAGTCAACAGAGTTAAGCTCATGTTGAGGGTTCTTGAGTTTTTTTACTTCTCGAATCAAACTGCTAGCATGAAGTATTAAACTGAAATTCCTCTTTCACATCATTATTGATCTAATTAAAGGCTTGATACAAAAGTCCCCACTAAATCTCTCAGCAACCTATTCGTGATATGTTAGACCTAGCTTGGTAGAGAAATATTCTCAGATGCTATGTTCTTGTGTGCCACACCTCTATCAAGTATTCTCTCGCTTATAGATTTCTGTCCGTCTGCATCTGACTAGTGCTTTGAAGAAATTTTTCAACACGTCCTAAACTGACATGCTATTCTTAGATCTTAAACTGTAATGTATTGATAGAGCAGCAATCAAAGTAATATTGATTCAATAGAATACTGCAGAACAAAACGTGTGTCATAAAAACACTTACTTGGTAAACCCTTCATACACTGTTCCAAATGATCCACTTCCGAGGAAATCACCCTTCTGCCAAGAGGTAATATTGCACCGGAATGAACCATTAGGCGAGACGGTATAATCATTTACCCGGAGCGGATCAAGCCTACAGGTTCACCATCATCATCATCATCATTAGATGAATCCGAACACAGCTCCGCACTAGCTCCCATCTCTCTTTTCACAACCACCACGCTCTCATCTTTCAGCACATCAATATTTATCATTTCAACTCCTCCCTCGTTTTCTTCGATTTCATCAACCAAATGGTTAAACACATCTCGCGGTGAACTGAATCCCTGATCATCTAGAAGACCAATTGCCCTAACCATACCCCAACTAGAGCTCATATTGTCCACAAAAGTCCTTGTAATCACCGGCGGACGGGCCAGTTTTGGTGGTCTAATGCCTTTAATCCCCAAGCCGCCACCACTACTAATCACCACCTTACCGCTTTCCACTCCATTTTTACCCAGTTCATCCGCCTCAACTTCACAATTACCCCAATTCAACCCAAACCCATTCCTCAATTCACCACCACTAACCCTAACCCCAACCCCAACCCGAGCTCCAAAACCCTCCTCCAACTCGACAATATCTTGCACAACACCAAGCCCCAGAGTCTTCGCATTGCTTGAAGGCGATAAGCTCTTCCGAGCCTCCCACGCCGACAAGGCTATGAAAAATCATCGAGACCTACGCCAAGGCGATGGAAAATATGATCCACTTCTCCCTCATTTCCTTCGACGCGGAAGGTGGTTCGATCGGACAGCGGTGTAACGTCAACAGATCGATCTTCAAATGAAGGCGAAGAACAGAAGCTCGCACCCGCATCGTAGTCAATATTCTTCACGGCGTTCCGGCGGTCAAGCCTTCGATGCCGCGGCTTCTGCTTGAAGTCGGTCATCCTTCCATCATAAATCATACTTGATGCGATCCGGATGAAATGGACGAGCCGGGTAAGTAGCTCCAACGGATCTGCTATCAAGATAACGAAAGAAATAAGAGCCAGGGAGAGTATATCTGTGATGAAGATATATCTCTGTAATATGGCTCCAGCGGTAACCTGCACACAAGGAAAGAAACTCGTGAATGAGCGCTGGAAGGGTGTCCGGCGTGGCCACTCCGATGCTTAAGTCGGTGAATGACTCAACAAAAGACCAATGTAACCAAGTGATGGTTGTGATATCGGTGTAAGAGTGTAGACAATAAAATGAATGAATCCCCAATGTCAAGAGATAACCTGGTATTTATAGTAGGGGATGCATTGATTACCTCGGTCTGCGTGCTACCTACTAATTATAGTAGGGCGGCTACATTCTGACATGTCAAATCATACACCAGTTACATCCCGCCTGTCTGACTTTGTCAACCACTTGGATTATTGTCAGAGATAGGACGGTCGCCCACATCCAATTCTGCTGGTGTACTCGAGTGCGGTGCTCATATCGAGGTGGTCCGGTTAGAATGCCTACCGAGGGCTTATATAAGAGCCCGGGCGTCTGGTTGCCCGAGGAGTAGAGCCCGGGCTTGCACCTGCCCGGCTTCAGAAGAATCCATCCTGCAGATTGATCCTGATTTGGGAATCCATCTGATATCCCGGGTATTCGTGACCCGGGCTCTTACAGGGGTATCATCACACATCCTTTAAATAGTCGGGCTAGAGTCATACTCGCTGTCCCGATTAGTCATTCTTGGATTCCCAAAGAGATGATCAATCTGGTTTTATAAAAGCATCGGGGGCTTCATGTCTACAAGAGATGAGATGAGGAGCCGGAGTCACGTGTCTCATGGACTTGAGATAAGATGTCGGGGCCTCGTATCTCTCGGACTCAAAATGATCGAGGTATGGAGCCCCGAGCCAGGTTTGAGAACCCTGAGCTTATAAATAACCAAGGTGCGGAGCCTTGGACCGGGGAACATGTCCCGGGACTTGGGAATGGGCGAGGTGCGGGGCGGCGGGCCAAGCATGAGAACCCTGAGCTTATAAATAACCAAGGTGCGGAGCCTTGGGCCGGGGAACATGTCCCGGGACTTAGGAATGGTCGAGGTGCAGAGCCCCGAGTCAGGTTTGAGAACCCTGAGCTTATAGATAACCAAGGTGCGGAGCTTTGGGCCGGGGAACATGTCGCGGGACTTGGGAATGGTCGAAGTGCGGAGCCACGAGCCAGGGTGTAGTGCCCTGGATTTTTAGAACCAAGGTGCGGAGCCGTGGGCCGGGGAACATGTCCCAGGGCTTGGGAATGGTCGAGGTGTGGAGCCCCGAGTCAGGTTGGAGAACCCTGAGCTTATAGATAAACAAGGTGCGGAGCCTTGGGCAGGGGAACATGTCCCGGGACTTGGGAGTGATCGAGGTGCGGAGCCCTGAGCTAGGTTTGAGAACCCTGGGCTTATAAATAACCAAGGTGCGGAGCCTTGGGCCGGGGAACATGTCCCGGGACTTGGGAATGGTCGAAGTGCGGAGCCCCGAGCCAGGGTGTAGTGCCCTGGCTTTTAGAACCAAGGTGCGGAGCCTTGGGCCGGGGAACATGTCCCGGGACTTGGGAATGGTCGAGGTGCGGTTCCCCGAGCCAGGTTTGAGAACCCTGGGCTTAAGACAATATGCCGAGGCCTGATACCTCCCGGACTTTAAAAGATTTTTGCTTCTCTTGCTATATTAGTTTTATTAAAAACCAAATCACTAACCTGGAAATACTGAATCTGAATTCATTTCCGATAGAGTCAAACTTCTCTGGTTGAGCTAAATTAGGTGACTAATATAGCTGTATGCTACTGAGTACATAGCAAATGCTCTTCATGTCAATCCGGGATAGCTGCTGAGCTTTGAGCCCATATGAAATCCACATATAAGATCTGAGTGCCGAGCTGGTCGGACTTGTATGTTTGAATGGAAACCATATCTACGCCTTGAGCTCAAGTTCCCACAGACGGCGCCAATGATGCGATCCGGGTGAAATGGACGAGCTGGGTAAGGAGCTCCAACGGATCTGCTATCAAGATAATGAAGGAAATAAGAGCAAGGGAGAGTATATCTGTGATGAAGATATATCTCTGTAATATGGCTCCAGCGGTAACCTGCACACAAGAAAAGAAACTCGTGAATGGGCGCCGGAGGCGTGTCCGGCGTGGCCACTCCGATGCTTAAGTCAGTGAATGACTCAACAAAAGACCAATGTAACCAAGTGATGGTTGTGATATCGGTGTAAGAGTGTAGACAATAAAATGAATGAATCCCCAATGCAAAGAGATAACCTGGTATTTATAGTAGGGGATGCATTGATTACCTCGGTCTGCGTGCTACCTAATAATTATAGTAGGGCGGCTACATTCTGACATGTCAAATCATACACTAGTCACATCCCGCCTGTCTGACTTTGTCAACCATTTGGATTATTGTCAGAGATAGGACGGTCGCCCACATCCAATTCTGCTAGTGTACTCGAGTGCGGTGCTCATATCGAGGTGGCCCGGTTAGAATGCCTACCGAGGGCTTATATAAGAGCCCGGACGTCTGGTTGCCCCAGGAGTAGAGCCCGGGCTTGCACCTGCCCGGCTTCAGAAGTATCCATCCTTCAGACTGACCCTGATTTGGGAATCCATCTGATATCCCGGGTATTCGTGACCCGGACTCTTACAGGGGTATCAATACTCTTGAGTTAGAACCTTCTCTCTCTATACATACAGTCCGCAATATCCACTGTACGTATAGCTTGGGGTGTGTGGGCTTGCGTGGAAACTCCGCGGAGACGGCTGAATTTGGCTGACAGCTTTTCACCTGTCTCATGGTACGAATTTTCCGTACTTTTTATTATTTGCTTCTTTTTTTAACTCAAGTGGTACAGTTTGACTTTTGACTTTAAAAGGGTAAATACAAGAAAATTTCAGAAGCTGCCACGTGGCGACCATATAGGATGGAAAGGCCAAATAGGACTTACCAAAAGCGAAAGTAATTGACCAATGTGGTAAGAATTTTAAATTATGATTTAAAAATATATTAACATTTGAAAATTTGTATTATTTCATGCTAATATAATGTGTTTTATTTTATAAAAATAAGGAAAGTTTTTTTATATGACGTGGTGAGTAACTTACCAAATAAACCAATTATATTATATAATTCACATGTTCCCAACANTATATATGTCCAGCATAAAAAAATGAAAACCACACCACTGGACATTTGTTGGGCCAAGAATAATTTGAACTAAGTATGGCTATCTTGGGCCTGGTGGCATTGGTTCCAACCAATTATTTAATGGATTGAATATTTGGGCCAACAAGTATAGAAACTAAAGTACACGTAAATAAACGCCATCGATTTTATTTTATTTTATTTTGGTGTGATGATGATATGACGTCAACGTGCAATGCCACATCAGCACATACGTTGTAAAAAAAATTAAAATTGTCAAAAACTAAAAGATATTGGACTTAGAATAAATTTGATGACAACGAGAATTAAAATTACAGAGAGATTAATATACATGACTAAAAATATAATTACGTGTATTAATTCACGAGTATTATTAGATTTCCCTCTAGGTTGAGCTTACAAAAAGAATACAAATGGCTTAAATAAAGTATAATAAAATATCTAAGCACAATGTCTAGGATTGAAATTTGGTGGCCAAAATGAGGACTAATTTGCGGTGGGCATATGCTATGGCCTACGCCTAACATTGGGTATTAATATATAGTCCTTTACTCAAGGGATAGATATACATCTGGTATATATCACTTCAAAAAAAAATTTATATTATATATAGAGTAATTTTTTTAATAAATTAATAACATTATGACCATGAAATATATTAATTTAAAAAATTTTAATTAATCCATAAACTTATAATTTATTATTTTAAAGAGTTTTTTTATTCAACAAACATAAATTTAGTTACATAAAAATTCGTTGTGTTACATCACTATATGTATCATATTCTTTGATTTAATATAAATAAAAATTAATCACAAGTATATATTTATAAAAAAAACAAGTAAATTATATTAATTATTTTTAATTAATTCAATAATATTTATTGCATTGACTAATCAAATATAATTTACTGTATAAACAGAACAATATAATAAAATTTTATGAAAAACAAACAAAAATATAATCATATTTTATTGAATCTTCCCGGTTATATTTGTAGTTCTGGAGAATTAGAATTATTGATTTATGATATGAAAGGATCATAGTTTTATATACATCGGTCTTCCGAAAAATTATAATTTTATTAATTTATCGAAAATATTAATTTAGCACATTGTCCAATTAACATGAGTTAGAACTCGTCTCAAACTTAAAATTTTGATGTCAGATGGTTGTAAGCCATCATTAACGTAAATTCAATATATTTGGTTGCATCAAAATATCACTAAAGAATCCACAAATTATTTTTTTTCCTTTGTGAGTCGAAAACGAGTCTCGAATCTAAGATCTTTATCTCAAATTTGAGATTTTGGTGTCATATAAACTACAAACCATGTGGTTTGTAAATATTATGAACGCACAAGATAGATCGATACATATTTATTAGTTTAATTTAACGTTGTATCCCAGCTTGTGATACATGGTCGATGCAAGACTCCGTTTAACTTCTAAAACGTACAACTTAATTACACTTTATGAAGAAAGTATACAAATAAAATAAAATTAAAGAATATTTTGACTCGTAGCAATGAATGAACACTAACTTTATTAGTATTAATTTGTCACCAAAAATATAAAAATAATTATTATGTAATAAAATAATAGGAAGCTAATTAATAATAAGAATCAAATTCGTATAAGTTACAACATGGGAGGAAGTGGTGGAAATATCGAAGAATAAAATATGAATAAATAGATTCACAATAGGGAGGAGTGGAGGTCTTCCAGTTGACATTTTCCAGATCTGATCACAAGCAAGCAAGGTCCCTCTTTCAATTTCTAGGATTTCTTATTCCATTATAAGAACATGTCACCTCTCCCTATTTTAAAATTATATATATATAATTTTGATATGTTGAATATAATGAACATCACAAGATGTTAATGTGAACATGGTGGAAGGATTAATAAAGTATGATGTTTCTCGAAATCTAAAAAAGTGTATGAGAAGACGACTGATGTGATATTTTACAAGATGTTTATGCGAACATTTTGTAGCACCTACGAGGCTTCCAACATTTCAAATATAAATATAAAAAGACAAGTATATATAAATAAGCATACATGTTTTTTTTTTATAAAGCCAGAGAAGGAATTTTTCTATTTTGAATTTTATAAATTTCTGAAAAGAAAAGGTTTAACTCATTAGGGGATCCTCGAACCTATTCGACATTCAGGCTTTGTTCAAACGATCGATATCTAGACTAGTTTTTCAACCCTTTTCAAATAATAATTGAATAATACTAAAAAGAAAAAAATATCCTCAAATATTAAGCTTGGTGCTGCTTTATTAACTACAAAAGCAATAATAAAAATATAGATGATCAAAATTATAAATAAAAATATGTTTTTAAAAAATATTATTTTAAAAAAAATAATATAACTATGTCTGTGAAGTTTTTATATTGTAGGTAAAACAGTTAATAATACATTGGATCTGCCCTTTATTTTTAGTTAATTAAAAGGACTTTCTTGTCATTTCACAAAGACTGTAAAATACTTTAATTGATTATTAATAAGATTATCCCGGTAGTTTAGTATTAATTAATCCAATATTAATTAAGAATTCAAAGATAAAAGTCAAAACTTAGATGCGTCCTTAATTATATCTCTAATTATACTACTATAGTACTGCTGCAGTTGCCTCCTTTGTTTAATTTCAGACGAGGGAATTGACTTTGGTGCCTAAGAACAAACCATTTTTATCTAGCTAGCTATAAGCAACAACAGTAGAAATTTTGCGATATATATTATTTATTTATAAATTATACGGCAAGAGAAGAAGAAGAAAGTGAATCTATGGAGATTGATCTGTCCCTCAAGTTATTAGACTCACAAGAACAAGACAGCCCTATTTCAGAAGTCGACGAATCGAAGCTACGAGAAGCTGAAAATTGCCATCTTCAAGAGGGTGCTGATAAGGATTTTATTACAGATGAGGTACTGAAATAATATCGACTTCATAGTTCCTAGCTACTATATACATGTATATACAATATACATACATATATATACACACACACACACACACACATACATGTATATTAATTTCTTACAAAGAAGGTATTAGAGAATCGATTCTCGATAGACGGAAATTCATTTGGAAAAGTTATTGAACACATGATCTAATGTAAAATTTATATTTTAGAAATAGATCAATTGAATCTTGAAAATGTTTTTATTTGATGACTCAACTTTTATTTTCCCGTAGTTTGATTTTGTATGTGTAGTTTAATTTGTACAAGTCTATATATCATCTACATACAAATTCTACTTCTCTTGAAATGAAATAATAATTGGAAGATATGGTTATCTAAAATTGAAAGTGTAAACTTTCCCCAGCTGTCAAGTTTGCAGAAGCAGATGAATCGCTTGAAGGGGGAGAACAAGAAATTGAAGGAAGCTGTGGAGAGAACACTGAAAGATTACAGCGATCTGCAATCCAAATTTGCTATTGTACAAAANTATATGTTGTTGAACTTTGTACTAAAATCAAATATGTAGGATCCAAAGTTAATTCTATCACTCAATGGAAACAACAACGAAGACCCGAATGAGGATTCGAACAGAAGCCCAAGAATTATTGATATAATGAGCAACCAATCGATTTTATCTTCTTCAAGAGAAGACGATGATGCTAAAGAAAGTGACGAATTAGGGTTGTCATTAAGGATCAAGGTTGATTCTAGCAAAAACAAGTTCGGAGAAGAAGTTGAAAGAAAAGAAAATAGAGAAGATAACACGGGAGTTAGGACGACGCAAGGTCAAGTACAAAGCAACAGCTTGCCTGGAATTATGAGCAATATCAATTTACCACCTAATAAAAGAGCTAGGGTTTCTGTTAGAGCAAGATGTGAATCAGCCACGGTGAGTTCGAAGTTCTGTTATCTGGTTGAATTGATCATTAGTTTTATATATATGTACGTTCTTATGTAAGTATATATTCATGAAATTTTAATCGTTTCTTTCCATTTTCTAGATCTAAAGTATTTTTTCCCAGCCTATTATGTCTAAACTTTAGATTCTTTTAGCTTGCTCGTTAAAATTTTTGGTTCTGTTATTACACATTCATTGGTTATGTGTATATTTGATAAACTGATAGAATGTAACTGATTGGTATAAATTTGGTTTGCAATGTATTAGATGAATGACGGATGTCAATGGAGAAAATATGGGCAAAAAATATCGAAAGGGAACCCTTGCCCTCGAGCATATTATCGTTGCACTGTTTCACCCGGATGTCCAGTAAGAAAACAGGTATGCTAAGAAGTTGTAGCTAACCCACTTGTCGATTTTTCGACATATATATTGATCGATCACAATTTAACTTTTTGAAAATTAATTCCGAATGTGATTAGGTCCAAAGGTGCTTGGAGGACATGTCGATACTGATCACGACGTACGAAGGAACACACAATCATCCACTTCCTGTAGGTGCAACGGCAATGGCATCGACAGCATCGGCCGCAGCTGCTTCTTTCATGTTATTAGATCAAAGTAACCCATTCTCCGATGCATCGGTTCTATCATCTCCCTTCAACGACCAAGCGCATTACCCGTTCCCCAACCCCACAAACCCTCATCTAATAAACCCCTCATCTCCTTATAACATCCCGAACCTAAGATCCATGAACGCTAATTTTCTTGACCCTAACAAGGGCATTGTTCTTGATCTCACAAACAATGCCAGCTCTTCAAATCCCATGGCACAGTTAGGCTATTCTTGGATGCCAAAACAAGGTAATTACTTCAATGGGAATACACTGATGAACCAGTACTTCCCGAACCCGAATAAGTTAGTAGACGAAATGGGGTCGAAAATATGTGAGGTGGCTAACAAATCTTTGTTGGCTGAAAATGTGAGTGCGATTGCCGCTGATCCTAAGTTTAGGGTTGCTGTTGCAGCAGCCATATCCTCACTCATTAATAAAGAAAGCCAAGCAATGAGTCAGTCCACGCCACCCGATGCTTTAGTTAATCGAGATGGGGACAAAAGCGACGGCGGCAGCGGTAGCCCCAAGAAAAACACTTGGGTTCTAGAATCAAGCAACACTTTATAAAGGAAGCTTAGATTAGTTTGGAGCATTGGTCTGAAGAAAAACTAGTGGATTTGGCCTTTGGGACCAGCGTCGAAGGGCAGGCTCAACATAGACAAGGTTTAGTTGACGTACGTAGATCATGTGATAATCAATTATATAATACACGCACTTTGTTTGAGTGAAAATTTAAAATTATTAATTTTTTTATGTGATTTTACTATTGTTTTGTCAGATACATGAAGGTTCCATGTGAAGCCTTGACTGTTGTAAAACTTCAAGAACTCGAAGGATTAAAGAGTTTGTTCAATTATTTTTTTTAGTTATGATCTTCCCAGGGAAATTTGGATTTGAAAGTTATAATTGTTTTAGTCATGTAAAATTCAATTAAATTTTTTTTTTTCGATGCAATATTCTTGAGTAGACTGTATAATCACTTAATTATATATATTATTATATTGAATCGAATTAATAATTTATTTCCATTTTTTAATGCAAAGATCGATACTCAATTGAATATTCTATATTTAATTCACATAGATAGGTTGTTTTGGCGAGTTATTAATTTGTTTTAGTATATACTAATTAAATAATTAAAGGACATTGAATTTGATCGATAACTAATTTCATGAACAATTAAGCTGATAATTATATTCTTTCGGGTCCAATTAATGTTAGTTAAGTGGGAATAAATGGTCCAAACACTTCGTTTAGGGACGGTATGGATAGGCATAGCACGGCGCCAAGTAGTCGTGTTTCCTATGCAACGATTTGAATCATATACACATTATATATTTCTAGAAATTAGGTAGCTTTACTTCGATTGATGATTTTATATCGAAAAATAAATTGGATAGTACGTAGAACACTATCTGATGAATAATAATATTATATTCGATTTGATTGATTAAACAATGAATTATATGGATAAATAATAATGTTATTACCCTTAGGTAAGGGCATAACGGTCATTTTAGTCATTATATCGAAAAAGTGATTACAAATAATGATAAATTATCGATCCAATAGTATATGTCGCCCCTAAATTTGATTATTATTCACATACCGAAGTGGACGAATTTTAATTGAAAATAAATTAATCAATACTCCAATAATTATAAGATATTAATAAAAGTGGTCTAATTCAGTTCAACACGTAAAATTAGTTATATTTAGACTTTGTGTGGACAAGTACTTATAATATATTTTTATAACACAAAAACTCATGTGAGACGGTCTCACGGGTCAATTTTGTGAAACAAATATTCTATATGGGTCATCCACGGAAAAATATTACTTTTTATGTCAAATATATTAATTTTTATTGTAAATATGGATATGATTGATCCGTTTCACGAATAAAGATCCGTGAAACCGTTTTATGAAAGACCTATAAAAGTTTTTTTTTTACTATTTTTTTATAAAATGTTTTAAAACTTGAAAAAAATGTGTGTTTATAATACTATTCAACAAAAAAACTTTTTTAGAGTTAAAAATTAAAGGTGTTTGGAGTTTGGACAACTATTGAAAAAAACGATTTTATAGTTAAAATGAATTAAAAAGCTATTTGGACAGATATTTTATAAAAAGCTTTTAATTATTCCTTTAACCAGTATTTTTTATTCTAAAAACATTAAAAAAAAAAAAACGTATCTCAAATTTTTCTTTAGAAACTATGCTTTGAGAACATTTCTAAATTCAAAAACATTTTACAAAAATCTTATTTAAAAACATACTTTAAGTTTTTAACCTTTAAAACACTAAATCTTTTTTAAAATACTTATCCAAAAAGAGTCCAACTATGGAGGAGAGGCTACAAAGACATCTATTAATAAGAAAATAAAATAAAATAAATTAATAAGAGTAGATATCTTATGAGACGGTCTCACGAATCTTTATCTGTGAGACGAGTCAACCATATCGATATTCACAATAAAAAGTAATACTCTTAACATAAAAAAGTAATATTTTTTCATGGATGATCCAGATAAGATATATGTCTCACAAAATATGACCCGTGAGAGCGTCTCACACAAATTTTTGTCAATTAATAAATATATCAATGCTTAATTTTTATCGTCGATTGCATCACAATCTGAATTTTGTTTAATTGGATTATTCGGACATCTTCCCATTTCAATTTTACGATCACGAAAGAGATTAACATATGCAGTTATTAAGATCCAATTTTTGTTTTTAAATTAGTATATGGTATAGTTTTACTATATTCAAAATTTATAATCTAAATTGAATTATAATTTCTTAGAGTTTTTTTTTATAATAATTTGGGCCGACGTACACATTAGGGAGCAACGGTAATTCATTTAGGGCTTGGATTAAGCCTGTGCCTAATGTAAAGTCTCAATTGTTTTAATAAATCCATTATGCTGGAAAAAAAAATTCGTAATTATCTTGTGGGTAGATAATAATTTATTCAGAAAATTTTTTTATTATCAACTAATCAAAACTTTTATAATCTTCTTTTAACCCATATTGGGATCGAAAGAAATTATTATATGATAATATTGTTATCACAAAAACTCATGCGAAATGGTTTTACGATTATTTTTTTTTGAGACAGACTTCATATCCGATCATATTAATAAAAAATATTAATTTTATGTCAAAAATATTATTTTTGACTTCATCTAATTGATAATGAGATAAGCTAAATAATGTGAACCTGAATGAAACTATATCATCAACTAAAAAGCCATAATTCTGTTTCAAAAAACACTAAAAATAAAGCCACAGCTAGTGGTGGAAGATGGGTGGTGTTGGTGGGCGGCGGCGGGAGGCGTGGAGATCATTTTCCTGACACCGTGGAGAAAATGCGACTATGCGAGGGAAAATGGAAAGGCGAAGCAACACCTCCACAACCCCGATTCGACCTCCAGCAAGCCAGCTTTCAGTACATGGAATCAGCCCCGTGACCACCACCCAATCCGCCGCAGCCGCCGTATCTCTCATGCTTTTCGACGCAACCAACGACAACAAGGTGGGAATCAATTACGAAGAGTTCAGGTTCACCTTCATGTACCGCGGTATTCCCCTCGGCCGCGGCGCCCAGTACTTGATCCAAGCCAACGCCTCTGATATTCTCAGCGAAGCTTCACTGAACGACCGCGTCGCATTACGGTTCGTGGGTGATGTCGGAGCCAGATTTCGGATTCGTGCTCAGGTAACATTCTTGAAAATATTTGCTAAAACTATATGTTTTGATACTCGATGTAAATTGAGTTTTAATCCTGACAACGTATTAATATTTATGAATCTTACCGACGTCAAATTAACATAATGTCAGAAAAATGACTAAAAAAGCATGAAAATTTACTAAAATTACAAAGAGAAACGAACGTACCAATTACATTTTTATTCAATAATCTGTGATTGCCAATGATTTGACCAAATTTACTTCGGACGGGCCAATCATTAATTGGCACAATATATAATATAATATTTGTAATGAATATTTCAACTTCCTCAAATCCAAAATCAAGCATTAGAGTTGATATATATTAAAATACCGACATTCTTGAACTGTTATAGCCACAGTTTTTGACGCTAGTTTTTTTCAAAAGCATGGCTCGGGAATGTGTTCAAAGGATTATAGAGCCATCATACACAAGATGGGCCTTTTATTGTTGAAGACAAAAATACAGGAGAGGGGAACAACATCTCGGATAAAGCTTCTACGAAGATGCAATAGCATGAAGCTATATTTCAGTAATTTAAAACTAGATCGAATTCCTCATTTATTCAACCTAATAGACTATTCATGTACATAGCAATCATATATTTTCTATGAGAACATCGTCTTGTCTTCTGTCAAAGAATGTATTCGCTACAACATTTTCTTCTCAACAGGCACACACAAAAACTATATATAACGCGCATTGCTCCTGTACTGCATGGATTGAATTTGATTAGCATTTCATGATTCAATCCCCCTTCCAAAAACTTCATGAAAATAAACGAATGATCATCGTTCTTCAGAGATAGATAGAAAGAAAGAAAGAAACTGTGCAAATGATAACATAATTATACTCCAAAAAAGTCGGTACATATCATGTAGTGCAGAAATGAAATTTACATATTCTTAAAGTGTTTATATAACATAATTACAAGAAACTCGAACTAATTATTCTTGCCCCCAAAAGATTTTGTGGGCACCCTTTAAAATTCAAATCCTTGCCCTTTTACGAGCATGATTCTCGATCAAAGGTTCAGTCTGTTTGTATATATCAGCAATTGATCTGAACCTTGTGTTTCTTCGGGGCAAAGCTTCATCAAGAGTACCCTTCTCTTCTTCATTGTATTCTCCCGGATAATTGACCAAAAAGAAACGAAAATCACCGGAGGTATAGGTTCTGAGATTGATCAACTGCAAAACGGCTTCCATTTCCGGATTTGTGAGGTTCAATTCCATCTGGGTTTTCTCTTGTTCTTGGAGTTGGTTTCGTTCGGTTCCCGTATCATCTATACAATACGCTGAAGAAAGGGGGACATGTACATGATTTATATAGAGGGTGTTTGAGGGGTAAAAATGGAAACATGGAGAGCCGTGGCCAACGAGGAATGAAAGAGTTGCTTTGTTGGGAACTTTTGTGTTTAGTTTCTATCATGTTTCCGAGGGTGTTAAGGTAATTTAACACAAAGTTCCCATTCACCGCATAAGGATTATTATTGTATAATCCCACTCCTCTACTCTTTTTCTTTTTTGTTTTTTTGCTATAATCGTAAACCTCTTATGTAAGTCACTCGAGATATGTGAGACGATCTCACGAATTTTTATCTGTGAGACGGATCAACTCTATCGATATTCACAATAAAAATAATACTCTTAACATAAAAAGTAATATTTTTTAATGAAAGATTCAAATAAGAGATCTGTCTCACAAAATACGATCTGTGAGACCGTCTCACACAAGTTTTTGTCTGTTCGAAAAATACTCGGCAGGAAACCGAAGAAGAGGATAACAAATATCTAACTTTCAAAACATGCATTAAATATTTTAATGAGTATATAGTACACACAAGGATCGATGAAACAACGTTTCTCCTATTAGGATTCAAAGTGCACCATTATAATAATAATAAAAAAAATCAATCCCCCTGAATTATTGAATCATTGTACTGAGCATAATAAAATTATATTACTAATGGATATCCAAGAAGAAGAAATGGACATTTTGAGGAAATAGAATTTAACATGCTTCTTAAAAGAGAATAAATGTGCTTATTGTCTTATAATAAATATCGTAGAATATACAATTGTATATAGAATGTTTACGTGGATCAATATTTATGTCCCAATAAAAGAAAAAATAATAATATATTTGTTGTTTATATATAGTAAAATAAAAAAAAAAGTAAAACTAACAACATGGGTCATCGAACATGGACGTGAGTGAATAAATCAAAATAAACAACAGGTACCGATATTTCTTTTTTGTTTAATTGGTTTATATATTAGAGACATCATCTAAATTTCCTCGATTTATCTTCAGTGTTCTTTTTTTTTTTTTTAGAAAAAATCGCTTCTGAAAGGAAAACTAAATTAAACAACAAGAGAAACAGATTCTTCAAATCACAGTACATGATACTACAGATCCTTCTCCACCTTTTTTTAATACACCCGTGATATAATACAAAGTACAACGCAACTAGCCAAGAAAAAACTCCATTTGGGATGATAATGGTCATCATCGGTATATTCATTTCTACCACTGTCAGATATGGATACATAAATAACTCACCGATCACACAGTACCCGTAAAATTTTGTTGTGCATACATTTAGAAAACTCAAGCAAACGGGACCTAATCTCCAGCTACCAACTTGACATAAAGATAGGCCCTTGTAGCCACGGTGAAACAGAGAAGAAGAATCGAATGGAGAAAGATCAACTTTAACGTTCTTAGATGCCCAGGCTTTGGATTGTGAATTGGAATCTGTATCTGAGATCTTAGCACCTGGAGGGAAGAGAATTACTGGATTATTTGAGGAGGAAAGCGGGCGCATTTGGTAAATAATTGCAACATAATTAAATGTAATCTCAAAACTTAAGTAGGGTAGAAGTGCATGTCTCACTAATAAAGATCCTTGTCGGCACGCATAGAGCAAGTAAATTATCACAAAGACTGTTTCTAAAGCTTTTCAATCAAGGGAGATAGGAGGAAACAAGAACACCGAGATGTAAGAAAAAAATTATATTCCAACAAAAAATTGTACTCACATCACATTAACAGTATATTTGATTGCAAAGGTCGATACAGAATTTAATCATGCGCTGTAACAAATTAAAACCAGAAAACGATTCATAGAGGAGAACACGTCTGGTTTGAGAAGGAACAAGCAGTAAGTTGTTAGGATTACTAATGCACTAATATTATTAAAAAGAAAATGAAAGGTGTTACAATCCTTGTGTAAAAGGATTGATCCCAGAGACTAAGCCCGTCTTAACACGAGAAAACCCTTCTCCTTTGCCCCTGGCCGAGCAAATACGTCCCCTGGCCGAGCTAATACGTCCCTGAAACAGAATTATAACATAATACCAGATAATATTAACCCTTTCACATTTTATTTCCTTTAACTCTATTCGTCACTTGTGTGTTTGTGCAATGAAAGCCTATGCTATTATGAACCTGGACTTGAGCACAGAACATACACATCAACTTTTAAGCTCACAATGTATGCTTTGACAAAGTAAACAAGAAAATATAGAACAGAGAATTCAAATAAAATATCTCACCAGCATCTGAGAATGTACACTAACATGGCAATGTGGCAGAACCATGTTATCATGCTCATTCCTTACATATGAAGATGGAATAGAAATAATATCTGTTAAAAGAAAGAAAACATATTCAAATGTATGCATAAAGTAATTCTTTAGAAAGAAGTTGCACATGGCAGTATAAAAGAAGATCAGCGACTCAAGACAAACTCACAGCACAATATTTTTCTGATGCATCCCGGGAAAATGAACCAACAAGTTCAGCACCGAGACATAGAAAACAGGTTCAATTCATGTAGCTTCACCAACTGCAGCAAGATGAGGCATATTATAACTCAAGAACAAGCAAAAAATCTGGTAGAATGAGGATTCCATAATCGATTCATTTGCACAAAAGAACAAAACCAAATATACAGAATAGGATCACTCCAAGTCACTGCAATACCACTCATGAACAAGATAAAGATAAATAATGCTTTTGTGCCCAAAAATATGTTTAGGCCCCACTTACAAAAGCATATAAATTGCAACAAAAAGTAAAGTCAAGACACATTAGTTACCGTAATAACAATAAGTCCACAGAACAGTAACTATGGTCACAACTATTTTCCCAGCAATGTCTTTATCACTAGAACAACTGAGATCAATGCATAAGAAAGCACGATAAAGTAGAAGCTACAGTCACAAGTTTTTCCTTCACTATTATCTGATTTTCTTTCCCAAAAATGTTTTCAACTATTGAACAAAATATTGTAGCTCGTTGTAGGGATAGAATTACTCGTTGACTATAAAACAAGCATGTGTGCCGAGAAAACTTTGCCAATGGCTATAGAAAAGATTCTAGTCATGACAAGGAGATGGCTGTCGTTAAATTTTAAACGAGGAGCATTTATGTCACAGTATTCTCTTCACATATTTTCTTTCAACGAACACATTTTCCTTTAGTTACTCCCATTGTGTTCTACCCACAGACCAATTTCGTTTGATCATAGAGGACTAGGGATGACAAAAGAACAAATATCGATTAGCATCGACATGGAGTATAAGACTACACAGAGTAAAGAGATAACATGAATACAGTGATACTTTCGCTAAAAAAGAAAAATAACCTCTACTCGGGCCATCAACAAGCAGATTCAACCCTTTTTTTTCTTCAATAACGTGCTCTGATTGAAGGACCTCGTAAGTTGTACAGCCCAAATCAAATACCAAGCAAGATACCAATTTTGAACTAAACAGCCACCGGAATATTCATGTTACTCATCAAATGTTTGGTTTTATCTAATGATGATAAACCCGACTTCGTACTGTTTGACGCAGATAGCTCTATTTCATTGGCTTCACTCGCCATACCTGCCTTTCTGAGGCAAGAAGTCAAAGAACTCATGGTAATATTATCCGGTGCACAACCCACTGACAACATCTTTTTATATATGTCTATAGCTTCAAACGTTCTCCCTTTCATACAATGCCCCAGAATAAGAATGGTGAATGTCATCTTATCATGGACGCACCCCTTTGCCTCCATTTCTGCAACAATGGCATTTGCCTCATCAAGGTTGCCAGCTTTACAAAACCCATCAATCACGGGGTTATAAATAAACGGCGAGGGGATAACGTCTTTTCTAAGGTTCAACTGCCTTAATAAATCCCGAGATTCGTTTAATCTATTTGCCTTACACAGAGCATTAATTAGAATGGAAAATGTAAATGCATTAGGAGACACCTGACGCTTATTCATCTCATCCCAGAGCTTCATGCTTTTGTCCACATCTCCAGTCCTACAATGACTATCAATAATAGAGGTGAACGTGACAACATCAGGTTTAAGGCCACCATTGAGCACTCTTTCATACATCATTAATGCAGAGTCTGAATCACCCTTTTTGCTAAAACCATCAATAACAACATTAAACGTGAACAAATTTGGTCTAGTTCCACGTTGAATCATCTCATCAAAAAGAGCAGCAGCTTTCTCCATCCTACCTGATTTGCAATAGCCAGATATAACTGATGTGTAAGTCACAACGTCCGGTGAAAACTCACAATATAACTCAACTTCTCTCAGTAGCAACTGAGCTCTGTCCACATTACCAACTCTACACAACCCATTAATTAGGGTATTATAAGTGATAAGGTCCGGGAGACAACCAAAACTTTCCATGGCATTAAAAAATTCAAAAGCCTTCTCGACTTTCCCAACTTGGCATAATCCTCGCATTACAATGTTAAAACTACAAGTGTCAGGGCAAAAGCTCCGTAATCTCAATATATGACCTTTGAAGAAACTAACTGCCTCGTCTAACCGATCTCTACCTACTAACAAGCTCAAAAAATTGTTATGTACAAAGGAGCCAACTATTTCCCCTTTCTCACTACAAAATTCAGCTTTTGCGATCAAAATTTCTTCTGCCATTTTAAATCTCCCAGCATTCACAAAGGAGGAAACGAGAAAATCCAAAGTTGAGTTTTGGGGAAAAAATCCATCAGTTTTCATGTGCTCATACACTAGTTTAGCAGAATCATGAAGACCCATGTGACAAAGTGAATTCAAAAGCAAATAAAAAGTGGATTCCCAATGAATGATATTCAGATTAATCCTCAAATACTGAAAAAATCTAAATGCCGATTCTGGGTCTTTCAATCTATAGCTTAAATGATGAATCACGCCAAAAGCTAAGAACGGATTCAAATTTTTGCGAAAATAATCAGAGTCAAAAACAGAAAGGGACTGAGAGTGGTTAACCAAAATAGTGCATACAACTTTAGTAAACCAGAGAGTGGATGCCGCGGCGTAGGATGGCTCTATGGAGGATTGACCGTGGAACAGAACTATGGATAAAACCTTGGGAATGAAAACCCTCTGAGCCAAAAATTGCATTATTATCATTCAATGCAGGGATTGTTGATACAAACAGCAACGGATCCACGGCTCTCTTCTTCATTCCATTTTCATTTTGTGTGGTGAAATGCAAAGACTAAGTTAATCGTACAAGGTTAAGCGCTACTGAAATCCATTTCAGCCAAAAATAACATTCTTATCAATCATAATGAGGATCTTTGATACAAGTAGCAAGAAAAACAATTAAACTCTCGTGCATTCCATCCCCTTGTGCAGGCTGGGAAAATTATAAGGTTTAAAAAAGAAGTGCATCCGACAAAAAATCGATGTAGCTGGGTTGCGAGTATATCTCGATTGGCGACCAGAATAACTAATTAGGGTTGAAAGAGGGCGCCCGGCTGAAGTGCCCCATATTCGAAAATTGGGGTCTTTGGTTTTGAGGTTTATGAACAAAGCCATAGGGTAAACGAGGAATACACCTCCATATATATACATATTATTTATTATTAAATTATATATATATATATAAATTTAGAGAAGAATAAATACCTTGTATTACTTGAAATAAAAATATATTTTGAAGATTAATATTTGCATTATTAATTTTTATATTTTTATCTGTATAATATTAATCAATTTCCTCGTATCCATATTTGCAAAATTATTAAAAAAAAAGAATTCTTTAGTAGTTTATGAGAATATCAACATACGCAACAATATAAAAGAAAATTATTTTAATACTAAATAAATAAATAACAAAACAAAACAAAACAAAAACGATGATACAATTGACAAATATTTTTTCAAGGTACAGTAGAGAAAGAAACCACCAGCTCCATCATCCGACTCTTCTCTGCACAATCGGTTGACATGTTAAGGCTCGGTTGCTTTGCCCAAGGCCTCGAGACCTTCTGTGTGACAGTTCATAATCTTTCGAAAAACGTCCCTCAGCTGGCGTTGAAACGGTTCCAATCCGTTCTCACAAGCTTCGCATGCTAATGATAATTCGTACACGTTCACTCTCACTTCTTCTTTCACTTCCGCTGATAAAGGGAACTGAGCAGAATCCAACAAGGTTGTGATCTGATGCACGTTCATTTCGATTTGATGTATTTCCTTCAGTAAACCATTTGAGTTACGACGATCCCTTTTCTTTTATTCATCCATAATTCGACTATGAAGCAACAAAAATGGTGTGCTCCATGGAAAATTACGAGGGATTGTGAAATGAATCTGCACGCCTCGGTCTTGACAAGGGATTTCCATGACAAGGACCCATAAGACGAACATGAGAATAAAACTCATCGTAAAGAAAAGTGTAGCCAGACCATCTGTTGCTTCTATTTCGTTTCCACGAGGAGGGATTAAGTTATTTGCAATTAACTGGAGTTGTTTTGAGGCTGACCAATTATGAGGTACGCTCCAAGAGAGCGACCGTGAGTGGCCCGATGAGCGGTGATGATGACTATCCTTTCCCTTACGTCCAAAAGATCGGTTCCGGTCAGAAAACATAGAACCTGTATCCTTTTCAGCTATCATCACGAGTGCCAAATCCATCAAGGCTTTTCTTGCTCGACGAAACTGGGCTTCACCCAGAATCCTCTGTCGAGTATCCAAGGCACATAAAACGATCTCCAAATGCTTCTGCCATATTCGAATCCTCTCAATACCATCACGAGTTGCATTGAAAATATCGAGTGCTTTGACAGCTCTGTCAAAGAATTCAGTAGCAATCCTATCTGCTGGTGGCTTTAAGAGATGCCCTCTATCGTTCGTCAATATGGCTTGAAAACAATCAAGGCAGCTAGAAAAGGCATCTAAAAGCTTGCATATCCATGAAATGGAAAGAAGTTCAGTAGCATCAACCACTGAAATGTCGTTAAAACAGGTAAAAACTTTCCTTTGAAATGTATCAAGATTTTGAGTACTTGAATCATGGTTCATTTCTGAATGAACCGGATAACTTCCAATAGTCAAAATTGGACGACGAAATGAGGCAAAAGGTATAGGGGAGCCATGGCTGTTTGAAGAAGGCATTCTTCAAACTAAAATAAGGCCAAAGACACCTGCAGGAAACAAGCCACGATATCATTTTATCAGCTAAAACCCAAAGAAAAATCAGTAGCACGTGCTCTTAAGAACAATTAAATGTTGCATTGTGATTGCTCTGTAAAATTCCAATATCAAACTCTGTTGTATTCCAACTTATTATTTCATCGTTCTTCCCAAAGCCAAATTTATATATACTTATATTTCATCCATTAGAATCAACAAGACGGCACAGCATTTTTTCCCAAGTTCCGAAGATATCAAACAAACCATCCTTTAAGAGGCGGAGGAAGGAATTAATTCCAGGGGCAACTTTTTCAGACTAGACTTACATTTTAGATTTAAGATCGACACCGCTCGCGTCTATCGGGCTATACCAGAATCATGTCATCAAAATACCATAGATTTTTCAAAAATCAAATTGAGAACATCTACAGAAATTGAGCACAAGAAAATAAAAGGAATCATATAAACCAATCTAAGACATATTTCACCACCAAAAACAAAACCTTTAAAAGAACAATCTATTTGATTCAATCATAACAATAAACAAAGTCCAAAATCCCTTATTTTTTTTGTTTAAAAAATTATTCAGCTCAATCCAAGACCTTTTCTTTTTTCAAAACAAAGATTATAACATCTAATAATGCAAGCAACACGATTCAATCAGATCAATGAATCAATGGAAAAACCTCAAAACCCGCAAAGTTTCAAACAAAATTTCGAATGCCCAGATCGAGAATCGTCGCTAGACCAGATCTAGAGAATAACAACAAGCAAATTCCAACAAATCATGCTTCCAGGCCCAACGAAAAGCAAAATTCAAGAAATCAACAAGTGTGTCGAATTAGTTTAGAAAAAAAATAATATCTTTCTTATACCTTAATCAGTTAATTGTGCATGATTCCTACATGGAAAATTGGAAGTTGAAAATGGTGAATCGCAATCCTCTGGAGAGTAGGCCCGAAGCCCCCCCAACCTTTTGCTGACGATAAAAGTTTGTGGCTTCCAAAAGGGGTTACTTAACTGAGTCAAATTATGAAACGCTTGAATAAATAATACAAATACATGTTAAATTTAATTTACCCATATACATAACCGTAAAACCTAAATCCCTGTTAAATTCAAATATATTGATTTAATATTATTAGATTTGTTTGAATGGACAAATTTGAAATAAATTTCAAATATACAAAAATATAAGTTATGTAATTTCAACAGTAATTTTGGTGGATTTTTTAATACAATTATTCATTATTCTAATCCACTACTATTGATAATGCATAACTTGATATTAAATTTATTTGAAATTCAATTCAATTTTATTCATCCAAAAAAATGCGTCTCAAGTCCATCGATCCAAACAGAAGATAAATCTAATTTATAGTTCTATTATGNTAGAGAGAGAGAGAGAGAGAGAGACTGATACTTGGTAAAAATCTATAATAAATTACCATGTTCAAAAATCAAGTAAGTAAAAAGAGAAAGACGTGTCACCTTCACCACCATTGAAGACCGTAGCCGAAGCAGGATGGCAATGGAACCAAGTCACAGACATCGAGAGAAGAGAGTGAAGAGAGAAGGAATTTCATGCTAATTTCCAACTTCATCTTCTAAATTTGAAAAACGTTGATCATGCATAAATTCTCGAAGTCGTTGCATTCAAAAAGGTTTTGAATTAGCATGAGCTTAATTCTTTCCCCCTACACTTCTCCTCTCTGACATCTGTGACTCCTTCCCACCACCATCGCTACCACGACTATTGTCACTCAATGATGGCAAACATGATACGACTATCTCGAATCGCCTGCCTTGATCTTTCTGCATTCGTGATATATAACACGACACGAGTACTCTTAGCTATAGACTGTAACACTCTCAATCAAATTTGAATCGATGATATTATCTAACCACATGCAAGAACAGATAAACACAAACCATTATTCGCAGTCAATTTGTACCCGATATTCCTACTGAAAATAATTATAATTAACAATAGGATTTTCTTCCTCCAGCCCAAAAATTTGATATCTTTGACTGGAAAAGCCATTCTTAATCCTCGTAATAATTTGAAATAGGAAATATATAGTTTATCATCTAGAACAAGAAAGCAGAAAGGAATTAAGAGGGCTCTCACTCTCTTGTTGCAAGGTTCTTGAGGAGAAGAAATGGCGTTCTGTATACTTTGCATGCATGCGATGGATCATAAAGCCAATCCTAATGGTATATGATTGTGGTTCAAATAACATTAGCAGTTGTGAGTATTGGGTACAGATTGACAACAAATGACGCTACGAATCAACCTAGCTACCTATTCTTGTGGCTTACAGATAATCATCGGTATAGGTTTTTTGAATTAACACGACTACTATTGTCTCCTCGATCTCTAACATCTGTTCCCACCACGAGTACTATATATTGTCACTCCATGATGGTGTGCTTGGGACGGCTATTTTGATTCGCCTGCCTTGATCTTCCTGATCTCACCAAATGTCATGCGACCAACATATCCTGTCCCTTCGCACCAATCTCGATAACATTATATAATTGTGGACGCTGATCCAACAATTTCATTCCAATGGAAAATATAAAACCCAAGTACGCGTAGATGCTTACGCAAAATCGAATTCAAGGCATGAAGTACGTAACTTCAAGAAAGTATATATATATATATGTTCATGCATAAGATATTAAACAAAACTCGAAACAGGCACGTCAAATTAAAGAATCAAGATTCCAATTATATGTAAAAGAAAAAAAAAACTGCCATATATATATGCATGAATTGAATCCTCTGAAATTGAGAAAAGTAAAACGAATACCTTCCTGCAGGTTTCTTGATTATGGTCCAAATCATATGATCAGTTTGAGTCTGATGATATTCAACAACAACAGGGAATTCAATGTCAATCTTGTAAAATATGTATATAAATATGATCAAAACTGTACTATATATTCTTGAAAAATCTCTGTTTTTTCCACCTAGAAGAAACGAGAGTCGAAGGGAAAGGAAGGAAGAAGGCGAAACTGATGAAAATAAACAAGAAAGGTGTCCTTGAAACATATTGTTGTGAATATACATACATACATACATACATACATATATATATAAATATATTTACTTAATTATTTATTTATTTTCCCGAATATATAGATAGAGATCGATCTTGAGATGACGTTGCCCTGAAAAGACGGAACAAAATATCCCATAAGAAATAAATAAGTTTTATTTGGATAAAGTATAATCGTTGATATAGCTATCAAAGAAATGATACGATTATCTGAAAAAAAATATTTAAAATTTGAGGTATATGATTTGAGCCAATATATGATACTCTAATAGTAATTTATTAACTTTTGGAAAGGGATTGATTTTTAAATACATTATATATAATTTGAATTTAATGGGTCTATTTTAATCTGTTGGAAATTTTAATAAAAATTTAAAGGTTGAATAAAAAATTGTGTCTCATGAATGTGAGAGTGTCTTTTGGCTTTCCACATTCTTGAGTTAATTGAAGAGTTTTGACTCTTCATATTCTTGAGTTAATGGGAAGATTAATTGAGTTAATTAATCTTCCATGACTCTTGGTGTGCATTTTGGGGCTTATAAATAGTGGGTTCATTTCCTCATTTCAAGTACATGAAATTTTCTCTCTTTCAAGCTCTCTCTTGCATTACATATTGTTATCTTTCCATTTGGCCTCTCGTAAAATCTCGGTGATAAAGTAAAGGTACGTTTTCAGTTCGCCGTAGTAGTGTCTCGTGCTAAGTCACTGCTGGTTGTTCCGTTGTATCCTGGGAAACAGACGTCCGCTGAAACCTCGAAGCACATACCGGAGAGGGCGAATCTGTTTTAAGGAAACTGTACATGCTACAGGCCTCGGTTTGGTTTTGTTTTCTTTTACATAATAGTCATACTGTAAACATCACACTTGTTTCGGTTATTACTTTATCTCTACAAGTTTGTTTTTACGCTACTGGTTTTAGCAATTTTTCTAACATAATCTATGTTGAACTGCACAGCACTGAATCTACGCTCCAAACGTAAATTTTTTTTTTCTTTTTTACAGGGTTGTAAAATGCCATCTATCCCGTTATATTTTTTAAATAAAAATTATATATAATATATTTAAAAATTAATCACTTTCCAACAATTCTAAATTATTATCATAGTACATTAAGGTTGGAGTAATCGATCCCATGCATGCAAAATCGTGTACTGCAGGAACGCCATTTCTTCTTGTAAATTCATATATTAAGTTTTCTCTACAGTACTGCCCACATATATATATACCAGATTTTTCCTTTTTCAGATTTGTTCCAAGATTAATTACCAAAAACATGCTGTCCCTAGATCTCTTTCTACACACACACACACACACACACACATATATATATATACTGCCCACATATATATACCAGATTTTTCATTTTTCAGATTTGTTCCAAGATTAATTACCAAAAACATGCTGTCCCAGATCTCTTTCTACACACACACACACACACACACACACATATATATAGAGTAAGTCTCTTGTGAGACGATCTCATGAATCTTTATCTGTGCGACGGGTCAACCCTACCGATATTTACAATAAAAAGTAATACTCTTAGCATAAAAAGTAATATTTTTTCATGGATGACTCAAATAACAGATTCGTCTCACAAAATACAATCCGTGAAACCGTCTCACAGAAGTTTTTGTCATTTCTATATTATTATATTATTAAGTTTGAAAACCTTAGAGTAACTGCCTCAGAGGACGTTAAAATATTTAATTTCATATTTATCTTTCTTACTCAATATTTTACATAATAAAAAATTTAAACAAAACTTCCCTTTTAGATTGAATAAATTTTTTATAAATTGAAAATAATTTTGTGTTAATCGTTTAATATTATTTGATCAAATTAAAAATAATAATACATACATACAACTCGTGTGCATCTTTTACTAATATGTATGTATCGATGCTATATATATCCCATTTCTTTTCATCTTCTTCTTGAACACTAAGCAAGGAGAGAGGAAGATGCCTTTCCTGTTTGTTCTCATCAATTTGTTTTCATCATCTTTTTCTTCTTTTTCTCTCTAAAACCCTCGTTTATCCCACAGTGGTTTTGTGCTTACTCGAAAATTTTGATAAAGTAGATATCAGAGAAAGATTTCGCAAGAAGAAATGGCCTTCTGTACAAGAATTTCGAATACTTTGCATGAGACAAAGGCGACCCTGATGATGATTGTGGTGCAAATCATATTTTCCGTAGTAAACATCGGATACAAGTTGGCTACAAACGACGGCATGAGTCTATCTATTCTTGTGGCTTACAGATTCATGTTCGGTGCCGTTTTCATTGCTCCCATCGCATTTTTTGTTGAAAGGTTTGGATTATATGTTTATGTTTTCAGATTTTTCAATGTGCACGTAATCGAGCGAGAAAGCAAATGACGCATCTGGGATTATATGAATCACGTTCATTTACATCTTGTTGAGGCTTCCACACAGAGTTTTGGTATTTTCTTCTGCAAGAAATTTAAGTTCTCGAAGGACAGGATATGATAGTTCTAATTTTACAGGAAAAAGAGGCCAAAGTTGACGAGGAAGATAGCCTTTTATGGATTTCTTTGTGGTTTGTTCGGGTGAAAATTCTCTCTTATGAAACTTATCAATACAACCAATCCTTGAATAAACCATTTGAACGAACTGCACTTAGCATTAATGTATGCCACACGAGTACTCAGATTTTGCTTCATATTAACCTATCCCGCGTAAATCTTTTGATTATGTTTTCCAAGTACATATATCTCGTAAATTTTGTTATCTGAAAATCTATGGATTTCTTGTGCAGGGGAGCACTTGGACAGAACCTATTCTTGAAAAGTTTGACCCTAACCTCTGCAACGTTTGTATCTGCCATGATAAATCTTGTTCCAGCTATCACATTTGTCATAGCCATTTTCTTGAGGTAAACTAGATATGATACCATTTTGCATTAGCTTGCGTCATTGTTCAACATATTTACCTATACACTGTGTCAATTTCTGGTGTACTTTTTTCAGGTTGGAGAGATTTGGATGGAATACAAGCGAAGGCAAATCAAAGGTATTCGGAACATTATTGGGCATAGGTGGGGCAATGCTCCTCACATTTTTCAAAGGTCCAGATTTGAATATGTGGGACACAAACATAAATCTGCTTGAAACCACTAAATCTCATCATCATCATCCGGTTACACAGATTCATAACCATAATCTTGTCATCGGTGCACTTTTAGCCGTTGTTAGTTGTGTAAGTTACTCCGTCTGGTTGATCATTCAGGTAAGATTCTCTTCTATATTCAGTCCATATTTACATTGTCAGCATATGGTTTTCTGCAGAATTATCCTCCATCTCTTTTACAAATTCTTAATGCATTTGATCAATTAACAGGGAGTCATCATGTGATATAATAAAAAAAACATTGGACGAATTTTGATTCACTGGATTTTTATCTTATAGTTCTTAGCAAGTCATGATGATAGTTCTCAATTGAGCATGATTAATCGAGAACTACTTGTCTGCTTTTCTTGATTTTAATCTTACGGACCAGGCTAAGGCGGCAGAATTGTATCCATGTCCTTATTCAATAACCGCCATGATGGCGTTCTGGGCGTCAATACAAGGTGTCATTTTCGCTCTCTGCATGGAAAGGGATCGGAGCCAGTGGATAATGGGATGGGACATTAGGCTGCTTACTACAGCTTTTGCTGTATGTATTCCCCCAAGAGTCTTGATTCTTGAAAAATGTTTATCCCTATGATCTGACAAATTTTAATTTAACAGGGAATTCTGGGCTCTGGATTTGTGTTTCCGCTAGTTGCCTGGTGCGTGTCCTTGAGAGGGC
Organism: Primulina huaijiensis; assembly: GCF_012295235.1. Taxonomy (NCBI): domain Eukaryota; kingdom Viridiplantae; phylum Streptophyta; class Magnoliopsida; order Lamiales; family Gesneriaceae; genus Primulina; species Primulina huaijiensis. The sequence goes on from NC_133320.1 coordinate 737,978, forward strand.
CAGTATTTGTATCAGCCTTCAATCCCATGATGCTGGTGCTCGTAGCTATCGCAGGATCCCTGTTCTTGCAAGAAAAGCTGCATCTTGGAATGTAGGATTTTGATAATTGTATTTTACATGATCGTCATGATCAATGACCATTTTAATGTTCTGACAGGTTGCTGGGTGGGATTTTGATCGTAGGAGGATTATACTTAGTTCTGTTGGGAAAAGGGAAGGAACTGAAGAAGGTATCACAGTTGGTGCCAGAAGTAGATCAAGACAGAGGAATAGAGGTAGTCGTCTCGGCAAGGAGTGGCAGTAGTCGTGGGAGCAGTGCCAGCGGAAAGGATTTGGAAGCATCAGAAAGGAGAGACGAAGCAAGAATTAGTCAGACTCTGGCTGGTTTTCACATGTGTCTATAGAAATCCAGCCAGCAGTTATGCAACGAGGAGTATAGAAGTTTTTTGCAGGGAAGAAAAACAATGCATCATATGGCGTGTGCATGAAGTTCCTTTGAATTGTACCAACATATCATGATATGTGATACATGCACCATCTGTTGGTGAAATATGACTACATATTCAAATATGCGGATACAAATATATTTTTCGAGATTTATAATAAATATTCGTTTGATTCATTATTTAAATTTATTGATTCATCTAAACATATCTTATGATCTATTCCTAAATTTTCTCTTTTCGATTTCTTTTCATCTTCCCGAACAGAGGAAAGGCAAGAATTGTTCTTGTCAGTTGCCGCGGCCTCCTCCTCCTCCTCCTCCCTCTAAAACCCTTGTTTCTTGTATGTTAAAACGCTAAGATTTGTGAGAAATTTTGCAGTTTGATCATGGAGATGAAAATGATGAAAGATTTGGGATTCTTGATACCTGCATAACGTGTTTTAACATAATTTAATTTTATTTACCACTATCCTATTAATCTTTTTACACAATAAAGTTTTTGAGAAGGACGGAATGTGCATGAATGTTGCAAGTACAAGGTCATTTTTTTGTCTATGATCAACACTGTTATTGGAAGAAAAACTACACTTTGTAATGCAATTGTATGGATGACCATCCATAATTATGTAATATGATCAAGATCTATTGGTTTGATAAGCTTAATATTCTACTTAATATTAACAATATGTCGATCGGGGGCATTGTTATCTTGGGAAGATTATACATCCTCTCTCTGGGAGCAGGAAATGAACTAAAGAAGACGTCAATGACGGTGCTAGAGGAAAATCAAGGCAGGCGACTGGAGAAAGTCGTCCCTATGGAGACCATCATGGATGGCAATAATCATGATAGCAATGGCCGTGGAAAGAAGTCTGAGGCATCAGAGAACCAAGATAAGCTTAATATTCATTCTAATATGTCACAGGACAGGATATGTTGCTTGGGGGGATTGTCTTGTCTTGTTGGAAAAAGGGAAGATACCGAAGAATGCATGACATTCGGCGCATGGTAGGGGAAGATCAAAGCAGGCGAATGGAGATGATAGTCATCCCACGGACACCATCACAGAGTGACAATAGTCGTGGTAGAGATGGTGGTGGGAAGAGGTCGCAAATGTTAAGAGGAGAAAGATTCTCATGCTAATTCAATACCTGCAAGTGATTTAATATAAAGATATTTGACTGTGTTGTAATGTCGGAAAACTAATGAGATGTATTATCATTTTTTTTTCAATATAGTTTGCAAAAATACATTTTAAAGAACACAATGGCGTGTTTTATTGAAGGTATTATATTATTCTTATAAAAAAAAGTGATTGTGAAATATGAAAGTATTTTATTTAAGTTGAAAATTAGCATGAAATTCCTTCTCTCTTCTCTCGATGCCTGTGACTTCGTTCCATTGCCTAGGCTTCTGTCTTCACGTCTTTCTCTTTCTACTCGCTCGATTTTCTGAAATCAGACATAATAGCCTACGTTTCTCGAATTTTAATAATATTTTTTTTGTAATTTTGATCATAGACGTAAGCATGCACGGGATTGTTTGACTACCAACGTGGTCACTACTACGTCAAAGATAGCGTGACTGAGATACAAAATCTATTTCCAAATTTTAGTAATTTACATTCAGCCAATATGTTCATGTTTTTTCCTTTTTAAAAAAAAAAAACAGTATGTTAAGTTATTATATTGCAACAATTGGTAAAATCTTGCTGAGAACAAAACTAATAATAAATCCCCAACGCATGTTATCTACGCCGATGGGTAATTTATATACTACAGATCACATTGAAAATTTTTCAGGCTGCACAAAATGTCATAAAAGGTTCATACACGAAAAAGAATAGCAAATATGCACGAAAAGTAATCGACAACTCACGAAAGCATCGGATATCCAAATCAACAAGATTTTATGGTTTTATTGATTGAACCGAGTCATCTCCAATTAGCTGGGAGCCTGGGACTAAGGCTAGTGTGACGATGATAATGACAAATTCGATCCCATGCAGCTAGAAGACATTAAACGACTGAATTTCTTTGTTTCAAAAAACAAACGAGTTTAATCTGATACTACAATAGCACTAAGCAATGAAGTCTTATACTGTTATTTAAGATGAGAAAATAGCTTGGTTGCAGCGTACCAATGGCCACTGAAGGTCTTGAGCTGTTATTTAAGATGCCAAAATAGCTTGGTTGCAGCCTGTTATGTTAAAAAATTCAAAAAGTCGATCAGAATGAAGTTGATTTATTTTCTCCAAAAAAAAAATGGGAAAGGTTAAACAGAGCGTCAGTTGGATGATGGGGCTTACGCAATTATCGACACAGCGCCAATAATCAAAGTACTGTCCAGTACAGTGCTTGTGCCCTGATTCATCACCTTGAATTCTTTTAGCACATGCCTGTAAGAAAGAGTCATTTAGCTGACACCCAGTTAGTAAAAGTAAGTATTTTAAATGCGTTTAAAATCAGTGACACTTGTGCTTATTCCTCTCTGTCATTACCCGCTCCTTCAATTCACATGAATAATATTTTGTATCAACGTTGTCGACTCTTCCAAAACCACTAAAACTCAAATCAAAGAGAATGAATTGTATAGATTTCACAAACGAAAAGTGGAAGTAAAGATACTGGCATCAAATCCATAACAATCCCAACTTTATCCCATGATTCCCAGCATAAATTCACAGTACATTTCAATATTTTATATGTTGGAATTCAAATTCCAAAGACATAGCTTTGCTTGTTTTCATTTTCTTAAAATCAATTCTCATCATTAAAAACCTTGAACAACAACACTATCCCATTTCAAATTTTTTCTTCTAAAAACTCATTTCGAATCTCCCAACGTTATCATTATTTTCAATTCCGCATTTTACCATTTCAAACAAATATTCTATTATTATACTATATTTTAACTCAATACACTTTATTATAAAACTTTCAAATATGTCATATACCATTAAAATACCCAAGAAATGACATTTACAGTAAAAAATATATATTTCATGAAATATAATATATATCACATTCTCCAATACATTTCTCAAAACATATTTTCTCATACGATTTTCCCAAAGCACTCAAAAACACTAACAAAAATAACCTAATTTTTCCAGAACCTACCTTTGAAATTCTAAAAATGAAACCATGCATAGCATGTTAAGAATTTTCTAACTGTGGGAATAAATCACATGCCAGCTCAGACAAATAATCTATTCCACTTGGAAAAGTTCAATTAAAGTATCCAATCAAATATCTAATTCTGAGTTAAGATGCATGAAATAACTCATTCAACGTTATTAAAGTAGATGGAAGGAAAAATATAAAGCAGCAGAAAATAAATGGCGTCACTTGGAAACAGTAAAGCTCGTTAACTGATAACGGAAATCACCTGATATTCTTTTAGTGGCCTAGCACATGGTGCCTTGCACCGGTCTTCAAGTTCCCTCTTTGGATCTACAGGTTCATCATTTGCCCTAAATGACGAAAGGCAAAAAACGGGTAAGAGCCTATAGGAACTAGCTCAAACAGACAGACACGATGGCCCTGCCCTGTGATATTTAATTGCATAGCCCAAAGCATACATTGATGAATTGTTTGATACTGTTAATAATATAAAGGATAATTGATGATCTTGAGCACATTAAGTTCAAAAGCCAGTGCAACTCTAATGACTGTTAAGTATGGAAAACTTTCACACAGACGAATAAAGAAGAAAAAGTAAACCAAATTAGGATCTTTGCCAACACGTAATAGGGAAGTCCGATGAGAGCCAAACTTTTGATTAGCTTTCTAGGCGGAGAACCTCGCAAACGTTATAAGTCAATTCATGATTTTTCATATAGCCGGCATTGGATTGGCGATATTATCCACCCATTGAGAAGCCAAGGTTCACAGATGCCCACTTTAGATAGCTTTCCCTTATCTATCAGCATTCAACATATGCACCTAAATTACCTCTGTAATGTGAATTCAGACCATGTTACCAACATTAACCGAAGGTAGCCATTTTCTAGATCAGTTCTTTCATTATGTCAACCTCAACAATAGGACCAAAAGATGGGCCCATAAGAAAAAGAGAAAAGCTCAAACCCTAAAGAATGACCTTTTAGGTGGGAAACCCCATCTATGTTATATATCACTAAAAAATTGCATATGGAAGCAACCCCGTTAAACACAGAGATATCATGGAGCTTAAAGTAACGGGAAAGGATTGGCCTTTGGATGGATACCAATATCTCACAACAAAATTGAAAAAAAAATCATTTAAGAAGGATCCACCCATGAGGACGAACAATACCGGATGAATATAAAAAAACATCAAAATTTTCACACCCCATTCTTAGAATGAGAGAACAGAAAAAGACTGCGAAAATTTTTTGTGCCAATTACCATCCAATCAGCAACAAGATAGAACAGATTTTCTAAATAAAATGGACCGAAAAACAGTGAATTTATCAAGTAAATGAAAATCAAGGGTAATACTCACATAGTGTAGGAACGTAAAATCTAAAACAAAGCAACCTGCAAAAAAAATAATCATCAGATCCTCAGAGTTTAGGCATACACTGACACAATTTGATAATCATAAGGCCGTCAGCAAGTGAAAAAACTTGCATTCACCAGATCGAATCGAAATTTGAAAATGGAAAAGTGGCTCTAATTCAGAGTGCCTAACCGGAAAATGAGAGGCAGCGAAGCTGACGGAGGTGCGTGGAGCAAACTTAAAGCATTGAAATTTAAATACATTTAATTATTCGGGTTAAACTTTTAAATTTCCGTGCGTGAAATAATTTTAATGAATGCTATGTGAAAAAAAAAAATCATTTTAAGTTTTAAATTTTTTATTTTTTTAATAATTTTATCGAACAAACTTTTTTTTTAACCAGGTCAACGTGGTAAAATGCATACAAGCTGAGGTATGTTTATAAAAGTAAAAATTTGTGTGAGATATTCTCACGGTTCGTATTTTGTGAGACAGATTTCTTATTTGGTCATCCATGAAAAAGTATTAATTTTTATGCTAAGAATATTACTTTTTATTATGAATATCGGTAGAGTTGACCCGTCTCACGAAGTCTCACAGATAAAGATTCGTGAGATCGTCTCACAAGAGATTACTCGTTTATAAATCTATAAACGATAGTTGTTGGATAATTTTTTAAAATCAATTTACATTATAGATTAATTATATTTTACATGTTTCCAATTATACATTTGCGCACGATCAATTAGATTATATACCTAATTTGCTGCTTTTAATCATGTATTTTAGTTATTTGAATAATTAGAGTTTGATGTTGGTATCATAAACCCAATTTCTTTAAAAAAATATCATATTTCATTCAAAAAAATAGAGATATATGTATATATAAAATGACTAAGTACGATGGATTTAGTTTGGTTGAAGAATGTCAAATTAAACATTCATCAACAATAGATTATGAAGAACAAAATGGGAAAAAAAATTAAGAGACAAATCTCTGGCACTACATGAGATCAGCTGCATGTTAATTGGATCATTTTTGTTCTTCAGCTTTCTTGTCCTCTGGCTCAGCCTCAACTGGAGGTGGTGTAACGTCGGCGGTCTTCTTCTCCTCCGGCTCAGCCTTCGATTCCTCCTTATCCACTGCTTCGGGTGGGGAGGTCGCCTCCTCCTTGACTGTTTCACTCTGCATGCCAACAATTATTAATGATGCATGAATATGTACAAGTAACTTTGTCCTGTCGTTAAAATCTGATTTGTTTAATTTGAACTCAAAAGTGTATATAACGTACATTTTCTTCCTTCCCCTCCGGTGCCTCGGTGGCGACAACCGTTTGCTCCTCCTGCGGTTCGGGTTCAGGGGGGTCGATGGCCTCGCCCTTCAAAACCTTTGATCTACTGGCGCAGGCACCCATTATCGGACAATCCTTCTCTCTGCGGTGAAAAGATTTAAAATTGTTTGTTTCGAGAGAGAAAGATCGATGGACGGCAGGAAAAGAGAAGGACAAATTGGTTTGCTCGCTTGTGGGTAGCGGGTTCTTATACTCGGAGAATTTTTATGCCAGAGCTCCGACAATGTATCCGAGGCATGGATTTATTTCAGGACAACCACTCTTTTACTTTCTAAAAATGGTCACAAGTCCCACTGTCAAAAACAAACAAAAAAATATAATACTACCACACATCATGTTATTAATATTCAAATTTTCGCACTAGGTTTATATAAGATGTGTAAAATACTAACTAATATTATGTTTATTAAATTTCGCACTCGTATAATAAATTATACCAGGAGAAACAATAAATCGCACAATATATAACACAGATCATTTAGAATTTAGATTGAAGAATATATTATTAATTATAAGTGTACCCTAAAAATTATATAATTAGTTTAAAAATAAAACTCTAAACCCAATAATTTCATTTCAAATTGAATTGTATATTGAATTATCAAATATTAATAAATTATCGAGGGTAATCACCCCAACCACGCGTATGACGTCTGCACGATGTATGAGTTACAATATCAGAGAAGATTGAATATAAAAACCGTAACAAAAATAGTACCATGATCGCAATCAAGACTCGAGATTGTTAACAATGTTGAGGCACCAAGAACACAAGATAAAAAAAAAATAGTAAAAATCAGTACATATTTATAACGGGTACATGCACGGAGGAAAGCAGATAATTTAACAAATACCAAGACAGAAATACAAGGTGAAAAGCAGGCAACGACCCAAGATTTTTATGCATACCGTTGAAGATATTTCAAGTTAACAGAAGTTCCGGGAAGGTGGGTTTAATCTAAGGGGCGGAAAAAGACCGCCTTTAAGAACCTGATCTCTATCACAACAAATGAACTTCCTGAACCTTCAAAATCATGAGCATGCAGCGCAGAAGAAAATATAAACTAGTGGATGTACTATGCATGCACACATTTGACTAAATAGAAAGAAGCCATTGGTAGCTAAACGTGTTTGACGAATATTCATCTAGTTCTACAACCTCCGGAAAAAGGTAGAAATGAAAAACCATCTCGTCGCAAACTTATTCTAATATTGTGCTGGATATCTTATTCGAAGTATTTGAACGGATGGTGCATAGTGAAACACATCATTCGGTCAAATGCATGGAACAGAGAAGCCATTTAAACACCAAATCTGAAATGCATATTTGTGACAGCAGTCACACTTGGGAAACAAAAAATTCCACAATTCTCACCGTCTTCCGCACAAAAAGACTGGTAGATCGAGCAGAAAACTCAGATAAGCCCAAGATTTGTTTTATTTCTCAATGCAGGTCACTTCATGACACAACCTTAGGAGAAGTCTCCAACAAACTTGAAGATCTGTAAGATTCATGCTAAGAACCACAAGCTGACGAGGATACGGTACTCCAACAAACACGATCGAGATCTCAGCCATCAAGATCAGGATAGACAAAAACAGGACCATAACCTTCTCCCAAAGACTGAACCCATGGAAGATTATCAATAGAAACTCCCCATATTCTAAGATGAATGCAACTCTTCCTTCAACCACTTTGAAGAAGATAAAAGAGTGACTATTGCAATCCAAAAAGCTTTTCAAGTTTTTTTATGGTTAAATCTACCCAATTAGCAAAAGCAAGCCAATCATCAACTTTCCAAAAAGGCCATTTAAGAACCTCGGGGCCTGCCAAAAGTTTAAAAGCATTAATAATGCACTATGACTAAGAGCTGGAAGAGACCAGAACATGAAAAAAAATAGCATATAAATTACCCGGTTATCTCCCATTAAACCGTAAATAATCTGAGATTTAGAAGAGAAGAATGGGATATTGCTTTTAGGAAGCTTCTATGTTTTGTTTCAAGAGCACACTTTCGATGATAGGGTCACGTTTTACAAGCGGCCTTTCCAAATTTGGATCACAATCCCTTGAACACAACTCCATAAAGACTGCGATATACAGTTGCGATAGCAACAAATCACATTAATCCAGCAGCACTTAACGGCAGTGAAAGCAAGAAAGCAGACAACCAGAACCAATAATAGCATTCAATGGACAAATATCGGATTTGAATTTGAACATCACGCAAGCCAAGGACCTCAAGGTACAAAACTAGAGAACATTTAGGGACACAAAATAGTAGAATTACTGCCAGATTCACACTTTCAAGATCCTTTTCTATTTCACCAACATGCCAAGGGAAAACTCCACGTAAGAAGAATCTTCAAGACAACCGCAGCAGTAGACATCGGATCTCAAGGTTTTCATCTGTGACAATCATGAAATAAGCACGTAAGTATTGCAACTTGGAAGAGTTCTAAAATTTATAATACAAAAATTCAAATTGTGTTTATTGTCACAATATTACAAGTAAAATTACCCATATCAGAAACCGCTGCCACCTCGGCGATCATAGGGCCCAGAACGGTCTCGACTATATCGGTCACCTCCTCCACGGCCACCATTATCCCGGTTACGACTACCATATCTATCTCCACCACGATCAGGACCATAGCGACCACCGCCTCCGCCGTATCGATCTTCCCTGCCCCCATACCTACCACCTCTACTACCACCATCACTAGGACACTCCCTAGCAAAGTGCCCCAGCTTTCCGCACTTAAAGCAGTCACCACCACCACCACCTCCCTTCCCGCTCCCATACTCACGGTCGCGATCATGATCACGCCCACGATCTCGATCATGCGAGCGATCATTATCATAGTCTCTGCCTGAACCCTGGTTTGGCTGAGCTTTCTCAACAGTTATGTTTCGGCCATCCAAGTCAAACCCATGCATAGCATCAATGGCCTCTTCCATGGCTTTCTTATCATCAAAAGTGACAAATCCAAAACCACGAGAGCGACCAGAGACCCTGTCAATAACCACCTATAGAAAGGAAGAAAAATTTCACGATGAGAAACTTACTTGGCCTTTTTGGATAAAATAATGATTTGTCATTGAAAGGAGGCAGAAAATAGTATCCACGAAACATATAAATTTTACAATGTCCATTCTACCCGAGACAGCAATTAAAAGGCACAATAGATGCTTATCATACACTTTGACTCTCCTACAAGAAACGAGACTAGGCTGGAGGGGCCAAGAGAAAGCAGATTATTTATCCAAATGCATACAGTATCTTCGGAACAATGTGCAAGGCAACAAAATCTCCACCAGTATCTTTGTAATACAACTTTGAGTAACCAGTCATCTTTGACAAAAATATATATTGAATTTCCAATGAACAGTAAGATTGTCCGATATGGCTAATCTTCTACATCATCAAAGTTATATGTTGTCATGTGAACAAAAGCTAGCAAAACACAATGTTCAAGAATATCAACAACCCAAAAATATAGATAACTTCTAAAAAATTACCATAAAGCCATAATACAGCTTGTTACCTTCGCCTCACGAAGATGACCAAACTTCTCAAATGCTTCTTTTAGAACTCGATCAGATGTTGACCACGATAGGCCACCAATGAAGCATCGATACTCAACATCATCTGACATGTTTCAAACTAAATTTTCTTCGCAATAAAAGAATTAGTGAGAGAAGGAAGGAACATATTAGTCCATACAAAAAAATAATGTGGCGACCCAAAAAAAATGGGTTTCCCGTAGAATACTATATCAGGTTTTTAAAGCATACAACAAACTCAAAGGTACAGCATTAAGATCCAATATCAGGAGATAAAGTTATTTCAAGAGCATCAGTAGCATAGCAAACTAGTATAGTAAGACTCACGAGTCACCACAGACAACATGATTGAAACTAACCTAGATAGAACAACCCCAATTTTTAAAATACTATAACAGTACATCAATTCAAATGTTATTGCTGAACAGAGAAATCCAAACTCTTGCTTACACTTTCATGCGAGAAAAAAACAATCAAACACTACCAATTGGCAGGGCCACCTACGTACTCCTAAAAAAACAATCTCTCGCAAGTGTATGACAAATTTACTTTCAAGAATTTCAAAGCCCCAGTCTTTCAAATTCAACCCCCAAGTACAAAACAATGATTCGACACAGAGGGGCAGCAAAACTATCAGGAGATCAAACGTACGCCAGATCTAGTCCTTGATTACATTACATTGTGCAATATAAAAAGAATGGAAATCCATTGTACCTGCAGCGCAACAGAGGTAAGCAAACTGGGGAAATCCGGCGTTGGTATGCAGGCTAAACCCTAGTAAATTTAACACACAGTGCAAAATGCAAATGGGTTGTATGGGCTACTGGCTAGTACCCTAGTAGAGGGGAGTATCGAAAGGAGCCGATAGCAGACCGACCCGGTCGTTGACCCGATTGTTATTAATCTCGGCCGTCCAAAATAAACCCACTAATTGACACCATTGGATTGGATTTAAGGGGATGGATAAGCAATACCTTACATGCCTATTTATTTATACTATATTATTAAATATGAAATCTTTAAAATAATTATATATTAATTTCATAATTATCTTTTTTATACTATAAAAAATCTCCTCAAGTCACTTTATATTTTACATAGAAAAAAAAATATACAAAGCTTTCATTTTAAATCGAAAAACTATTCTAAATTGAAAATAATTTCGTGTTAATTGTTTCGTATTATTTTTGATCAAATTAAAAATAATAATAAAACATACAACGCGTGTACATATTTTGTTAATATATACTAATGCTACATGCATTAAATTTTTTAAAAAAATAATATGTATTATTTTATTAGGATATGATGCTTATAAAATAAATATAATTATATATGATTTATTGAGTTAGTATGAACTTTTACATAAATTGGAGATGAGTTGAATAAAAAATTGAAAAAAAAAAGAGAGGTACGAAAATTATTAATAAACTCAAACCAATAAAGTTAAAGAATATTAAGAAAGTAAAACTGAAAATAAATTTTATTATCATATTGACATATCGAAGTTAGTTAGAATGAGGTGTTCAAGTTTAATTTCGGATTTTGTCATGCTTTTGAAAGGGTTTTAGGCTAATTGTTGTTGCTCTAGAAAATTCGTCTTCGATTTGTTTGAGAAAATGACTATGCTTCCACAAATATTGGTTTAGAGACAGCCTCTGCGAGATCAATGCTTCTTATACACACACTTTCAATCGCCTAAAAATTTTCGTTGCGTTCGAAACACACATAAAATTTATGTATGTTTTTTAGACCACTGAATAAATAGCAGCTATAGGACGTATTGCTTGAAATATCTATCATCAAAAAAGAGATGAAGTTGGAATAAATAAGCAAATTGTTAATTTAGACTCTTTCCAGTCTACGGATTATGGTTATAAATTATTTTACGAGCTTACTAACTGGTATATTAGTATATTACCTCGCTAAAACAGGTTGTTGTTCCTTTGCTCTATAGATTTATTTCAATTTTCCTATATAGAAATAAATTTGCCATCTTTAAGAAGAATCAACAAATAAAGATTATGGCCAGCTCAACCACTCGCACTTCATACAGGTTCGCTGTTTATTTACAATTTTATTAGTTTGTCATTTAGTATTCGTAGTTTATTACTGTATATGTGGTTTCTTTTTTTCATCTTCATTAGCATAGAAAGCTCTTAACCTGTGTTATCAAGATATAGATTATAACTCATTCTTGTGTGTGTTTTTTTTTTTTAATGTGTCATAGCTTGCTTTATTTACGAGCTTCGTATATCAGTAAACTAGGTCATATTAAAATTGGACGTTTTGAGCTGCTTGATATTATAAAATAGCAACGATGCCGCGACAAAGAAAAGTTATTGCAATAGAAGCCACCGGGACTAAGAACTCTCGTAAACGGAAATATGCTTGCTTAAAAGATCGTAGGTTGCAAAAAAAATATACGTCGAAACGAAAAAATTAAACGCATCTTTTACAGAATATCCATGATGCCGACATTGACGGTTGACATAAGAGCTGCTGACGCTCACTACATGAGGTATATACTATCATCTTCTTTTCTTTTATATAGTTTACATATTTCACATTTCACTCTTAGCACAATATGTTGGGTAAAAAAATTTTAGGCAAAATAATTAGGATCTGTTATCAGATGTCGAACAAATATTTTAGTAATAACTCTAAATTTATTCCTAATTTTTCACATCCAGATTCATGTATACACTTGCTTACAAAATTAGAATCATTGATTCATTCTATCCTACTCACCAACACACATCATTAAAAAAAAACTACAGGATATCTATTGGTATACCAACCACATATGTTACAATGTAGTATCAATACTTTTATATTCAATGCTTTCTTAGTTAAAATTCCATGACAACTCTTACATTCAATACCTTCTTTATTAAAATTCCATCACAAATTAAATATACATTAGTATTGTTTTCTTTTTTCCGCTAATACTAACTCGATTGACATTTAAAATAAACAACTAATCTCTTGTTTTTCTAAGACACTACACTCGGTGCGAATATAACGAATAGTATGATGACTAGGACTTATATTTTAAAACAATAAATTATGCCCTTACACTTGTCAACAATTAAAAACCCCTGATTTACTTGTATTGAGTTGGCCAAAAACAATCACATGTGTCATAAACTATCTATGATTCACCCTTCTTCAAATGGTATATATAATAAATTCATCTACCATCTTCTATTTTACGTTTAATTACTTGAACATTTGTATACTTTTCCTTCAATATCTAAACATAATGTTTCTACCCCAAATCCAATGGAAAACAACTCTTTGTATCGATTGCAGTCAATGTTAGTACAACTACCTATTCCAAAAAGAAGTCGAAGAACTAATAAAAAGATTTTATTCGAACCCGGTATGGGCCATCATCTTACGAAGAGCACTTAAAATGGAATCAAAGTTTTTTCTTCTACTAAACTTCGCAGCCGATGCCGAAACATAGCTAGATATCAACGTTATCCAACAAACTCAGTATGTATATTAAACAGATAGTGAATCAGCTATCTCATAGTCTAGAAATCGTTTAACTAAAAAACATTTATAAGCTTGCTAAGAATAATATATTACGTTCTACAAAACCTACGTGTATAAAAATTACCTTTATTTTAATCTTTACACCTACTCGATTTTTTCCCGTTGCAATGCATAAATAACTTTATTTAATGTTATTGACAGACCATATTGTTTTTTTATTAATATAGTTATTGTCGATCATTTCAAGATGTATTTGACTTGACATATTATTGATAAACTAGCTAATGACATATATTTAGCTGGTTTCCAATTTTAGTCAATAAATGTTATATATAACCTTTAAATCATGGATATGCTCAATAAATACCAATAAATGATGTAGCCTATACAAATGTTTTATTGTCTATATTTGGCTACGAGCAATAGTTTGTCTTTATTATTAGAAGAAATCAATTTAATAAATTATAAACATTTCATCTTCACAAATTGTTTAGTTCCAATAACCTAAAATGATATGAATAAATTTTCTGAATATTTATATTTACAAGCAATTAAATTTCTACACTTTGGTACCGGTGAATATACTACCCTTTAACTCACATGATTATGGGATTTGTTTTCTTCAGGTACAACGAAACAAACAGAAATGAGGAATGAATTGCGCTTGTAATAATAGGAGAACATATCTAAGCTTTTTGTGCTTTCTAGGTATGTACTATATGGAAATATTTCATAGGCTATATATTAATTATCATGTTGCTATTATGTCTATATTTTGTTAGTATTTTGATATTTTTTAGGAAAAAAACGACTAATAGCATTTATACGTTTTCTATGTTCTGCTACTTGTTTGTGTTAGTAATCGAAGTCCAAAAGTTGCTTTGACTAAAGAATGATATATTCTACCTTATTTATCTTTTACATTCGATCAATATTGTTATTGTGAAGCTATGTTTAAGGCATATACGATATTTTTGTCTAGCTATTGGATAAGAATAAAAAACACAAAATATTTTATACATGTTGGAGACATCTAATATTTTTAAAATTTTAGTAATGGGCATGTTTTATACATATATACTATTTTCGTTTGTATTTAAATGTTCATTTTTTGAAAAAGCTTAAATAAAACTTTCGGATATTACAACTTGCATACACATTTAACCAAATTAAATAAATATTTAAAGATGTGTACTTTATGAAAAAATAGAATGATTTTTTAGTAGTAAATGGTTAGTTTCATATTGTATCCTCCAGTTTATTTATATGGAATTTGGTGGGGTGTGTTAATGCTAGAAATAATTTGAATTAATTATCGAAATTTTATTTGTTCTAGGTGTGTTGGTTTTTTTTTTTTTTTTTAATGAAAATTAAGGTTTAGATGGTGTTTCTCTGTTTATGTACTTGTTTTCTTTTTTTGGGAGCATTTATTTAATTGTTTTTCAATCCAAGTATTGTGGGTGTTAGCTCTTAGGTATACGAACCGGAAACCAAGCTATTTGCAAGAAACCAACATTCTTGAGAATGCATTGAAAGGCTTTGATGGATTTACATGATGATAGGATGTTTATTCGCTCGTTCATCGATTTTATCCTCTAAAGTTTGACTTGTTTATTTTTTGGTTTGTTTCTTCAGGTACTGCAAATAATGCTGGTGCTATCTTGGCATTGGCCGCAGAGATTTAGTTGTTGTTCCAAAACTAATTCACCCACTACGTACCCCCCGCAATTTCATCTCCAGAGACTTCTCCCGAACGCCATATAGAAGACACGTGGATGCAGGTGCTTCAGTTATCTCATACTTCTTGTTTCTGAATCTCGTCTTTTGTTTGACTAAACAAGCTGTTATATGCCGATAATCATATGGTGTCTGTTTGTGGACGTAGGTACTCAATGCTAACAGACCACCTACACCCACTGGAGGCCGTCCTCAAGTTGCTAATGACCGAGGTTCTCCTGCCTGGATTTAGATTTTGCTTCCAGATTTCTTTCCTATACTTCTTCCAGGCTTGTGTTAATATACCTGGAATTTCCAGTGATTTGTACATAGCGAGATGCTATATGGAGAGTTCCTGGTGGATCTACATTCCTCAGATGAAGGTTTTTTTGTTCTCGTATATATGCACTCTTGAGTGGCTTTCAGAAGAAGAGACTTGATTGATTGAATTCCACAAGTCACCCTTGATTGTGGCGCTGAAAGAGTTATGGTCTCCAAATGACATCCTCTGTACATGATACTCGGATGGGTAGAATCAGTGTTTGTTATTTTCTTCATTGGATTGGTATTTCTTGGTAGTTATATATATTTTTTGTACTCCATGTACGTGTATGATTTTGTATTCTGTATACGTAATCGGTGAAATATATCAGGTCCATATTTTCTTGGTCGTTTATGAATTATAGACGTGTCGGCTTATGTAATTAATTTGTGTTTGTACTCCCTGTAATGTAAAAGTTGTGTGGTGATATCTCGCCATTGGCATTAACTGGGTCTGATTTGATCTACGTGTTTGAGCATCGAACAAGTATAAATCTTGGTATTTATAAGGTGTCCTACCCAGGTGTATAGTATACTATATGAGTATTTATATTTTTTTAAAGTTGCTAATTATGTGTTTATACTTGTGAGTATAATATTTTTTTATGTTCTTTTGTATTCGTATTGAAACAATTATTATTATAAATTGACATTGTGTTTAACAAAGTGAAAAATATGAAAAATACGGAATTTATAAAATTGAAAATGGTTAGAAAAAAGACTGACTTGGTGTTCAAATCGGAGAAGTTAAATAACATTTGGCAAATTGAATATAAAGTATTGCTTTATCTTAAATATTTATATAATGAAATATCTATTTCATAAATAAGTTATTATAAATTCGAAAATAGAGTATCCGTATCTTGGTATTAGTTGTAAGGGTGTTCCTTTTAATGATGTTGACGCCAATAAATTTATAAATGTGGTAATTTAACTTAAATATAAGTTATAATATGAGCTATTAAACAATCGATATGAGCACAAAAAATTTTAGGATAATCAAAAAAATTTGAAAAAGTGTTAATATAGACATGATTTAAATAAAAGAGGTAAATTTTGTGAATTGTTTTCTTTGTGTTAGCAGTTTACTTTGCAATGAATTGAGGTAATATTATTGGATATTTTCATTGATTCTCTTTGCAATTGCTTAAATTAATATATTTGGTGATGCATTATGTACTATAGNATGAAATTAAAACTTTTAACCCTTACATCCATTGTATGCAAACATGTACAATTTTAGTGCATGTAATCTTCACAATGGATTTTGTTTGTAATTTCTCTTACCCCATACGTACTTATATGCTTTATTACCTAACGCTTAACAAACTTGTTATGTTATAAATTTTCGATATCCATCATTTGCTAACTATCAATTCAGTATATGAACCAAGTTCAATAGAAAACAATCTTTACTATAATTTGTATTGGATATGAATAATATCAATATAACTATCTATTTCAGAAATATGTGAAAGAACTAAATGGAAGCGTTGACTCCAGTCCAATATAGGACATCTTACGAAATATGCCGAACATGAAATCAAAACTATTGCTCCTACTAAACTATGCAACATGCATTGAGGCAATCGTAAATACTAACGAACTCCATCAAAACAACCATGTACATTAAATGAATAATAAAATATTTATCTTATGTTATCGAAAATGCTTAATCGTTATACATATGCGTAAACGTATTATAAACTTTAGATTAATACGAGCTCCAAACAATTTTTATCCATATACTTTAATTTCTTTTATTAGACCATCATTGTTATCATTTTTATTCAGCTGTCTTATAAATTAATATTAACTCTCATGTTTATATGTCATAAAAAACCCTAAGTTACAAAATTCATAAATCCATCAACTAAATTCTAAAAAAAAAAAAAGAAAAACATATTGAATTCGTGTCTATATTAACACTTTTTCAAATTTCTTTGATTACCCTAAAATTTTTTGTACTCCTAATTTGAGATAAAACAATATATTATATTCAATTTGCAACATGTTATTAAACATCTCCTATTTGAACATCAATTCAGTATTTTTTCTACCTATTTTCACTTTTATAAATTTATTTTTCATATTTTTCATTTTGTTAAACACAATGTCAATTTGTAATAATAATCGTTTGAATACGAATACAAAAGAACATAAAAAATACTATGCTCACAAATATAAACAAATAATTAATAACTCTGAAAAAATATAAATACTCATATTTTATACTATACACCTGTTAGGGCACCTCAAGAACCGTACCTAGTTAATTATAGAATATATAATGCAACAGCTTGATAGAAAATTTCAATAGTTTGGATGACAAATTAAGCCTGTACACATGGAAGGCATGCAGGTTCTGTGGAGAACATGTTAAGGCACGTGATCTTTTATATAAATTAAATATATGATTATAGATTTATAGTTATATTTTTTATAAAAGAAGAGAAAAAGTAAATAATATAATTAATTCTCAAGATATATTAACGGGGCGATCGGTCTCATCTTTTCTTTTTAATTATTTCAAAATGTTGTAGTTACACATATATATGATCGGCACAAAATTAAAGCATGCTTCTTCATGCATGGGCTTAAGGCTCTACACGTTCTCAATCGATGGCGGCGGACGGGGACGTCAATGTCTGGGTACCGATCGATCGGGCAAGCCCACAGACATTCGACAACCAAATCCCTGCAGAAATACATGAGGCCGGAGTGGCTTTGCTAACTTGTACCTAGATATATAGGGGCTACGAAGAGTGTACGTCGTGGGCTCGTTTTTATTGGGATCTTCATTCGAGTCTTATTTTGCTAATTCGATGGTGAAAATGGGCAGAGTTGTGTGCTGTCAAGGGACTAATATCTGGCGTATGTTGCATACGAAGGAAAAAATAGTATTAGATAATACACACACATGCACGCATACGAAGGTAAAACCATATAAAATTTGATGGTTCGATCAATAATATAATATTGTATACACCACACAAATGCTTACATTGACTCCCGACTTTCACGTACGATACGTAGAGAAATGTAAGCAAAGAAAAAAAGGAAATTAAGGAGAAAACGATCGATCGAGGAAAATTAAGGGTCTTTTTGATTCTCTCTCTTGATCTTTTCATTCTTCAATCACAAGGATAACGCTTTCTCAAAATGGCTCCAAGCAAGATAAGAAAAGCCATTGGAGCAGTCAAGGACCGGACCAGCATCAGTTTGGCCAAGGTGGGAAGCTCCGCCTCTCTTTCAGATCTAGATGTCGCCATCGTTAAGGCCACGCGACACGAAGAGTACCCGCAAGACGAGCGTTACGTGCGCGAAATCCTAAGCCTAACATCATACTCCCATGCATACGTCGGCGCCTGCGTCAGCACCATATCCAGGCGCCTGAACAAGACCAAGAATTGGGTGGTCGCTTTGAAGACCCTCATGCTAATTCAACGCCTGATAAGTGAAGGGGATGTCGCCTACGAGCAAGAGATATTCTTCGCTACGAGGAGGGGCACTCGTCTCCTCAATATGTCTGATTTTAGGGACGTTTCGGGGAAGTCGGATGCCTGGGATTACTCGGCGTTTGTGAGAACATATGCGTTGTATTTGGATGAGAAGCTTGAGTTCCGGATGCAGGGCCGGAGGGGGAAACGAAGTGGTTTTTCGTGTAGTAAGGAAGAGGAGGAGGATGGTGGTAGCCGTGGCGGTAGTGGAGGAGGTAGTTCGAGTGCTGTGGTGGTGAGGGGAACTCCTGTGAGAGAGATGAAGATTGAGAAGTTGTTCTCTAGGGTTCATCATCTCATGCAACTTCTTGAGAGGTTTTTAGCATGTAAACCAACAGGTATATTTATATGTTTTTTTTTTATAAATAAATTCCACATTAAATTCAAATAAACATACTTGATTAAAATTTGATTTAATTAGCTCATGTCTATATTAATATAGGATCTGCCCATGTGCTAAAAATGTATGGATTTTTAACTTTTTCCTATTTTGTTACGTCATTCCTAATTTTTGTCAAGAATCTTGAACTTGCATTCTCTAATGCTCTATTTTATTGACGATCTATATGGACATAAGAATCGAGTTCAAGGGCAAATAAATTTTTTCAATCGTTTTCCAATGTCCCATCAACAATTCGGACTAAAGTTGAAAAAAAAAACAAATGAGTGGATAAAGATTATGAATTCAACGACGACATGGACTACGTACTTGCTATTTACATTAGAGTTGGATCATATATATGTAGGCGCTGCAAAGCATAACAGGGTGGTGACTATGGCATTCTATCCCCTTGTCAAAGACAGTTTCCAACTGTACTACGACATTATGGAAATCATGGCAGCCTTCCTCGAGCGATTCCAACAACTCGACGTCCCCTGTTCTGTCAAAGTCTACGAGTTCTTCACTCGCCTTTCGAAGCAGTACGAAGAGCTCGACGCCATGTATAACTGGTGCAAGACTGCTGGGATCGCTCGCTCCTCCGAGTATCCCGAAGTTGAGAAAATCCCCAAGAACAGACTCGACGTGTTAGACGACATAATCCAACGAAAATCCGCAAACGTGCATACCATGAAGAATGTGCCGACCCCAAAGCCTGAGCTCGTTTCTGCGGTAGAGAAAGAGCCAGCAGAGGCAGCCCCATCAGAAGATATGAACGCAATCAAGGCGTTGCCCTCACCCGAAGGATTCGTAGACGAAACAGGTAGTAAACCTGAGCCTGAAGCAACTGTGGACAAACCGAAAGAGGAGAAGAATATTTGTCAACAAGAAGGAGATCTCTTGAACTTAAGCGAAAATGAACAAAGCACAGAAGAACATGGAAATAGATTAGCTTTAGCTTTATTTGATGCAGATTCAGCGAATAATTCTGCTCCTGAAACCACAGCTACTCCCTGGGAAGCTTTCAAAGAAGACTGGGAAACAGCGTTGGTTCAAACCGCAAGTCATTTATCTAACCAAAAGGCATCGCTTGCGGGAGGGTTCGATACCTTGCTGCTCGACGGGATGTATCAGCACGGAATGACGGCCCAGGCAGCGGTTTCTTCAGGTTACATGGCAACCGGAAGTGCAAGTAGTGTCGCATTCGGGTCAGCCGGGAAGCCCGCGGTGCTGGCACTGCCAGCTCCACCGGACTCCAACAGTGGAGCAGCCGCCACGAACAGTGATCCTTTCACCGCCTCCCTCTCAGTGGCGCCGCCGTCTTACGTTCAGATGTCGGAGATGGAGAATAAACAAAGGTTGTTAGTTGAAGAACAGGTAATGTGGCAGCATTATGCGAGAGATGGGATGCACGGACTGGTGGGGTTAGGGAAGGTACAGCGGCATAATCAGTATCCACACAATACAAGAATATAATCTGCCGGACTGTTCGAGTAATTTTTAGATATTGCGAACACTACAAAATTTAAGATGAATCGATTGTGAGAACGAGTACATGGAATGGAAAACTATGAAAAATTATTAGCAGATTATGATCGATTTTGAAGAAAACTTCATATATGTATACATGCATGGAGTGATTAGTTAGGATAAATTAAAGTTCTTTGTGGATTTGAGTTTGGCAGATTCTGATCATAATGGTTGTGAACTTTATTTAGTTTCGACCTTTACATTAATTTTGAATTTTGAAATAAATATGATATAGAACTTTTCTAAGTACAAATATATAAGTATAGACGTTGAATATGTTATCGTAATGAATATTAATCTTGCATCATACATGACACAATACTTTGGTAAGCAGACAACGAGGATAAAAATAATTGTTTCCTTAGCTTTGGCCTTTATTGATAAAATATTACTGTCAAATCATGTTTTTTTCAACTACGAAAAACTCGATATCTTTTGTCATGCATTGAATAATGTCACTTATTTAGTTGGATGGGAAAGTGCAATTATTTTTCTCAAATACAATTTACAGATATTTAAATTTTTACATCCATGTACTATATTTCAATATGATCATCATACCCAAAAAAGAAAAAAAAACATATGATATCCGTCCAAACTCAACCCAACAAAAGCCCTCCACGCACCATGAGAAACAAATATATAATGCATACATATTGCATCTTGTCTTGGTCCCATCCAACTTAGAATTACATTTTATATATACAACATTCCCTAATAAAAATTAACAATATCAGTATACCTAATTCATTCATTTACACCTAATTAGGCAAACAAAATCATCCAATGATAGGAAAACTTCATCCAAGCATGAAAGCTCTATCCCATTATCATCCTGTCGTTGCAGTCACCCTTCTTATACTATGACCCATTTGCTATAATCCTACGAGACAACAAATGCCAAAATTTTTAAAATAAAATTTTAAAATGAGATTCATTAATCCATATCATATATTAACCCTAGACTAGATACACTAAGTCACTAAAATAGTGAGTTCCATACTTACAACATTGTTTTTTATGATAAAACATAAAAAAGTTGTACATTTAATAGATAAGTATCACTCATCGATATTTATATAAGTGTGCATGGTGGGTGTATAGAAAAACTTTGCATGTCACTGGAAAATATAATTAAACATGTACGTGTATATAAAATGAAAACAATATCAATAGACCTAATACATACTGAGTGGCAAAAGAATTACCCCTTTTTGCCTAACCAGTTGGTTTCCCATATTGTTGATGAATAGTTAGTTGATAGGCATGATCTGTTACAATGAAAACAGTGATTTGGATTATATTAACCAAAATAAATCACTAAAATGGATTAAAGTAAGCAATTGAGAAGATCTCAAGCAACTTAGGTGGAGGAAGGATCCATTTTATCAGTGGCACAGAACCGTCGTATCTCCTTCTTTTTTATCAAATACATATATGTAAATTGACTTAGGCCAAACAATTCTTTATAATAAAGGGCATTTTTTTAAATAAAATAATACCTAATCAATAAATGTTTTTTTACTTTTTGTGGGGATCAACAACATATTTGGTTGGATAGTATATTCGAATTGTAGTTGTTTAATATTTTATGGATGCATAAAACAAACTTTGGCTTCAAGTGAGTGAGTCAATGATTTGTGGCATGTTTTTGCCACCACCCATGTAGTGGAGTCGATAGACTGATGCTTAAATCCCAATGAGAGCAAAATCCTCTCCCCAATGTATAATAAAGAAAAGAAACCATATTATGTAAATGAGAACAAAATATAAGTGAAGTTACATACAGAAACAACCAAAGGAAGATCCAGCGAAAAGACCACAAATCAAGATTCCAACATTTCAAACTTCTTGTCTGCAAAGCACGACAATGAAAATCCTTCATTTTCAAACAATTATTATTATAGCAGAATGATTATCAACATTCACAAAAGAATATCACATTTAGAATTGATCTTGCATGACAAAAGAGGAAAAAGACGACCGGCTGGTATAGACCATGCTATGGCCTCGAGGCCCTAGACGACGTGACTTGGTTTGAATTAAGCTGTCGGTGAATTTGTCTGAATTTCTCCTTAAGCCGGTCTATCTGCAGAGCATGTGACAATTTAACAAAACAACAATAAAATAAGAACCAAACAATTAATTAAGACAAATGAGAGAAATTACGATAGTCCATTACCCTTTTAAGCTCGATTTCTGTTTCTCTCTTTCGCTGTCCCAGTGACTGTCGTAGACTGGTGATGTTGAAAACATTATCTAAATCATCTTCAAATGCAGATTCTAAGTCGTCTCGTAGAAGTGCAGGTAACTTGTCAACAACAGGCATTAGAAGAAAACAGTTGAACTGCGAGTAACAAGCCATGGTTAAGTCCTTAAAATTACAGTCCAATTCTGTTCTGGATGGCCAGTTTGCATACACATGTTAAGGAATCGAGTGAATCAAAGTGTGATTAATTGAACTTTTTTTAAGCCATGGCTACGGCAACCAAGTAAAGGAAACGAGAATGCAAAAAACTAATATGTCGCATACTTCACCATGGGTAAGTCAAATGACGCTGCAGCATATAAGTCCAAATGAAGAAAAAGGTATGCAAGGTCACAAAACTCGTTGTTTTAACCAATGTGTATGCAACCTTTTAATTATCTTTTTGCAAAATACTAAATAAACAAAATGTTTTAAAAAGTGGATGTTTATAAACCTTTAGTTCTGCGGATGCAAGGAAATATTCTCTGATCCCATGAAAAATTTGTTGAACTAATGCATAAACAATCCGTTCAGAGGAAGGGGCAAGCCTTCTATTCCAGAGCGTGCTATCCAGAAGGTCAGCCAGCCTTGTCTCGGTTGTAGCAATACTAGTTGCAGAATCATTTCCTGAAGCCAAATGGTTGAGTTTTACATCTGACTTCAACTTATTCTCTAGCTTCTCACTGGCTACGGGTCCAGATGATAATTCAGAAAACGAATTAGCGGAAGGAACACCAGCTGTAGACTGCTCCGATCCACCAAACGAGTCCAAGAACTGACGTAATCCAGCTCGATTCTGCAATGTAATATTGTGTGAACAGATAGCTAAGAATATGAAAGCAAAGAGGAGCAATTTTACAAATCACGTACATGCTTAGCTTGTCTGATGTATCATATAATTAATAACTTTCATATTACCATCAATAGACTCTTAAATCCAGATAAGTCTAAGTAAGCAGGGGCAATGGTCAATCACCATTCCACCATGACTCCCTCTCAGGTAAAAACCAAGGAAAGCGCACGAATTCTCCCAAGTCCTAAAATATCTTTTATGACATATTAACGTCAAACAGTGACTCCTCACTATCCTAAAGCATGTACGACCGTTCTCGCTTCATTTCATTCAAGTGTATAAATTGGGTTTTCAATGAGTGGGGGTGCATATACACCATAAGATATTAACGTCACACTACTCACACCTCAACACAGTGACCTGAACCTCCAAAATAAAGAAGAAAATACATCAAACATATTATTATTCATAAGCCATAACAAACAGACACTTTAAAAAATATATTCAGCGTTCATTCTAAAGACGGGAATTAGGAAACATGTGATTAATTACAGGTATGAGACTCTGCAGCATTTTGAAAAGATAAGTGAGCAAACAAAGAATGGAATGAAAAATTCATTAATAGATTCAAATGGCAACTTCACTACCTTATTGTGGAGTGACCACGAAACATAACGAGTGGTGCTTACTAGGTCCTCCAAACACCTGCAATATTTGCAATGGAACGTTGATATAAGTCCTATAAATGAGTAAATCGAAAACAAATTATATCAATGGAATTCAAATTGTGATAATTATGCAGGAACATTGAAAAGGTAAAATGCCAAGTACTAACAGTCTACTGGTTTCGAGTCGAAGAAGTTGCCAAGGCTATAGGATCAATACTATGAAAACAGTCCATATGCTACACAGATACGTGATAAATCATATAAATTGTAAGACTACATTGAAGCATGAATCATAGATTTAATTGATTATTATAATTTCTTATTTAATTATCTGGTCAAATAAAATAGAAAACATATATAGGTAATTGCCTCCTTTATATACCCGAAAATAACAAATGGGTTTCCAAGCTTGAAAAATACAATATAAACAATTAAAGGAAAAGATTCATTTTCATCAACGTATGTACCCAATTTAAATTAAGTAGAATAGCTTTGATAAATGTTGTTTAAAGTAATGAAAACGACAAAATATTGCTCCATATACACAATTCACAAATACAACACAATAGCAAAGACAGAGCATCTGAATTAACTTAAGGTTGCATGATCACTTGGCAAAGCCACAGTTTTTACAGCCAGGGCACAAGAACCTGAAATGTCAAGGCAGTTATACTTACTTTTCATGGCATGAACGTTCAGTTGATTCAGCAAAGTTGTTGAAGGCAGCAGAAACACGCTTCAGAAAAACTTCATGGTCACTCAAATATTCACCGTCTCTCTGTTGGAAATTACAAGCAGTATAAGTGGTAAGTACAGATATAACACCAGCAGGTTCAAGTTTTAAAAAGGGCGTTAATCCTAAAACCAGAAACATACAAGGCTACAAATCTTACCTGGAGAAGAAAAACTGAGATGGGAAGCATTCTTTTCAGAATGTGTAGCAGTCTAGCACCCAACTGGTGCACAGAAAACAACAAACTTTAATTTAGATGCATCTAGAAAACAATACTCGTTATGGAATATAAAATATACAAGATCTCAGAGATCAAATCAAAGTACGGCCAGACGGTAAAGGGATAGTTACAACTAACAGGTCTCAATAGTTCACCGACCAGAAACCAGATGGATCCATACAAGGTGAAAACTACAAATCCTTTCGGTTCGATGTCAAAAACCACAAATCTTTACAAAAAGGCTCCTCTAGTATGGTTTTCATCCAGTAAGAGCAAGTCACTGCACAAATCTCGGCACTTGATTTTGGAAATATATGTTTATACATGAAAAATCTTCATTTTTTTCCTAGAAACCGACAAAACACGGCAATGTAAAAGTGGAAATACGGTTATTTAAGGCATTGAATTTATCACCTGATGGAGAAAAGGTTCAAAAGTATCACGAGCCTTTGCAACAGCGATGACACAAGCAGTCCTGATGTCCCAAATGTGTAATAAAAAGATTTACTACTATATAGGGAAAGACTGACCAGATTCATGAACTGAACACAGCTATAATTAATTAATACCTGGAATAGTTTGTTCCATCATGGATGTCCTCAACTCCACATGCATTGACAATTTCTTCACGTGTAATAGGAGGACATTTGATTCCCCCAACAACAAAACGAAACTCAGCCATTGCACGATGATATTGAGCACCTCCATAAAGACGCATTCCTGCATTCTGCGTAGGAACATCATAAACAAAACTCCTGTGAGAACACAAAGAACATCACTCGATCCCATGGCAGCATTTGGTAAATAACTTAGGAATCTAATTAATGTTATTGGAAGCAAGAATATATAAAATCCCAACAATAAAAATATCAGGCAGCAAGATGTTTATGTCACTTCTGGCTAAAAGAATAACCAAAAAAGCATAAAATTAGATTCTTAGAAATATGAAAATATTAAACTACTTAAAGATAAAAACTCTTTCAATCCTAACGGAGAGGATACAATATCCAATGAGTAAAACTTTTGTCAAGTGTTAACTAAGTGCTTCGACTTGGAAAAATCAGCACAATCAAATTTCACACACATCAAATGTGAGCATAGTTTCTGAAAAAAACATACACTTAATGGCATGAATAAGTAAGCATGCTCCTTTTCTACAATTTCCATGAAAGCGGATCAAGAGGGAAAAGCGTAACGCAAAATAATTAGTAAAACTGGCGTGAAAAGAAAGTTAACAGTGATAAAATGCATTCCGTGTTTCTTTTCATACACAAAACATGAAGGTGCATGGAGGAAAAAGATACACATTTGCAAAAATATACAGCTACTTACAGGTATTAACTTCTGAGGCAACTGAAGGCCATCAGAGCCGATAAATGATCCTCCATTGACCCTCTCATCTTGTAGAGTTTCACCTGAAAATGAACAAAGTTGAGCTACCAATATATTAGTAAGAAATCAAGTACATAAATATAATCAACGCAATGAACCAAACATGATATAGAGAGGCAAACAGACGTGAACGTAACAATGAAACTGAATGTGGGCACAACAAAATAGGAACTATCCATGATAAGACTGAAACTAGATTATATGGTTGAAACTGTGAATAACACGATGATGTTCTCTTTACCGAACTATTGAGTGGTCACAAAGAGCTTACCAAATTTATCCGGTGGTGCAACAACCGTTCCTTTCAGCAGAAGTGATAACTGAGCAATAAAACTATAATCAGGCATGGCAGCTTGAAAGGCAAAGATGAATTTTTCAAACCAGTTAGTTGGAAAACAAACAATCAACCATCTCGAGATGTGAGTAAATTATGACAATAAATAAAATGTAAATGATCAGCCAAATTATTTATGAATGCTAGCAAAGTTCATGCAAAAAGAGGTGCGGTGTGGTGGCAAAGCCGCAAAAATGACAGTGAATATATTATATATGGCTGCAAATCAAATGATCAACCTGTCAAAGACACTAAACTAAGAGTCAAGGCAATTGTTAATTTGTCAGAAACAAGTAATTCCTGTCTTTTTGCAATCTTAGCTTGTTTATCTTTCAAGTTTTACTAGGGACAGTGTCTTGGAAATTCATAATAGTTAAAAGTTATATGTCAAAATATATTTCACCTTGGTCAAGAAAAGATCGTGGAAAACTCTTCCTTTCTCTTTCAGCTTCACTTCATCCAAAGTGCTGAGGAAAGGCCAACAACAACAGTAACTCAATTCAAAAGGTCAAATGTCACAAGTCACTTTAATTTAATGTGCCAAAAGAGAAATGGAAACTAAACAAGCAAATAGACATCAACAGGACCACTTAAGAGAAAATTTGAAAAGTGAAGAAAAGAGAATATGCCCACTTCTACTGATTTTGCAACCTAGGATGAATATAATCACCAAGAAAGTAACCTTCTGATGATGTTCACCCTTAAAATTTCAATTTTTTTAATATCCTATGTTCTGAAGAAATGTCAAACCTTAGTTCCTGATTTATGTCATTTAGCTTCTTTGTTGTGCTCCGATACTCTTTTTCAAGAAGTGGAATGATCAGTGGTACGCTGTCCATATACCTTGAAATACATGAAGATCACAGAAGCGTAAGTTACAAAATTAATGGCCACTTGTATGGAGCAATATGTACATTGTATACCTTTTCTGCAGCAACTCCTCCAAGAATAACCGAAGGCTGCTAACACCAATTCTGCTTCTTTCGAGTTTTGAAAGTGTCCTACCTAACTTTTCCTCCAAAGCTATGATATCTTCTATCTCCCTCGATAATATAGCCTAACAAAGAATAAGAAGAAGATTAATTTGCAATCCATATTGGCAAGAAAGGAAACAAAACATTAAAACATATAAGGTAGTGCACTCCACAATGCTGAAGGTTGTAGGTGGCTACACCAACGATGTTAGGCTCACATATTCCTAGAACACTTGAAGTTTTTGCAAATTGTAATCGAATCTCACTCACCCTAACTGGTTAAACAAAGTGGCAATTTACAAAGTACAGCAATCTGTCATCAATTATCTTCTGAGAGCAAATCTTGCATAAATAACGATGTTAGCAAAGCAGTAAAATTTAAAACTTACAAAGAAATAAAAAATAGAAAAGAGTAACGCATAAAAACGTATGATATGTCAGCACATGAAAGGCTCTCTCGTAAACTGTCTTATTGGACATGATGTGGCTCAAGAAGAATAGAGTCTAACCTGTTTGAACTCGTCATTTGACCTGTAGACTGATTCATGCCCAGATCCAACTCTCCCAGAAGGAACAGATGTGAAAAAGGGTGAATCCCCTAACATGAAGCCATCAAGCGTACATGCAGGTGGTGAAAGAAAAACTTCCACATCTGAAGCCCGTGCAAACTGAGGGATTTTTGTATCAAGCTTTGTCGACACAACTACAGTCCTTGAAAGTTCAGGATCGGTCTATATAAGAGTGTAAGATGGAACAATCGTTCACAGAACAGATAAATGTCGAAAATTTTGAATAGTAAATGGCATCGCCATCCCCAAATTTTTGCAGAGTCCTTGTTTTGGTTCAAAGTACTTCATTGTCTGAACTGAAGTTTGTAGATCTGATCATCTGGTTGTAGTAGATGTAAGACACTTGTTCTTTTGATTATGAAAGAGCTTCCTAGGTCAATTAAAATTCATGCAACAGAAAAAATTCTATATTTCTCATGACCACCCTGACAAGAATACTTTCATGATCCTTATAATAAATTTTGAGTCTACAAAGGATTCTAAACATATTTATTAGTGAAAAAAAAGTGAGCATACAGGCTGATGGGGCTTGTAAAATAAGGTAACTGCATAATTCATTAAGTCCTTGGTGACCTATAGGCTCTCAGACAGTCTCAAACTCTGTAAGAAGTCGACAGCTAGCAAATGTTTCTCCTCATGATGCGAATAAACCTCAGGTAGATATTTTGGCAATAATTTTTGGTTAATGCAGGCACGTGAATTAATAATGTAGTTAAGCAAAACGACATTACCCGACACTTCTATTACTCTTTCCACACAGATTTTCTATTAGAATCGTAAATTTACGTAAGCAATTTCAACTTATCTAGTGCAGTTCATCAAAGTTGTTACTTATGACCTAAGAAATCAAATCCTGTACACCCTTTTTTACCCACTAATTGCTAAGTAAACCAAGACAGGTTGTAAGATACATTTCTTTTGCACATGGAAACATAGTGAACAAACTAAGAGCATTTCATTGTTTTCTGGGGTTATTAAAGTAAGTTAACCTACACAGCTGACATGAACATACTTGCATCACTACCCTCCGTGTTGTGGCATTACTCCAATCGCTACAATCTTCAAGGCATAATATGATAAATTCCTTGTGCTGCATCTTATGTCGCACCAACGACTCCACAGCACGAGCTTGAATCTGCCATAAAAGGTTCTTAGAATTTAGACGATGAAAATATGTGATCTTGAAGCGAAACTAACTAAGTTGAAATTAGAACCATACCTGCAATACCCGATTTTTCCGAGTTGGGGCTGGAGCAACAAGTCCAGGGGTGTCTATAATGGTAAGGTTCGGACAATACTTGTACTTTATTCTGATTATTATTTCTTTTGAAGAAAATTGGGAAGGTTCTCTCTCCAACCTCATGTTTTCAGCTTCAACGTACGCCTGCAGCAGAACAATCATCGCATCCAATGATATTGCAAATATATGCAAGTATACATTAAAGGCACGTCAGGGAATACAATGTTAAAGTGTTCATTGGGCAGACAATGCCCCTAGATTAGCATTGTTGAAGATTTTGATCATAACTTTCAATATATGTTGAAAGATGGAAGGATGAGATGAATGTAACAATTTATGGCACCTTTAAACCAATTCACACATGCCTGAATTTCTTGGAGGGATTTTTCCTGCGGAACAGAAGGATCCGAATCCGATAGAAGGTGGCAAAGCGGGGTGTCACAATCGGGATTGAACTTCATATGCAAGGTAATGGGACGACGTGTCTTGGTTCCGCCACCAACATGGTTAAACTGAAAGCCCATAAGAGCCTCGACAAGCGCACTCTTCCCGTCAGTCTGGTGGCCCACCAACAGGACAGCCGGCGCCTCGAACGGTGTGGAGAACTCCTGAGCCAGTCCATGGAGCTCATTGTAGGCTTCGTACAGCTGCCACTGTCCTCCATCCATTTGTGCAGAGCTACCAATGTTGATTTCCTCGTCTTTTTCCTCCATTTGCAGTCGTCTATCTCACCACTGAGGGTGGGCGGGAGAAGTGTGTGACTGAGAAGCCTGTTATCGTAAAGTCGTTTCGAGGTTTTTTGAAAATATTTTGGACCTTTATTATTCATTGGGCTTGTGGATAAGTGGCCCATTTCGAGGTTTTTTAAAAAATTTTTTGAAAATTCGTATAATCCGATTGAGTTGTTTGAAAANTCGATTACTTTGTTACATTAGTAACTTTATATATATTTTTGGCCAAAAAAAAAGATATTTATTCCAATTATGTTTGAATCAGTTTCGGTTTCGGTTTTAGACTGAGTTATACTCCTAATTTGGTATCCTATATAACTATTATGAGATAGTAATGAAGATTTTTTTTTAAAAAAAGTAAAAATTAATATACAATCTAAACATGGTTCAGTTCAAATAAAAATTCCATTACCATAAAATTAAATAACAATTCATACCAGATTGGACCCGGCTTAGTTCCAAATTAACTATATTTTGCTGCATTTTCTCATTGGGAATTCATAATGGAATCTTATATTCTTGTTGGAGTTTATTATAGAAAATTACAATTATCATTTGCGAGGTATATATATTCTAGTGGTGTAACCACCACGTTAGCATTGAATCAGCAAAAGTCGATTCGACAAAGGAAAATAATAATTTCGAATTAAATTCAAACATGGAATTGGATTGGTTAATTGAAATAGGCTATTGATTTATTCCTCAATTCAATTCAACCCATCTCCATATACAAGGAGTTGAAGCCTTAATTCTTATTCACTCAAGTCCAATTTCCCAACAATTCTCACTCATACCATATGGCACAACAATCATAATTTACGTGATGTAGCAATCTTAACAGTTGTAAAAAAATCTTTTGAATTTCAAACCTGTCTCATCATCAAATTTTCTTGATTTTATTGTACCAAGTGTTACCTTCGAGTTCATATCCAAGTACTGATCAATAGGTGCCAAAATGTGCTCGAATTCATGGACCAGAAAAAAATCTTCTCATATATCCATCAGGAAACAATAGACATGTAATCAGGTAACTGTACTTGCTATAAATCGTTTATAGTATTTAACTATACCTCTATCTCACAGCCAAATTGTGGCTCAAAAACTGGTAAAATGGTGTCACAAAATCTCAGCAATTTTACCATCTAAATCAGTGGCGAGACTGGTGAATCTTATACTAGTATTTCTTCAGCCAAAAGAGAACCCAATCAAGAAATCAGTCGGTGCAAATATTGAGAAACACAGGCAATCTTTTTGTCGAACCTATACCATATAGAATTTTTTGTATCTGAGCCTCCAAATCTTCCTTCGAGGGATTCTTTTTTCTTTCACTTAATCCAAGTGGTAAAACAACCTCAATTCCATCATCCAGAGGTGACCAATTTGAACATGAAAGGGCAGGATTTGGGACTTTGCTATCATCGATGGATGCATAATTGGGTTTGATTTCGAGAGTAGATGTCGATGAGGCCATTGTGGGTGGTGTCGGCAATGAGAGGGCTGCTGCTGCAGTGGATGAAGCGATGATTTGTTGAACTGAACAGCTTTTCTTTCCATGTGATGATGAGCTTGATCCGCTGGAACTTATGTACTGTTTGAAGATCTATTCGCAAGAAAATTGGGAAAGTATCAAGAAACCACAAAAGAAATCTTGTGGTATAAAGATGTGAAATTCAACGCTTGGCCTAATAATGATGATGTGTTATTCGGCAAGAAAAGTACAGGAAAATGAGAAAAGAATGTATCTTTCATACCTCAAGCTTGTTCTTGCCAGAGAAACGAGGAGGACGCAGGTCCTCCTTGCCGTGTGCAGACTGTTGCATATGAAAGTGAATCAATAAAGCTTTACTCCGTGTATCCAAAATAACACTTTTGCTGATATGGGCTTTTAGGTACTTTTCCTCTCAAATTATAAGCAACGACTTTATCTTACCCATTATACATAGTGAAAGGAAATAAGAACCATTAGATATTATTTTGGAAAGAATAAGAACCATAGATTATAATACTTCTGATAGAGAGAGATTGATGACCTGGCATTTGGAACTCAAGCGGCATATACCAGAATCCTCCCAATTACGACATATATCCGCCTTATTGGAACAGCTATTCTCGGATCCCACACCAAATGGCTGTGACGAAGAAGTAGAATTCAAACTCAATGATGTCAAAGTTGACCTTACTCTCGCTCGGCCGCCTTTATTGGATTTTGGCACCGGAATTCCGTCCATAACTAGAACATCCTCCTCGACCTTCAGAGGCGTAACAAACACCGGCGAGGATGGGACAGTGGCACCGAGCCCCGGAGCGCACAGGTACTTCATCAGTGGAGATGGAGAATCCGAACTGTCAGATGCGTACGGGTCGAGAATGGGACTCAAAGGTGAGTGGTGAAAGCGGCGACCGCCTACGAAATTCGGTACGTTGATCGGCGAGATGACACCGTCTAACGATTTCAGTTTCGGAACTTTGGAATTTCGCTGATTTTCCATGGAAATACTCTGCAATTAATTCATCGTATAATTTAAT
Source organism: Primulina huaijiensis (assembly GCF_012295235.1). Classification (NCBI taxonomy): domain Eukaryota; kingdom Viridiplantae; phylum Streptophyta; class Magnoliopsida; order Lamiales; family Gesneriaceae; genus Primulina; species Primulina huaijiensis. The sequence continues at coordinate 771,206 of NC_133320.1, forward strand.
ATCGGAGCAAATTCAGGAAAATCAATGTTTTTCTCTCTGCGCTGAAACCTCAAGATTCTGACTTGCATTTCGGCAACTTTAAATGTAAACCTAATTTCGAAATCTTCATCAACAAAAACCCTATAAGCGTGCGAAATTAGCAAAATCATAACAGAAACATCTAAAATTTCTTCGACGGTTCGACCGAAATACCGAAATAGAAATTTCAAGCATTAGCTGTAGCTGCTACGTATAGATTTAATATTTAGGTCTATACCTGTAGAATTCTAGTACACATCCATATGTTTTATGCACGCCATTATTGGATTCGAAACCTTTTCCTGCGATGAAAGAAAAAAGAACAAAATTTTTTTACTGATTCCGAGCCGCAGAAACAATGAAAATTGCATTAATTCAAATGGAATCCCAAAAACTTACAGCACTGAAATTCAAATTCGTTACAGAAAAAGATCAAATGAATGAGGAATGTGATGAATCAAAGAGCGTGATCTGCATTGATACATTACCGAAGCGAAAGCTTGATCAATTGAGAAATCGGAGAGTAAATCAGAGCAGCGTTCTCTAACTTTTTACGCCACACTAATGGCAAAACACGCTGCGTCCAAAGTATTTATACCCTTCTATTGCAGGTGTCTGTGGGGAGGAGATTGAAGCCNTATTTGAAGTCACGAAGACCCATAAGATAATTTTCAATACAAAAGTTGAATAAAAATCTTTTTAGGTTGTGTTTGGATCGAAAGATTTCAAACATATTCAAATGATTTTTTTAGAAAACTAACATTGTAAACTTTTTATGTTTGTATGATATTTCATGATATTTATGACGAATTTCAAATCAACTTAATAATGATGTCATTTGAAATTCATTATATTTTATATAACCAGTGTATGAATTCATGATTTAATATATTTTTCATTGTTAACAATAAAATATAATCGAAATTCATGAATTTGAAACCCTCGATCGGAACACAACCTTCTTGATTTATCATATTAAGTAGTCCAGATACAATAAAAACATTGGGATGTGGTAGTTAGCTCAATAGTAACAAGGCCCGTTACTATTTGGGCCCGACTAGTTATAATGATGGTACATAATTTTATGAAATTGTAATCAATTGCTTTCTAATTATTAAAGATTTTAAATTTGTATCAATATAAAATCATTGATTGTGCTGAGTACATTTCAAATATGAGGGTCGATCATGTCAGCTACGGTCTTTGTATTTTATAGGTTTTATTTTTACTTTTATTTTTTTCATAGAGATATTCACCGTCGTTTATTAATGTCTATATGGTATCAAATCAATTATTTATATTTGTGTTCATCGAGTGATAAGTAGATATTGTCATGAGTTTGATTCTACCGTAAATACTTTTTCGAGCAAGTATATAACATATGATTTGCCCACTGGATAATAGTTAGCAATCATCATGATCAAATATGTCTATGATAAAACTACAATAGAGTTAATTCACATAAATATATACTTTTTCTATTAGATAATAATTGTAACAAAGAAAAACATATTGAAAATAAGAGCTGAAATTATTGAATGTTGAAAATAAGAGTTGTAAATCTTGAAAATTAGTGTGATAATTTATGTAATTATGTATTTATTTTTGAATTATTTCTAAAGAAATTTTATAGACAAGTCTCTCAATTTGTGAAGAAAAAACACAATTGAGTGAAGAAAATTTTATAAAGTGTGTAGTTTAATATATTTTGTGAGTTTAAAATTTTTATTTTTTATCGTAAATTTTTATTTTTAACAAAAACAAATCATTTTTATTCATTTTTTATTAATAAAAAAACACACAACGACGAATACAAAATAGAAATATAGGCCATTTTACCTTCTTCCCCGTGGACTTGCGGCGTAGTAGACTAATATTTATAAATTCAAGAAAACCAAGGCTGTCAAAATTATTCAGCTCCATCGCGGCAAAGCGAATTTACTAAAAAAAATTTGTTTCTAGATAAATTTTATTTTTAATAATATAAATTTTCAAAAAAAAAAAAAAAAAAAACCCCTATAGGCGCTTAAATTTGTTTCGAATTTTTACTACTTTCTTTGCGACTAAGAGACGGCACTTAACTCAAGAACGATTGGCAAAAAATTTATTCTACGCTATTTTTATTTTGAAACTTATATTTTTTATAACTTGAAATTTATTATTAAACTAAAATTTATTATTAAATTAAAATTTGTAAATTTATGTGTTATTTAATATATTATTTTGGGCCACAACGAGAAACAGTC
>NC_133320.1:774101-863225 GCF_012295235.1 Primulina huaijiensis
TATATATATATATATATATATATATATATACTTAATAAATAAATCAATAATTAACATGATACATGTATCTAATTTATTTATATATTTATTAATGTTTTTAAAAATGATTCTAATTTGGTCTCAATCCGATTTCAATTCAAATTATTTCGAATTTCGTTTTGGATTGGATCACATTTCTAATCACATAAATCCGTTCGATCTAGCATCATATAAAATTGGTTCGATTTCATCACCCGACAATCCAGAACCGATCTATTCACGACTCTGGTTAAGCGTTTCCAAGGCCATAGCGAGCTTATTAGTAAGTACAAGGCCCAATCTTATATGGGCCATCGATCATGACCTATATCTTCACGGCAATGATGGCTCTTACTAGTTACTTACGAAGTAATTAATATTTAAAAAAAAAACAGTTATACAAATTAATAATTGATTAATTGATTGTGCTTTAATATGATAATTAAAATATGATGGATGGACTGTATGTATGTATTATCAACCACATAGAATCATTTGGTCGTAAATAAAAATTAATGCAAATAATGTAATAATTAATAAATTTTCTGCATAATTTCCTTGTTCGAATTAACATTAATGTGAAGCGATCGAGAAATTTCATTAATTTTTATCATCAACTTTCAGAACATGGTATGGAATTTGACTGTTAGAGTTCATGCTAGCATATAATTGCCACTATGAATGGCCTTAATTTTCTTGCACAAATTCGGTCGCTATATTAAAATATATGTTTGTCTGATTTTATTCACGACCTTTCTCGGTGGGCTACCTTTCTTGACCATTAAATGGATGGACCAAAAGGGTTTTTTGGTTAGTATATTGAGCCATTTGACTTTTGATTGCCATTTTTATAAAAATTTGAATAAAATCATATCAGTTTTACAATATTTCAAATCATACATGACTCTTTTTATAAAATAACCAAACCAATTTCGTTTCGTTTTGGTTTGGTTTGATTCTGATGATCCTATTTAAATTATGAGTTTCATTTGTGAATTAATAGTATAGGATAACATAAAATATTGTAATTCGGAAAAAGTCGAAAAGACAATTATTGACACTTGATAGACGTTATATATGTTGACATTTTGCAACATATAAAGCCTAAACTTTTATGGATGTTGTGTTTTTTTGGACTAAAATAAAGTATCAATATAATTGTATTGTCACAAATATCACTAATAATATAATGCAAACTAAATATCAAATCAAATATTAATATATCCAATAAAAATCATACTATATTAACCAAAATCAATACAAAATATTTTATAAGATTTGCTAATTTTTTTATTTTAAACTTGTAAAAAAAATATGTCTCCTTTTATTTGGTTAATTTTAAAACTAATTTCAAAAATGATTGACTATTCAAACCATATGGTTTTGTTTAATGTATAAGTTTTGTTCGGTTTCTAATCTCCATACTTTTGACTTTCGAGGAACCAACAATTAAGTCTCGAATACTCTTTAATTATTGACTTCAAAGAAATCAATTTCTTAGATGCTATCTTTAAAATAATAACTAAAATATCATTTTTTTCCCCCTCTGTTGACGTAATTTACATTCTTTAACATTAATTTTTTAAAATTATTACAAGTTTAATTTCTTGGCAAATAAAAACTTAAAAATCGAGTCGAGTTGAAGTTCAAATAACACCATTCAATCGAGATCGAGATCGAGATCGAGATCGACCAGGGTCTATGTATAGCACCATGCATGCATATGCTCAGCCATTATATATTAGCATTAAAAAAAGGTCATTTTCTGTTTACTTTACGCCAACTTTTTTCTAGAAACTAATGTAAGGTCCACAATAACACTGTGTCGAGTTGAATTTGAAGAAGCTAGGAATCAAGAAACAAAATCAAACTCGATATCATTATTTAATTTATGGGTAGGTTAGATATATAGATCATATCAAATTGCATTCTCTAGTCTAAATGGTATGTGCAAAATCAATGTTCGATATATATATAGCTCCAAATGAATTATCACAATTGCTTTTTGACCAAACTTGGCTTCACTTTTTCATAACGTGTATGCAATTTGCATTATATATCCTCATATATCCATCAACCGTGTTCATCTTTGTATTCATCGTAAGTTGAGATAACACTCATATCTTAAATATATAAATTTGATATGTTTCATATGAATGACACCTTAATGATCATCACGGTTAGTAGATATCATATCAAAATTATATATATAAATATTAAATATTGTCACCAACAACTTTTGTTGCTAATTGCAATTTGGGTAGACAGTGACGACTTCGGTCATATAATATAAACACGACTGCAACGTACGTATATGTATTAGAGCATCCAACAACTCATCAAAAAGCATGGGGTCCACTACCACATACTCATTAGGGCACCCACATTGGTGCATTAATGGGTGATTATTAACGCCCATTAATGTTCATGCACCAATGTGGGTGTAGAAGTTATTAATTTTGGCTTTCATTAGAATGAACGGCATTATTTCGCAAGTTGCGACGGTTTTTCGTAAGCCATCGCAACTTGAAAAGCGTCGCTACTTGCAACGGTTTTTTAAAAAAGTCGCTAATTGCGACGGTTTTTTAACAACCGTCGCTATTCCGTCGCTAATTATGGCATGTTCTGAAGAAATTTTTCATTTCTTAATAATATTTTAATGAATATTGGAATTAAGTTATTTTTAAAATAATAATATTATTTATTTTTAGTAATATTTGTTGTAAAAATTTAAAAATATTAGAAAGATATTGAAATAATTAAAAAGAAAAAAAAATGAGTAAGTGGACAGTGGGACCCATAAATAATGAAAGTTGATATTAAATGAATGTGGGTGTGAGTTAATAATGGGAAAGTGTTAATGTAATGAATATGTGGCTCGTGGACTCCATAATTTTTGAAGAGATGGAGAATTATTAACATGGATTAATGAGAACGGATGCGGATGTCCTTATAACAACATATCTCTTTTACTCACATTTTTTTAACATTCAAACTCATTATTTATGGGTCTCACAGTCCACTCAACCATCTTAAATTTTTTTCATATTAAATAAATATGTTTTAAATATATTTTACATTATTTAAATCATTATTCTAATTTTTAAAACCATCTTATTTTTAATAAAATAATTTTATTAATTTTAAAATATAATATTAATTTTTTAAAAAATATATTTATTAAATAAAGTAGGTGTTCGAAAAGAATAATTATGAAATTGAAATAAAACAATAACTTAGAAATAAACCACACTTTGATGAAATTAAAACTAACATATGAAATAATAATTCACGGGTTGTTGTTGTATTGCCCCTAGATATGCTCAACTAAGTCTGCACGAAGTTGGTGATGAACTTGAGTGTCACGTAGCTCAGAATTTGTTCGAAAATAATCCTGAAATCCTCGGTTTGAGCCATGGATAGGTTGTGTGGGTTCGTCACCTTTATCGTTGTACCGATTTGTCACGTGACCTCTCTCATCCTCAACGATTATGTTATGCAAAATAATGCATGCTAACATGATTTGTTTTAACTTTTTCCTATACCAATAAGGAGCTGGACCTCTGACAATCGCCCATCGAGATTGAAGCACCCCAAATGCCCGTTCGACATCTTTTTCTGTGCATTTTTGTAGTGGTGAGAACTCTTTTCTTCGCACAGCATCGTCCCTCTGTTGAAAAAACGTTGAATGATTCTATAATGCATTCACTATGCTGAGGAATAACTCTCTTCACATTCGAAATCGTCTTCGAAATATTTCATCGTGATACACTGGTTTTGTAAAAAATAATCATTGACGAGCCTCTCGTTCCCAGCCTCACGATTTCTTTGGATGAACTTTCTTCTTCTGCGTGTTTCCCTCCTCTGATATGATTCCATAAGTTGTTGGTGGTGTTGAAATACCAATGACATCATTTCTTCAACCGGATCATAAGCTTGCGCATCGATTTCGACATGGATTTCGTCTTCGCTTGTCGAGCTAGAATATGAGTTAGAGCTGCCTGTAGAATGAGAAATTTTTGGAGGAATGAAAATATGTGTGCACATTTTTGGGTATTTATAGAAAATAATTGAAACTAGCCGTTACAAAATTTTTTAAATTTTATTCGAATTTAATTAAAAATTTAAAATAAAAAAATAAAAAATAAAATATATACAAAAACCCATCTTACAGTTGAAGGGGAAGTCAAAATTTAAAAATTTAAAAGCAAAATTATAATAATTCAAAACATGTGAGGCCCGCGTGTCAGCGATGGTATGTGGAAAACTGTCGCAAATAGCGACGGTATTTAAAAACTGTTGCTATTAATTGTCGAATTTTTTAAAAAAAATAAACTGACAGAGGGGCGTTCAATTCTGTGAGTAACACCCATTTAACACCCGATTGTGGGTGTCCTTAGTATCGTTATTTTTATTATTAGAAAAATATATATTGCTCATTTGATTTTGAAATATTTTTATAATAGATTCATTATTTGGGCATAAGTATTTGTAGTAGAAATAAAAAAAATATAGAATATGTTATATCCTCCTTTTGGTAATTAAGTCAGAGTCTTGTACTTGACTATATTCATGTTAAATAAAACTTATAAACTAGTTCAATAATTTATAATATTTTAATTGATATGTTTGGATTTTACAAAAAATCGTGAAATTATCAGAGATTTTAAACATATTTGTTCGACACGTAGAATAAGATATTTTAATATACATATTTGTACGTATATTTTGGTTAATTATTCTGTAAAAATTTCATAATAAATGTTAAAAAAAAACAAGTTGGCATGACCTTATTTTTTATTTTGTAAAACTTCGTATATCTAGCAGCTTATTTCTAAATATTACAATATAATTTTTTAAACAAAAAGGAGTTTATTATAAATACAAATTAAGTCGCGAACCCAAAACCAAATTCTAAATTTAAGATCTTGATGTCAGACGAATTATTAATCAACATTAATCATTTTGAAGATATCTAGTAGGTTAACGATTTCAAAACCTAATAACAATTGAGATTTGAGATTACATTATTTTGGATTTTCTGCATTTTAAAGTCAAAAGTTATTGAATAAAAAACATTTCTGTACGATTCAAATATAATTTTAAATTGATTGATCTGATTTGTCTACAACTTTTTGTGAAGTTTTGAATTTAGGTGGTAAACATATGTCTATGGCTTCGACAGACGACCGGTAAATGTGATGCTATCTTTTGAGGTGTGGATTCATAAATATGACTCTGTTCTAATTAGAATTTTAAACTCTAGAATTTTCTAACATTTTAAATTGATCTACCCAAACTAATATGATATTATTCCAAAATTATACAAAATTAAATATAAATATAAAAAAATTGGACTACCCGAGCTAAAGTCCGAGTATACATGCAAGTGGCTCCGGGCGTGTACCAACCTATACGAACACTCTTTCAAGGTACATTTAAAGATTGAGATTTATCAATATATGTAGTATATAATATTTTGTCAATAAACTAGTCAAGTTTTCATTTTTATCTAGACAAGAAAATTTGAAGTCATGACTGATATAATATTGATAAATGGAGAGAAGAAAATTGGACAAATTTTATACATAAAAAATAAAAATAAAAAAAACCGAATGATATGAGTGGAACAACACATGGCTCCGCCCTTGAACTCGACAATTGCAGATAAATCTCTACCTTTAATCACATAGACGGTGCTAGTAAAAATATTACGAAATTTTCCACTTTCACCCCTATGGTCAACTCGTTGCACGGGCCACAAAACGATATTAATTGTCTTGTCTTGTCTCGTCTTGAGAAAAAGGGTGGCAAAAATAAACATTAAATATTTGTATTCCTTCCCATCCTTTCGCAAAACCACCCTTTGTTTTTACGGAAGATTCGAGTTCAGTCTTTAGCCGTCGACTTTTTTTGTGTTCAGTCCTTGGGTATTTTTTTAGTACCACATTTCCACATGAAATGTACCACATTTTGTATGACATACTACCACAATTTTGTGGGTAGGGAGTTACCCAAAGAAATATTTTGATTGATGATTTTTCACCAACTTCCCCTTGTTTCTAACTCATTTCGAATATTTCTATTTCGATATTTTTTGCATTAATAACTGGAAAATTACTAACAATTTGAGCACACATATTATTAAATTTTTTATATTCATTAAATAATTAATCTGGAGAAATCTCAAATGCATCACCAAAATTCGATAGAAAATGGTAAAAAAAATATTTATTACATGAAAAATTTAATATTTATTGCATTCACACGAATACCATTTATTCCAAAAACCATTTACTAAAATATCTTTTTGCAGAGGAGACCGGGCTTGTAGCCCAGTGATCTCACCCCCTACCGGAATAGTCGGTTTCTCCGAGTTCGATTCCTCGTCCCCGCGTGAGTTGTAATTAAAAAAAAATATCTTTTTGTAGAGAAAATATCGATCAAGATTTTTTTTTCTCAATTTTCCAATTTTTTTTCTCAGTAATTTTAATATGTGTGCACAAATTGTTAGAAATTTTCTAGTCAAACAAAAGAGCTGTTTTTTTTAAAAAAAAACACAAAAAAGAAAAAAAGTGGCGATTTTGCCGGCTTCTCCGTGGACTTGAAAGACTCGCAGGCGCCACAAAAATATCAAACTATCTTAATAAATAATATTTTGGTCTAATTTTTACACTTGAGACGTGTTTCCATTCAACGCCTTCTCCGCTTAAATATCCTGCCCGCTTTCTTCTCCAATTCACGTTGGCTCGCGACAAATACAGTCGTGGGCTAATCTTCCGGACAGTAAATTCAAGAAATCATTCAGCTACGTTCGTCCAGATTCATTGAACCTGGACGTGATCTCGGTAATCATATTGTTTATTTTGAATTTCTTGGAGTTTTCCTGGTTTAATCTACAAAATGCAGACAGGGCAAGCAATCATTAGTACTTTTCAGAAAATGAAAATTTTTTGTATGGTTTTTTCCCCCGGACGGTAACTATTAGAATTACTGCGGCTATTTTTGTCGGAGTTTGTAATTTTTTTTCCTTTTGCGTAGAATTTTGCTGGTCGGAAGAGAAGGCGTCCATGCATATTTGCGTAGCTTTACGTTGAGAATAGAAGTTGGAGAAAGAGTTTTTAGAAAGGTGCACTTTTCAGAATTGCACTTTATTTAGCAATTGAAAAGTGAAGAAATGTGCTTTATTATAATTCGATTACGCTAGAAAAAGGTGTGCATTTGTGATTAATTAATTAGGCCTTTTTCTGGGTTACAAGTATTCTGACTGGACATAGCAAATCTTTGGGTGCTTCAATCGAATAGGCAGAGCCATTCCAGAACCAGAATTTTACATGACATGGGTGAGAACTAGGACAGGAACTTTGGGTGAAGAATTAATGCGCGTGAAAATTTATGATATCCTTAGCAACAGATCAGGGTATGCTTATAGATCACCATTTCTAAGTCAATGATTTTCGGAATAAAAAACTATATAAACAACTATGAAAAGGCTGGTTGTTTTCAATTTCAATGGCCATTCAAAAAGGAGAAACTCAGAGGTACAGAGCTTGTTGCATGATCTTGTCTTTTGTTGTAGTATATGACTGCTGGTTTGATTTCTTGAATGCGGAAGATTTACTCGTCGTCTTTATTTCTGAGTGCAGGTGGTCTCTTTCTTGGGAAACAATGAGTAGCAATCGAGTCGTAGATGGGGTGGATGTTGCTAGTGCGGCTTCTTCACGCCGCCATTCCGATAACTTTCCGTATGTTCACAAGGTGGGGGCACCGCCAAAGCAAGGCCTTCTCAAGGAGTTCACACAAACGGTGAAGGATACGTTTTTCCATGATGAACCGCTTCGCCCTTTCAAGAATCAACCAAAGTCGAAAAAACTATTACTCGGAATACAATCTATTTTCCCCATCCTTGAATGGGGACGTAGCTATAAGATTTCAATGTTTAAAGGTGATCTCATTGCAGGGCTTACCATTGCAAGTCTGTGCATCCCTCAGGACATTGCGTATGCAAAACTTGCTAATCTGGATCCGCAATATGGGCTTTGTAAGTCGCTTTATGGATACCCTTCAAAGGAAGGCGCTTTTTTAAGAATGAATGAGAAATATGGTCAGTTGATTGCCTGAAACTTTTGAATGGAATTGCAGATAGCAGTTTCGTTCCGCCCCTGATTTATGCTTTCATGGGTAGCTCGAGAGATATTGCCATCGGACCAGTAGCGGTGGTGTCTCTCTTGCTTGGAACTATGCTTCAGAATGAGATTGATCCCAAAAACAAACGGGAGTATCGGAGTCTTGCATTTACAGCTACATTCTTTGCTGGAGTCACTGAGTTTGTACTCGGGTTCTTCCGGTAAAAGCATAAACAACAGTCATTGGTCAGTTTCTTCCATTTGATCTTTTGGACTCACCCTCGAGAAACTAAATTTTGTGTTCATTTTTTTATCCAGGCTGGGATTCTTGATTGATTTCCTTTCTCATGCTGCCATAGTTGGATTCATGGCTGGGGCAGCCATTACCATCGGGCTTCAGCAGCTCAAAGGCTTGCTTGGTGTAAAGACCTTCACCAAAAAAACAGACATAGTTTCTGTGATGAGATCTGTGTGGAGTAATGTGCATCATGGGGTGAGACTCAGTTAGGTTCTTATTTGAAATAAGAGTTGTATAATTCAATAGAATAAAGATTAACGTTTATTTACTGTGTTTGAAGCTTAGTATTCTCCTTGTTTAACAGTGGAATTGGGAGACTATTGTAATAGGAGTTTCATTCTTGGCATTCCTACTCCTTGCCAAATACATTGTGAGATTGAATCCCTTTAATTAACATTTTCGCAAACTGCAAGTTCATCATTTTAACATGTTGATCCTTATTTTGTCGAATCAGGGAAAAAAGAAGAAGAAATTGTTTTGGATTTCTGCTATAGCTCCTTTGCTTTCGGTTATCATTTCAACGTTCTTTGTTTACATCACTCGTGCAGACAAGAAAGGCGTTCAAATTGTAAGTATTCAATATATATAGATGTCAAACAAGTACACTTGTTAGTTGTTACAATCGATCATCTTGTTCCTGTAAAATAACTTTTTTACTCCATATACATGAATAGGTGCGCCACATTGACCGAGGCATAAATCCTGCTTCTGTGCACGATATATATTTCTCGGGAAGCTATCTTGGCAAAGGTTTTAAGATTGGTGTGGTTGCAGGGATGATAGCATTAACGGTAAGAAGAAAAGGCATTTATAAAATACTCGTTTGAGTATCAAAATTCATGAAGCTAAAAGATTTTACGCCTCACAGGAAGCTGTGGCTATTGGTAGAACATTTGCCGCAATGAAAGACTACCACTTAGATGGAAACAAAGAAATGGTCGCGTTGGGGTCGATGAACATCATTGGCTCGATGACATCGTGCTATGTGGCCACTGGTAGGTCTTTTAGAAACCAATTTTCCCTACTCTTAATTTGAATTAAAATGTTAGAAAATATAAATGGAATAATATATTCAAAAATCATATTTGATAATGTTCAGATTATGATGCATCTTTTGAGCGATCTTATTTTGAAAAAAAATTTATATGATGTTTATTTGAACACATTTTTACCATATAAAGAGGTGACATGCTAAATAAACAACATAGGCCTTCAGTAATGTGTACTTTTACCTCAAGCCCCTTCGAGTTTTTGATTTTCTGACTTCTTGACAGGTTCCTTCTCACGCTCTGCTGTGAACTACATGGCTGGATGCAACACTGCTGTGTCGAACATAGTCATGTCTACCGTTGTCTTGCTGACTCTTTTGGTGATCACCCCACTTTTTAAGTACACACCCAATGCAATTTTAGCTGCCATTATCATATCAGCTGTGGTGGGCTTGATCGACCTTCAAGCCATGAAAGTTATATGGAAGATCGACAAATTTGATTTTGCGGCTTGTATGGGAGCATTCTTCGGGGTTGTTTTCGTCTCCGTTGAGATTGGTCTTCTGATTGCGGTTAAGACACACAACCTAGCCTCTGTTTCTGTTTCAGTTATATCTGATAGTGGTTTAACTTCTGAGAACGTAACATACAGGTTGCTCTATCATTTGCCAAGATTCTTCTCCAAGTTACGAGGCCTCGAACTGCGGTGCTTGGGAAGATCCCAAGAACTTCGGTTTACCGTAACATTCAACAATATCCGGAAGCCACCAAAATTTCTGGACTTCTGATTGTGAGAGTTGATTCGGCAATCTATTTTTCGAACGCCAATTACATTAGGGAGAGGTATACGCAAGTCCTAGTCTCTTTATTTCGGTCCCATCTTTGATCTTTGTAATTGTACCAATGTAATTCCTCTGGCGTGGGATTTGACGAGTACTAATGAAGATACACTTATTTTTACAGGATACTGAGATTGCTTACAGATGAAGAGGAGGAACAGCTTAAAGACAGCAGCCACCAAAAAATTCATTATTTAATAATTGAAATGTCACGTAAGGACTTTTTCGCTTCATAAATTTGGGGGTGTCGGTTTGTTTAAATACAAGTAAACACATGAAGTTTGAATACTTTCGATGACAACCTTGACAATATCTGATGCAAAATTGAACATCCGTGTAAGTAATTAAACTTACGGCGGTGTGTCATGGGACCAAAGACGACCGGTGTTGATATAATTAACTCTTGAATTTGATTCTCAGCATGTTAATGAATATGATCTAAAATATTTTCCATGTTTTTTCGTTTGCAGCTGTAACTGATATCGACACAAGCGGCATTCATTCCTTGGAAGATCTGCACAAACATCTACAAAAGAAAGATATACAGGTACGATATATAGTGTTTCATTAAAACTAACGAGGCACATGCACGAATTCTTGGGCCCATATCAGCTCCACAACACGTTGTGTCAGACAATTGTGCAAAACATATGTAACAGTTAGCTCCATTGATTGATTCCCATTTTCATGTAGATTGCTTTAGCAAATCCGGGGCAGGTGGTGCTCGACAAGCTCTATGCGTCTGACTTCCCCAGCTTGATCGGAGAAGACAAAATTTTCCTCACTGTAGTTGATGCTGTCACGACTCTAGCTCCCAAGTTGGAGCCTTGAATCCGTTTGTTTTCATCCGTAGTTTGATTTGCCCGTTCGAGAAAAGTTACGAGAGTCGAAAATTGAAGAAGGAACGGCCGTGGCCTCAGCTCATGTCCGGCTATGACCTTGGAGAAGCTCTTGATCAGACTCGTGTGTTTATTTTGTTTTACTTTGCATGAAATATCTTATTTCTGTACATTTTCTTGTATTTCGGTGTCCATATAATGTTACCATGATAAAGAAGAAATAAATTTGATCCTTACACGGACCTTTTCGGCCAACCGATATGCATAAAAAATAAAACTAATTATATTCAGAATCATTCCACAGTATGCTGCTGATGACTTGTAACACTATTAATCTCCGGCTCCAAAATTTTGGACAATTTCTCGACTCGGAACTCAATTGTAATAAATCTCTTCCAACTCATGAAAAGAAAAAATATATTTTCACACTTTGTTTATTTATATAGAATTCACGATTAAATTAACTTGTTACAGAATTCACGAGAAAAGGTTTCGAATTTAGATTTTAAAAAAATGGTTGCTAAAATCTATATTAATTGTTAAATATTCCGGTGTCGAAATCCATATCTTGCTTTCAAATTAATATAAAGTTTGCATTATATATAAAGTTTACTAATTAAAATTGTAATACAGTACAAAGTCAACTTCTTGAATTTCCGTACAATATTTATTATCTTCAAAATTTATAATTTAAATGCATGTCACGTAAGGACTTTTAATTATCGCTTCATATATTTTTGGGGAAGCTCTTGTGATTAATGTAATTAATTGGTTTTACTTTTTTGCATGTATTCGCGTAGTTGTGTACAATGTTAAGGATCGTCCCTGACCATAGAAGTAATCAAGCTTGAACCCAATTTTTACGGTAATGAATATGAGCGCGGTTGAAATTCTTGGGGTTCCAATAAAACAATATGTTGTGTGTACATTTTCTTTACTTTGATGTCAAGATATTGCCATTTCTATTGCGCGCTTATCTTCTCCAGCTTGTTGATGTAAAACAATTTATGCATCATGTCATTGTATTACGCATACGAATCATAAGCATATATATTTCCGCTAAATTTTTTAAGATTGTGTTTAGATTGATAAATTTCAAATCCATGGATTTGAGATGTGCTTTTGAAATAAGATCATAAATTTTAAATCAACTTCGTACATGTTTATATAGTATGTTAATTAGCATAAATTTCAAATTCACCTAATTTGAAATATATTCTAGTAATACAAATATATGCATTCAAAACCAAAAAATGCCCTTGTCAAAATGACTTGAATACCACTAGTTGTTTAAAATTATAGTGTCGCAGCATACATTTTAGTTAAAAGTTTATAATAGAATACAATTATATAATATTTTAATATTTTACGAAAAGAAAATAAGTTGTTTTGATTAAAATAACGTTATTTGAGCTAAGAATGTGGCATGTGGTTTCCTTTCCATCAACTATTTGTTCCTTTTTGTTTTTGTTCTTTGAAAGAAGATCATAACATCAACACCTCAAGTCTCGAGTTACAATATTGTTCCTGGAGAAAGAGTAACTTTTTTGTTTAATTTTAAAAAAACACTCCTATTGGAAATAAATCTTATATATTAAGATGTGTATATTCGCACATATATTCTTTCTTTAATAGTGTACATAGTTAAGAGATTTGATTGTGTTTATTTATGGTAAGATCTTTTTATACAAGCATGCATATAAGCATGCAATATTGTGAATGAATGTGACTTTTTCCCATCTGAAAATATTGCTTCTTTCATGGTACCAGAGCAATAAACATGGCTAGAAAAGATGACGACAAGAAGAAGGAAAGAGGTGATGTGTATTCTAAGTTCACATCTCCGTTTTACCTTTCTTCCAGCGACAACCCAGGAAACATTATCACACAAGTTCAATTAAAAGGTGAGAACTAAGATGAACGGGTGCGAGCCATGAAGACGGTGTTACGGGCCAAGTAAAAGTTCGGTTTCATTGATGGTTCGGTGAAGACACCTTCCGATGATTATGTGGAACTAGAGGATTGGTGGACAATCATTTCCATGTTAGTGTCATGGATATTGAAGATGATCGAGCCAACTCTGCGCTCAACCATAACCTACATGGAGGCTACGAAGGAACTATGTCAGGATATCAAGGAAAGATTCACTGTCGGAAACGGGCCAAGAATTCAACAACTCAAATGTGTGTTGGTCAAATGCAAACAACAAGGCAGTTCTGTTATGAATTATTATGCCAAATTGAAAATGTTCTGAGAAGAGTTGGGAAACTATGAACGATACCTATCATATCTATGTGAGGATACAAGTGCAACATCGGAGCAGATCTGGATAAAAGACGTGAGAGGAAGATTTCATCAATTTTTGATGGGATTGGATGACACATTTTATGGAACTATCCGTTCGAATATATTAAGCATTGAACCACTGCCGAACTTGAATCAAGCCTACGCTATGATCGTACAAGAGGTGCGAGCGCGTGATATAACTCGTGGAAAAGAACATTGAAATGAGGCCATGGCCTTTGCGATTCAAACCCTAGTTATTATAAGGGACGAGCAGATGGTAAGGATAAAATTGTGGCTCGAGTTGCAAGTGAAGTGGTCATGATGCAGGTTCATGCTTTGAATTGACTGGTTATCCCGACTGGTAGGGATATAGACCTAGAGGAAGGGGGCGTGGAGTGACAAGTCGTGCACAAAGTGGACAATGACCTGCTGATAATGCAACTATAGAGAGAGGTCGTGGAGGTCAAATTCGAGCCAATGTATCCCAAGTGACAAGACATGGAAGCTTAGCTCAAGGACAAAAAACATAAACAGACAAAAATGGATTAAGTGGGTTGAGCAGTGAGCAGTGGAATTTGCTGATGAACCTTCCAAATACACAAAAGGAGGGAAATCAAGGAAGACTGAATGATAAGCATCGAACAATGTAGTGGATAATTGACACCGGAGCCTCTCATCATATGACTGGAAGATTTGAGTTGATGAGTTGCGTGGAGAGAGTGCTTGCATGCCCAGTTGGGCTGTCGGATGGAAAGGAGGCAATAGTTAAAAAAAAAAAAAAAGGACTGTGGTGTTGAGTGAATATTTGAAATTGAAAAATGTGTTATCCGTACCCAACTTGAAGTATAGCTTGATTTCAGTGTCGTAATTGAATGAAGAGTTAAATTGTGTGGTTCATTTTCTAATATGTGTTATGCAGGACCGCAATTCAGTGATCTCATCGGTGGAACACACAACATCATTATTGTTATTAAAAAAGTTATGTTTCAGCCATTACTTTACCGGACCCTAAATCGCGTTTTTGGTCAAACTTAAGCTCTGACCTCTCGCCGAACTGAAATTAGGGTTACATTGTTCTAGTTTCTTTTTTCTCGCTTAAATCCCAAAAAAAAGGAAGAAGATGGAGAACCGCCCAAAAATTTCAGATTTAAGTGGGATAAGGGACGTTCTTGATCGAGTAGAAATGGAAGTATTGTTTCTTTCTGTCAACCATAAGTGCGGCGTACACTCGGACTGAGTTCCTTATCGGTAATTTTGATACATGGGCCACCAGGATGTGGGAAAACTATCCTGGCCCGTGCCATTGCGAACGAGGCGAGAGTACCCATTCATGAAATATCTTCTACTAAATGGCTGCTCGGAGGAGGTTCAGGTATGCTGGTCATCTAAATATGAGACACTTGTGTGGTTGACGGTTTCGGTTGTCGCCCAATATCTTTGACAAAATTGGATTATTCGAAATTTCAAACACTAATTTTGAGCTTAAATAACATAAATGTGACACACAACATCATTATCGTTATTAAAAAAATTATGTTTCAGCCATTATTTTACCGAACCCTAAACCACGCTTTTGGCCAAACTTAAGCTCCGAACTCTGCCGAACTGAAATTAGGGTTACATTGTTCTCGTTTCTTTTTTCTCGCTTAAATCCCAAAAAAAAAAATGAAGAAGATGGAGAACCGCCCAAAATTTTCAGATTTAGGTGGGATAAGAGACGTTTTTGATCGGGTAGAAATGGAAGTGTTGTTTCTTTCTGTCAACCATAGGTGCGGCGTACACTCGGACTGAGTTCTCTATCGGTAATTTGATACACGGGCCACCAGGATGTGGGAAAACTATCCTGACCCGTGCCATTGTGAACGAGACGAGAGTACCCATTCATGAAATATCTTCTACTAAATGGCTGCTCAGAGGAGGTTCAGGTATGCTGGTCATCTAAGTATAAAGTAATATGTGATACTTGTGTGGTTGACAGTTTCGGTTGTCGCCCAATATCTTTGAAAAAATTGGATTATTCGAAATTTCAAATGCTAATTTTGAGTTAAATAACATAAATGAGACATACAACATCATTATCGTTATTAAAAAAATTTATGTTTCACACATTACTTTGCCGAACCCTAAACCGCGCTTTTGGCCAAACTTAAGCTCTGATATCTCGCCGAACTGAAATTAGGGTTACATTGTTCTTGTTTCTTTTTTCCTAACTTAAATCCCCAAAAAAAAAAGGAAAAGATCGAGAACCACCCAAAAATTTCAGATTTAGGTGGGATAAGGGACGTTATTTATCGGGTAGAAATGTAAGTGTTGTTTCTTTCTGTCAACCATAGGTGCGGCGTACACTCGGACTGAGTTCCCTATCAGTAATTTTGATACACGGGCCACCAGAATGTTGGAAAACTATACTGGCCCTTGCCATTGTGAACGAGACGAGAGTACCCATTCATGAAACATCATGTGTAGAGGAAAGTTTGTCGAAAAACAGCTGATATACCAATTCAGATAGGTGAGCTCAACTAAAATCTTCTAAGCAACTGCCTCTCCCAAGAGCTACGAGGTCGACATCGGCATCTATCTTCTTCGTCCGAGCAAGCACTGTCAAGATCATTCTTCGTTCCTCGGGACTAGGGAATGGAACATAAAAACGCTGACCAAATCTTTCCAAATCTAAGAACTGATAGGTCCATAGCTTCAAGCCTATCAACATGCCGTAAATTTTAGACAAAGGACCTAAGAAATATATATTTCTCATTCACAAAAATGATACCAGATTTGAAGAAAAAATCCCTACCTATTTGTGGAACTTATAATGTAGAACCCCTGGTTCTTTTCATCATCAAACTCCTATAATAGCTGAAATGATATGGGCAACTGGTTTACAAACCCATAGTTAAGTGGACAAATAAATGGATATTATACCCAAAAAAAACTGTTGTTGCTACTTTGGAAAAAAGTTCAGCTCACTCACCTCTGATCATAAGAGCCTCTGATCATAATAAATGAGCATTTTCAAATAGCACTAGAGAATATGCCAGCCTCCATCTCTGAAAAGGTGCTTGAATTCTGCTCATTTACATTATCATGATATAATGTCTAATTAATTATTATTTTTCCCATTTTCATCGTGTTTCTATTTTTTGGGTGATGTAGGAAAAACAACACTACGAGAGAGTGGCGGAAAGTGTCAAGTGAAAATGATAGTGCACTTGATTTCTAGTTTCAAACCATTTTCTCCAGCATCCATTTTACTTTACTTAATATTGTAGTCTGATAGCCTTGAACTTCTGCTTCACTGAGCTTCGATCTGAAGAGGCTAAGACTTTGATTTGAAGGATTTTGATCTCTGATCTGTTGAAGACCTTGGCTTGATCTGGTCCGGCTTCAGTAAAAAAATTTAATTCACAATGCTTTAAACTTGATGCAACGACTTTTATTTGTATTTAGTCCACATGCTTGTATTCAGAATCCATGCTGTCACGGCCCAACCCACTTGTGATATTGTCTGCTTTGGCCCGAGGCCTCATGGTTTTAAAACGTGTCACAAGGGGTTGCTACAAGCTCATTTAAATGCCCAGCATCTGTCACGTGATGCTGGGCATTTAAATGAGTGTGTAGCAACCCTTTGTGACGCGTTTTAAAGTCGTGAGACCTCGGGCCAAAGCGGACAATATCACAAGTGGGCTTGGCCGTGACATTTGGTATCACAACGACTCCGCGTGGGTTTGAGATGGTGGGGCAAACTTCAGCGAGGACGCTGAGTCCTGAAAGGGGGAGGAGGTGAAGGCCCTTAGGCGAAATCCCACGTTGCTAAACCACGAGAGAGATGCTGGGTATTTAAATGAACGTGTAACAACCTTTTGTGACGTTTTTTAAAACTGTGAGGCCACTGGCCAAAGCGGACAATATCACAAAAGGGCTGGGCCTTGACATTTGGTATCAGAACGACTCCGCGTGAGTTTGAGATGGTGGGGCAAATTTTAGCGAGAACGCTAAGTCCCGAAGGGGGGGGTTAAGGCCCTCAAGTGAAATCCCACATCACTAAACCACGGGAGAGATGCTGTTCATTTAAATGAGCGTGTAGCAACCCCTCGTGATGCGTTTTAAAGCCGTGAGGCCTCGGCACAAAGCGGACAATATCACAAGTGGGCTGGGTCGTGACATTTGGTATCAGAGCCAGTGTGTGTTGACATCGCACATTGTGACGCGTTTTAAAGCCGTGAGTCATCGGGTCAAAGCGGACAATATCACAAGTGCGCTAGGCCGTGACATTTGGTATCAGAGCGATTTCGCGTGGGTTTGAGATGGTGGGACAAACTTCAGTGAGGACGCTGAGTCCCGAAAGGGGGAGGGGGTGAAGGTCCTTAGACGAAATCCCACATCGCTAAACCATGGGAGAGATGTTGGGTATTTAAATGAGCGTGTAGCAACCCCTTGTAACGCATTTTAAAACCGTGAGGCCTCTGGCAGAAGCAGACAATATCACAAAAGGGCTGGGTCGTGACATTTGTTATCAGAACGACTCCGCGTGAGTTTGAGAGGGTGGGGCAAACTTTAACGAGGACGCTAAGTCCTGAAAGGGGGGGGTGGTGAAGGCCCTCAAGTGAAATCTCACATCGCTAAACCACGGGAGAGATGCTGGTCATTTAAATGAGCGTGTAGCAACCCCTCGTGATGCGTTTTAAAAACGTGAGGCATCGGGACAAAGCGCACAGTATCACAAGTGGGCTGGGTCGTGACATTTGGTATCAGAGCCAGTGTGTGTTGACATCGCACGTTGTGACGCGTTTTAAAGCCGTGAGGCATCGGGCCAAAGCGGACAATACCAAAAGTGTGTTCGGCCGTGACATTTGATATCAGAGTGATTCTGCGTGGGTTTGGGATGGTGGGACAAAACTTAGCGAGGACGCTGAATCTCGAAAGAGGGGGGGTGAAGGTCCTTAGGCAAATCCCATATCTCTAAGCCACGGGAGAGATGCTGGGCATTTAAATGAGCGTGTAGAAACCCCTTGTTATGTGTTTTAAAGCCGTGAGGTTTCGGACCAAAGCGGACAATATCACAAGTGGGTTGGGCCGTGACATTTGGTATCAAAGCCAGTGTGTGTGGACACCGCACGTTGTGACGCGTTTTAAAGCCGTGAGGCTCGGGCCAAAGCGAACAATATCACAAGTTGGCTGGGACGTTACATTTGATATCAGAGCCAGTGTGTGTGTGGACACCGCATGTTGTGACATGTTTTAAAGCCGTGAGGCCTCGGACCAAAGCGGACAATATCACAAGTGGGCTGGGCCGTGACATTTGATAACAGAACGACTCCGCGTGGGTTTGGGATGGTGGGGCAAACCTCAGCGAGGACGCTGAGTCCCAAAAGAGGGGGGGTGAAGGTCCTTAGGCGAAATCCCACATTTCTAAACCACGGGAGAGATGCTGGGCATTAAAATGAGCATGTAAAAACCCCTTGTTACGCGTTTTAAAGCCGTGAGGCCTCGAGCCAAAGCGGACAATACCACAAGTGGGTTGGGCCGTGACATTTGGTATCAGAGCCAGTGTGTGTGGACACCACATGTTGTGACGCGTTTTAAAGCCGTGAGACCTCGGGCCAAAGTGGACAATATCACAAATGGGCTGGGTCGTGACATTTGGTATCAGAGCCAGTGTGTGTTGACATCGCACATTGTGACGTGTTTTAAAGCCTCACGGGCCAAAGCGAAAAATATCACAAGTGCGTTGGGCCGTGACATTTGGTATCAGAACGATTCCGCGTGTGTTTGGGATGGTGGGGCAAACCTCAGCGAGAACACTGAGTCCCGAAAGAGGGAGGGGTGAAGGTCCTTAGGCGAAATCCCACATCGCTAAACCACGAGAGAGATGCTGGGCATTTAAATGAGCGTGTAGAAACCCTTTGTTACTTGTTTTAAAGCCGTGAGGCCTCGGGCCAAAGCGGACAATATCACAAGTTGGCTGGGCCGTGATATTTGGCATCAGGCCAGTGTGTGTGTGGACACCGCATGTTGTGACATGTTTTAAAGCTGTGAGGCCTCGAGCCAAAGCGGATAATATCACAAGTGAGCTGGGCCGTGACATTTGGCAACAGAACGACTCCGCGTGGGTTTGAGATGGTGGGACAAACCTCAGCGAGGACGCTGAGTCCCAAAAGAAGGGGTGAAGGCCCTTAAGTGAAATCCCACATCGCTAAACCACGGGAGAGATGCTGGACATTTAAATGTGCGTGTAACAACCCCTTTTGACACGTTTTAAAGCCGTGAGGCCTCGGGCAAAAGCGGACAATATCACAAGTGGGTTGGGCCGTGACATTTGGTATCAGAGCCAGTGCGTGTGGACGCCGCACGTTGTGACGCGTTTTAAACCCGTGAGATCTCGGACCAAAGAAGACAATATCATAAGTGGGCTGGGCCGTGACATTTGGTATCAGAGTGACTCCGCGTGGGTTTGGGATGGTGAGACAAACCTAAGCGAGGACGCTGAGTCCCGAAAGGGTGGTGAAGGCCCTTAGGTGAAATCTCATATCGGTAAACAACGAGAGAGATGTCGGGCATTTAAATGAGCGTGTAGCAACCTCTTGTGACTCGTTTTAAAGCCGTGAGACCTCGGGCCAAAGCGGACAATATCATAAGTGGGATTGGCCGTGACACATGCACTATGCGTTAGACATGTATTTTTTGTGTGACTCAACGTTATATTTGTACTTATCGCATATTGAATCTCTAAATGTCAATCCATTTTTTGTTGTCAATTTAACCAATGTAATAATTATATTAAATTATCATTTAACAATATTTATCAATACTATTATACTATCATTTTTGTGTGTCAAGCAAGTAATACCAATAAAATCTCATATTAACTCTAAATTTAATGATCATCATTTTTAAGTTAGATTTTAAATTACTAAATTATCTTCATTTTTGGCCAACATCTCTATCTCCTTTTCGCTCTATCTTATATTTCAAACTTCATTATTTATTAATTATTATTAAATTATCCGTACAAATTTTTACAACTTATCTATGCTTTATTTCAAAATTCACGTGTTTTTTTCTCGGTTATAGTTTTTTTTAAAAAAATATATATTTTTTAAAATATTTAAATTGTCAGAGTAAATGAAAATCATGTGTGATCTCTAGTCTTAATTATTAATGGGCTAATTACAACGAAAAACGAGTAAAATTTTTTTTATGATGAACCCAAAATATGTCAAATTATTATTATAATACTAAAAATAATATATAATAAATTCTCGTCTAAACACATCACGGTATAAAACAAGTCCACACATGATTGTACATATCTACGGGACATGCCCCGGTATATATATACACATATATACAATGGGATAGACTACTCAACCTCAACTCAGATGTGGCTCCCTCCAAAAGTATCATCTCATGTTTCCTGATAACCTGGAGTACCTACCATTGTTCACACGCAAAGACAACAACAACTCCTCTTGGCTCGTTCAACCGTATATGCGTAGCTAGTAGGCAAACCAGAAATAACAAACGTATATATAGCAGGATGTAAGCCATTTACAAACTTATTATATTCACTCTTGGGTTTGTAGATACACGAGGCGCATATTTCAGAAAGATAGAAAATTTAGAAGCATATTTTGCAACCGTCATCATTTTCTGCTGCAGACTATTGAATTCACTTTTCTAGGCAGTATAATAAGATGGAGGAGAGTACTGCTAAAAAAACTAGGCCTTGAAGACATCCCATGTGACTTTAACGTCAGCCTCATTTAGTCCAATCTCAGCGTCTTCCCACCAAGATTTTGCGTGGTTCTTTAATTGATAAATGACAAGTTTCATTCTCCGAGGTTTGGAATATTCCACAATATTAAACAAGTGTTCGATATCCTTCAGCCATGATTATGCTCTTTCTACACTCTCAGTGCCAAATGACCTCGGTGGCTTCAGATCCTGGAATCGAGCCATAACCATATCCATGGACATTTATTCGAATTGTCCGACCATCCTCTCAGTACTACTACTCATAATGGTTTCAAGATTTGTGAGATCCATCTACAAAAGAATGGTATAAATATCATGAATAAATACCAACTATAAATACTCTCATATCAAATCATTAATCTCATCACCAACTTACTCAAACTAAATCAAGTAGGAGTAAGTAATACAAGTAAGTCGAACACAAATGCACATTTCATTTGTGCCTATTCAAGTGTACACAAGACTCAATCGAGCATTCCCAATTATTACGATGCAATTTGATTAGAGTTAATTAATTACAACAAAAAAGGAGTAAAAATTTTCTTTACGATGAGCCCAAAATGTGTCAACTATGATTATAATACTAAAACTAGTATATAATATAATAAAGTCTCGTCTAAACACATCACAGTACAAAACATGCCCACACATGACTGTATATATCCACGGGACATGCCCCGGTATATAGATACATATATATACTGGGATAGACTACTCAACCTCAACTCAGATGTGCCTCCCTCCAGAAGTACCCTCTCTTGTCTCCTGATAACCTGGAGTATCTGTCATTGTCCACACACAAAGACAACAACAGTCTCCATTGGGGGTGAGCAAACACACCATCAAATCTCAAATTTTAACCAATCAATCATAGGACCACAAATGACTATATTTTTAAGGGTCACATAATGCCAAACATAGTATCGTTCTCAAAACCCCATAATCAAAATCCAATGATATCAAGGTGTCCAAGGATCATGCTCAATGTGCATATCATGTATCAATATATGTGTAAAAATGATGTGTGTTAACAAAATATTTATTTTATACGTCGATCTACCAATCATGAATGTCACGTCAACTCAACAAATAAGCATATAGACACATATATTTTGAGTCAAATCAATCAATCATATATCATATGATACAGATACATGTCGTATGTTACTTCATCGTAACATACCTCAATTCTTCGTTCCATGCTATTCAGTTAACATTTACATTATTAGGAGAATTATCGTATAATAAATCCTAATAAATCATTGTTATACAATCAATAATATGCAACTACTCATTCACAATCAAAATTTGAAGTTCTAGAATTATTTTGAAACTTCAAAAATTCATATAAAATTGAAATCTTGATATAATTCAATTCTAACTTTGAAAGTTAGTTTCTCGTCGACTATTATATTGCATATATTGAATTTGAATTCAAATACATGCTATTCTATCAATTCAGAAAATTACATCAAAAAAATGCTCTCAACACAAGAATTCCGAATATATAATTTGTTCTAAGTTATTATAAATTTGCAATTAAAAAAATTCATGAAGTTTATAAAAGTATAATACACACTATCTCGACTATATTATTTAAGGTATTAACTAAATTTTAATTGATTTGGCGAAACAAAAAAAATACCATAATGTCTTCATTATATTAAACACCAAAGAGTTTTGCAAACCTGCCACAAAATATCAAACACCAAAGAGTTTGATATATCATCATAATAATAGTGTGTGTACCTTCGGTAGTCGACAAGAAATTTCATTTGATAATCGAGTTAGTAGATAATTTCATTTCACCAATTATATATAATTTAAAACAAAATGATTGTCAGGTGTTGTAAAAAAAAAAAATTATCTAATAAAAAATATCAAACTTTATCTATAATAGAATTTGCAAGACAAACCCAATCTTTCATCTCGATTACATGATGAACAAGGACGAAAACAAACTAAGGGGAAATGCTAGCAGAAATATCAGTGAAATACATATGCACAAAAATATCATCACACACAATCAATAAAGTAGGTCCAAATCTTTTGTTCCAAATGATTTTTCATCTCCCCTTCATGTATAAAGATAAATGATACACGTCCTCGACAACAGAGATACCATTTATCCATGTACATGAGATATGTAATGAAATACCGTGAAACAAACAGACATGGACCGCTACAAGGTTAGCCGTTGTGCCCCTCACTATACATATATACAAATAGAATGAAAAACAGTTGCGGATGGGCGGACATACGCAATGTTGGTAATTTATGTGCTCGTTCATTCGAACGCAAGAGACATGAAACTATCATCATCCAACAGAGTCTCCAAGTCGAATAGATCCTCTTCAGGATAAATTGTATCTACGATGTTGTCTAGAATCCTATCTGAAGCATCCTGTAGAAGATTGGGAATTAGTTCAGAAAAATGGGAAGAAAATGGTCTTCCGTGATTGAATATGCAACAAAAATGATTCAAATTTTTGAAAACTAGTGAGAACAGAAGAGCTGAAGGTAAATAAAATGAAAGTTTCCGAGAAGCATCAAACAAGCACCTCCTAGTATCACTTTTGAGTAATTTGTAGCATAATTTGGTTTCATTTCTTGTTCCTTACTGTACATGAATGATCTGTGCGAGCTTATATTTAAGATACAAAATTTTAAGCACTCGTCATGCATACATATGCATAGAAATAACAAGAAATGACATTCAAAACAAAAGATGCGAAGTGCTTCCTAAACAATCACTTCACCCCCCTTCGTACTTGAAGCCAAGCCACAGCAAGAATACTCAAAATTTTAATCCCATGTGAATGGCAAGTGGCATGACTTTTCAAATCCTTCTTTCAAGGAGACAAAGAACAGGTTCATGAAGTAAAGAAATCCTTGGGATAAAGAAAAGCCATCATGAGAAAAGCTGCTTGTAGGGGTTCAGACTTTGTTCTTCAGTGCTCGATTTCCAATCAATATTTATTCATAATTAATACCTCCTCAAACACCATATTAACATTCTTAATACTCTACACACTTCTCTAATCATGAACAAAGTGGATTTCATCCCGAAGCCTTAAAGATGCTAGATATGAAAAGGTTGGGAAACGGTCTAATTAAGTTGTGAATAGGAAGAGAGTTTTCAAACACTCAACTAATTGTGGCTAGTGTTTTCGGCTAGTGTTTTCATCCCAAGTAATCGCAAACCCAGTATCCTCTGAAACAGCCAGCCATAAACAATTTTTTTTTTCTTTGTACTATCTCCTAGAAATATCTAATCGCAAAAGTTTATGGAAAGCACATTTAAAAATAGATGAGCTGGGAAAACAAATGGGTTCAAACACATATGGAACCTCCACATAGTTGGGTGTGCATTGGTTTTATAAAAACAAATATTGATACCTTATTTTCACGGAAAACTTCAGCTGAAGTCAGTAACCTACGGTATTGAGCTCGTGCTTCAGGATATTGAACCATGGACTTCACCCTGGAAAGTGCTTTATGTGTCCTTTCTTCAGCTTGCTTTCTTCCTTCCTTCAGGAAGTCATAATTATCCTCATGGAGCAAGCTGGCTTGTGTATTCTGCTCTTTCAACATTGCATCAGATCGGAATCCACGCAGTCCCTTCCCTTTGCGTCTCCATCGTAAAATCACCTTCTCCATGATTCCCACTGACCATATAATAGGTTTATACTTCTTCCTCACTTGATGCCCCCTTACATGAGCCTGTGCCACCAAGGAGAGACAGTTTTAGAGTAGATGATTTCAATTGTGCTCGACTATTGGGTCTATATTAGATTCAGAAAAGCTGGAAGATCATGCACAATGTTCGGTTTAATTTTGGTGAGTCTTAAGGGAAGAAGTGAAAATGAACGAAAATTTGGAATTTGGAATTTGGAAAAGAAAATAAAAATTAATGATAATTATGTTTTTATTTAGCGAGATGAGAAATTGATTCCGAAAAATGAAAACAAACATAAGATGCTTTTCTGCAGTGACTGTTTTTTTTTAAATGTCTCTTGAAACCAGCTTCCATATTTACTTGAATATGGTCATATTTAATAGACTGTGGAAAGGAATTCCTGAGAAAATATGAACCTTTATTATATAAGTCGAAACATATTGGTTCTATAAATGAGAACAGGAAAAGCACCTGGATTTTGACAATTTTCTGTCTTATTAGCAAAAATTCTTTTCGCATCCTCCAACCACGAAACTTTTTCTGAATGCGTGTAGCAGCAGTATTGGCCACACCAGCAGAATGACCTAACCTGCTTGTTTTAGCTGTTATAAGGGAAACAGCCTTTTCATCTGGAGACAAGTCTTCAGATCCCTGTATGTTAAGCTGTTTCCTCTGAAATGATTGAATGCGGTAAATTTGATGGATCCGAGAGGCTGCTTGAGTAGCATTACATACAGCAGTAAGTGAATCCTTCAGTGAGAGTGCATCTGGTACATCCTTTTCAGAATCAGGAACAGCCACCCGCTCCGCAAGCGTTTGTATTGCTTTAACTGCAGAAACATTGACACTGCCATCTTTCTGTCCATCAGTCACACCAAGAGATGATAGGTGTGCAGTCAAGGAAGTCTCGGCTAGGAAACCAGATATCCCCTTGTGTCCACTGGCAGCAGCCAGATCTGCAGGAGATCTACCCAGTGGAAATTCAGAAGTAGGATCTGTCAGAGCTCCGGGAGATGCACCCAAAGAAACAAGGGCTGCAACTGTGTCCTCCCTATTAACAGCAGGAACATATTAAAGCAAAACAGAAATTTATTTTTAAAAAAATGACGATTAGTATATATATATCATTCTGAGGTAAACCCAGCATATTACTGTTTTGACAAACATTTTATTTTCTGACAATCTTATAATCAGCAAAGAAATAATTATACCAATTTTTTGAATTTGTCATTGTACAAGCATTCAGACCTCATGTAACTAAAGTTTTGCACAGATTAAGAACTGTACTGTTTTCAATGGTAGAACCAATGTTCCTAAAAATAAGCAAAAGCAACATCAAATGCCAGTTACATGAGTTTACACTTTCACAGAGTATAAACAGTCACAATCAACATAAAATTTCTGCTCTACTGGACTGTTTATACTCCGGAATATGCAAACAAACCAAAAAAAAAGTTCAACGACTCTACCTGGCATAGAATGAAGCCCAATGTAGTGCTGTCCATCCATTCACATCACGAAAATCTATACTCACTCCTGAAACTATAATTGGCTGGAGGGCCCAATAAAAACCAAGAGCAGCTGCTAAATGCAACACACCTTGACCCATTTCATCAACAAATGCTAGCCCCCTGCCTTCCATTACTTGTTGGAGAAGCCAATCATAAAATTTCTCTTTAAGTGACTTTTCAAGGAGCTGTTTCCCAATCATTTTCAGCTGCGACTTGCCATTTATTGATTCCAGCTTGGCATCCATTCGCTTTTCGTTCTCTATGGAAGAAATGACAGCCTTGACTACAATCTGCTTTTCAAAAACATCCTCCACTGAATTGACCTGGCTTTCAACAGGTCCCATGCAGACCAACTTCTCAAACCGTTGCTGGAGATGCATTATGGTGGCATCATGTTCATTGACATCGCTATTTTGGTCTGACCCAACCCTAAATTCAAATTCTCTTATTTCACTACAAGACAACCTGTTTGAAGAAGTTATATAGAAAGGAACAAGTCCAGGATTGTGTGGCGGAGTATAGCAAGAGAGAAATCCATCTACTAAAACCACCGCTGGAACCTCCACTTCTCCGAACATAATCGACCATCTGCATTTTGCCAACTCCTGTTTGCTTTTGAGAAAAGTTCCAGCAACCAAAACCTGCTTGGCAGTGAAACAAGATGTTAACAACACAGTAGGTGCTGCTGTAAATATGCACCTCAAATGACATGTTTACAGCAAATAATTCCAACTACAAGTTGAAAAATAGAGAAATAAAATTATAACAAGAACAGAAAAGAATGATGGCGTAGCATCCTTCTCATATCAAAACCAAAAAGTTAACAAGTCTATACCATAATTTCTAGAGAATAAAAGCAGGAGATCGGTTCTTGGTCAATAAACTTTCAGTTTGCTATTAAGATTGATGTAAGGGATAAAAACTACCACAAAATACCTTGGTCTCTGAGTTTGAATATGCCCAGTTTGGCAAAAAATCAATAATGCTAAAAAGCTGATCCTGGGAAATAGAAGGGTTCAGTGTTTCTATGTATTCCTGCAATTGACCTGGCATATTGGAGTCATCCTCGCTTCCCATAAGACTCCATGAACTTCCAGTAGTTGACTTCAATTGCAATTCATCAGCTTCTCCAAGTTCTTTATCAACCCAACGGGAGAAGCTATCAACTTTCTTCAAGCTTTCTTCTGCCTTTAATCCATTCATTATTGGGATTTTCGGCGAGAATGAGTAGTTATGATTTCCATGGATACTCCCAACATCATCCAAATTTGAGTTTATTCCATTTCCATATTCAGAATCTGAAATCAGCATTTGAAGATTACTTTGCTCAGGCTGCTCCTTATGCTCATCAGGATATGTGTAAGAGCGCTCCATCTCATTCTTTTGATTTGGTAGAAGAGATTTCTCCTCAAACAAAGTACTTCCAGGAATATGAGCTAAATTCAACATCAAATCCTGGTTTACAGTTGCACTGTTCAAATGAAATGAACAGTCCTCATATGAGGGCTGGAAAAAAGGTAAAATAAGAAACAATTCATGAAAAGGAATACATGCATGTTGCGGTCAAAAAAATATCATCAGTGGAACAGATGACAACTTGTGTTTACACTTCTGGTAATGAAACCATATATGTTAGCTTCATTACTAAGGTTATTTACTGTCATTTTCGATACCGACAATACCTGGAAAGAAACTTTACAAAGAAATGAAAAGCTGAAAGATTGACCGCTGAATGTAATGCATATGCACAAATTTTTTTCCCAATATTTATAGGGTGTCCAAGCAGTGTATTATTTTACTAGCAAGCAGTGGAGTCACATTAACTAACGATGCAGAAGAGAGTATGTTCAAAGGCCTGTTCTTGATTAAAGAGGGACCAACTTTATGATTGGTCAATTAGGTAAAAAGATTGAGGTTGTTTTCAAGTTCGAGAAATTATTCACTCAAATGCCATCATGACCAACCTGAATCTCCATAGAACAGGAGCAAGAATTAGACCAGGGAGACAATTAGAGATGCTTTAGAAAAAATTCATGATGGTGCATGGTGAATGACTACCTATTTACATATTTGATTGGAGGTGGTTTACCAAGGTCCAAAAACACAGTATATGAGTGAGTACCTGCCAATTGGCTTGGATGGGCAGAGAACACCCAGATACCTGCTCATTAACATCTTCGCCTGTCCAAAACAAGCACACGATGATCAAACTACTGCACTTGGAATTGTTTTCATACACACTTTATGAAAACATTTAGACAAGCTATACGCCACCAAACCTATGATATGGAGTCCGTAAACCTGTTGCCATGATGCCAAATCAGGTATTGTTTGAGATTCAGATATAAAACTGCCTCCACTAAATTCTCCCTCCCCAATCCCCTGGGAAAGTAACTTGTAATTTGCGGCATCAAATTGCTGATTTCCTTTTAACAGAATATTTGATACAAATTTAGCATTTGGCCCGCTGACAATGAAAAACGCTTAATATGTATGATATAAACAATCAGATACCTGGAAGTTGTAGCAGATCATTAAAGCTTGAGAAACCAGAATGGCAGTCATCTGTCAAAGGTGACTCTGAACATGAATGAAATCTGGAACTTGCTTGGTGATTATCCTCTGTAGTAGATTATATATTGCATATGGATCCATAAGAGCAACAAGGAACAATTAGTTAACGAGCAGTTGTAGATATCAATCTCAATCACAACCAAACAGAACAATTAGTTGATGACCACTTGTTGATATCAATCTCAATGACAATCAAAGAGTGATTATTCAAAAAGACTCCCGGGAAACAGTAGAGTGGGGCAGTATAACTACCGGATTCATTATCTTCATATGCTGAGGACATGGTGCTGGTGGGGCTTGTTCCACGAAATGACATTCCATTTTCAGAATAGGATGTCTCTGTCTCTATGTTTCTAACATAGCTGCTATTCGTCTTATTACCCTGAAGAAGGAAAAGACAGAAAACCCCAAAATTTCATTAACCACCCGATATATAATACCCAACTTTGCGGCAACAATATCTTAGAGTTCAATGAATTAAATGCTTCATATCGAGCCATCAAGTTCAAAATGTTAATGGGAGATTATTTACACCGTTAAAATCTCAATCCATGCAAGTTAATATGCTTTCTTTGTAGTGGTTAAGGGGTTCAAGAGAAATTTGTAAATTATTTGTTCAATGGTAATGTAATTTTCACATTTTGGATTATGATAACACGAGCTTTTAAATTTGACTCAAAAAATATTTGATTTGTATTTGAAAGTATCGAATTCAAGTCGAACTCGAACACGTTCGAACTTTTTTCGAAGTGATATAATATTTTGAACTTGCTCGAATTTGATTCGAGTCGAACTAGTTCACGAGCCGCTCGCAAGTTTTAATATTTCAGTAATATAATATAATTATATATTAAATAAATATATTTTGAGCTTTTATTTTCAAACAACTAGCGTATTTTGTAGCCAAATTCGAACTCGAGTCTCGATTCAAACCGAATTCGAGCAAAAAATATTAAAAATTTTGAGCTTCAAATCAGACTCGAATGTATCTTATTCGAGCCTTCTATTCGATTCGGTTCGTTTATGCCTGATGACAAATTCAGAAATCACAATTGATATTACCAAATTGTGACAAATTTTGATATAAATGTTGTGTTTTATTTAGACATTGATTCCTACCAGGTTCGCCCCCATTAAATAGGAGTTTCAACCTTTTTGAGTGGCTGCCTTGTGAATTTCGTTTTATAACGTCACTTTGTTCAACATCGTACTACTATTTTCTACAAGTTGTCGGGATGAAGGTAAAAAGGATGTGATGCAGTGTTGTTCTCTTGATCAAGTCTGCTCCGCAGTTACAGGAATTATCTCACAAAAGGAAGCTGCACAAAGATTTTGAAAGCTTCTTCTCTGGTAATTGGTGGCCATAAGCATAGAGCAAATTGAGCACAGAAGAACGACCAAACATATAATCTAATTTGCCACATGAGGTGGGGATGTTTGGTAGAAATGACACGTTGAAAATATAAGAGTAGGTGGATGTGAAGTGTTTGCAAATTGTGGACCATGTAGTAT
This sequence comes from Primulina huaijiensis, assembly GCF_012295235.1. Classification (NCBI taxonomy): domain Eukaryota; kingdom Viridiplantae; phylum Streptophyta; class Magnoliopsida; order Lamiales; family Gesneriaceae; genus Primulina; species Primulina huaijiensis. Next base: position 804,528 of record NC_133320.1, read on the forward strand.
TTGAGGAAACCACTTAAGATGGAATACAATACTGCTTAAACAATATAAAATAAGAAGCAAATAGAGGCTGACCTTAACTTCCAGATAATGAACAAAAACTACGTGCATGAGATCCCTGCACCGCCAAAAAACGTGGAAAGCATTAACAAATGCTTCTGAGATGTTTAAAATTTTCACACCATTTGAAAGGGCGATTTTGTTATTAAACTTATTCTGAGATTGAATAAAGCTTGCGAGAACTCGTGTAGCTTTAAGGTTAATAATTTTCAAAAAATAGCGAGGCAATTTCTCAACAAATATAAATCATTAGGAAATATTGCAGGAATTAAAACTATACCCATCAAGATGTTGTAATAAATGTCTCATAGTTAAGAATAAAACAAATGTTGAAATTGATTTTGGAGTAAATGTTCACTGAATAAATAGCGAGAATTTTTTTTTTTAACCAAGTACAAAATTTGTGGCACAATCTATGAGAAAAAGGTCAAGAACCCTCTGCCATAAGCAAAACCACCACAGTTTGTCAGATAGATCACAGAAATTTAGTGTGGGATATTTAAAAGTTAAGACTTACTGCTCAAGCAACCAATAGCTTCGCCTCTGAAAATTTTCGTTATCCTCTCCATGAGCGTAGTAGCAGTGTAACATATCAACACTTCCAACCTGAAGTTGGGAACATCCAGAAAGGTTACCAAGTTTTTTCATTTACTTGACCAACCGTCTACGTGTTTCAAAACACGGTCACAAACTAGTCTGGATAGACAAGGTATGCTAAAACAAAATGGCCATCTATCTCCACTTACCTTCAATTTTTCATGGGCTTCCTTGATAGTTTTCCCATCGTTTTTCTTTCTCCAGTTATGACCATCCTTCCGGAAGTACCTCAATATTTTCCGATCAAAAAGAAAAACAGAACCGCCTGACAAGAATCATGCATCAAGGTAAATAAATGCTTGGCTATTGATTCTTCAATAAAAATTGAAAAAAAAATTTACATATATATACACACACACATTACACAATTGAAGACAGATAATGAAAAGAAAAGTAAATTTATTGGCACCAATTATCACGTATCTTCTTAAAGCACTGGGATAAATCAAATCGATTTCACACATCTTAACATTATCTGGAAGCACTTGGCGAAATCTTACATCAGATAAGAAAAACCAATTTGGGATAAAGTAAAATAAAGTCTTCAGTAATGATAATTGGGGATTACAGATAACAATAATTTTTCTACTGCGGTGAGAGAAGGCTCTCCCAATTCATATTAGGACTCTCTATTGGTGAACTGTGCCATTAAGATTTCTTATGCCCCTTCAAAATACATAAGGGTTGTTCTTAGCTTTCTTGTTGTTTAAAGAAAAATAGAATCAATGTGTATCCATATGCTTATAAAGATACTACTCTGATAGCTTCATTCACATAAACAACAAATGAAAGAAAGTTTACTGTGGATGGATAAAAAGACTTACTAACTGGCTTATTTGGAGGCTGTGGAGAAACTTTATATTTTTCATAGCATCTCAGGATTTCACAAATCTCAGCAGGTCTCAGCCACCGGTGTCGGGCTTCAGACAATATCTGCTGAACATCTGCAAATCAATGACAAGAAATTACATGTGCTTTCCAACTATCAATTACCACGATACACCAAAACAATTTTTTGATGGAGCAAACCAGCAATATTTAAACAGCTTGTTTTATTTGGCGCATTTCTGACTGGTAGGCGATATTTCTCACTACAGTGCTCTGGTGATAAACGCACAAATTTAAAGTCAAGCACTTGGTTCTCCGTCACTCAGCAAACATGTGACTTTCCCACAAAATATTGAGTGTTCTCAGACATCAGAACCGGACCTTCATGTTAATGTGCAGTGATGTGATTTTGAAACATTCCCAAAGGATCACATCAGAATATCCTCATGAATATAACCAAGAACTGTACACACCTTGACCGCACAAAACCCTTTTCATATCATCAAAAATAAATCTAACCACTTTTCGCCCATATTCTCCACTTCAAAACTTGCACTCACGGCACTTGTTCAAAGCTCGTGATAACCCTATAAACTCTAGATACTCTCACCAAAAAAAGAGAAAAAAAAAACAGTCAGGTTTTGGGTCAAATCTTACCTAAACGGTGCCTTGGACTGTAGGACGATCCGATTTCAGCCATTGATGAGTTGATCAGAGTGGTCCAGATAAAACTTATTTATATTTGCACGCGCACGCGGTGAGAAGAGAGAGAAAACGCGTAGAGGAGAAGAGGGGAGGAATGAGAGATGAATTTATTTTGACTTTGAGCAGATTTTGTACGTTACCGTTTACCCCTCCGGGAGGAAGGTCACTTCTCGGTCCTCGCATACCCAAGAGCTCTTCCTCCAATGATTGGACCACACGTGACAACTTTATTATATAAATATATACATATTTTATATGTCGTCCAGTGTGTGTGTATCTTCGTGTCCAGCAACTAAGATGGTCAATTCGAGTGATTTGGATGGATTAAGTCGAGTTGAGTAATAATATTATTCAAAAATTGTCCAATCCGAATCCGAGGAAACTCGAACCTGAACACGAATCAATCCGCTCAACCCGATTTCGAAATTTTTTTTAAAAAATTAAATAAAATTCAAAAAAAAATGTAATTTAAACACGTAATAACAAAATATCTCTCATATATATGATTTAAATTTGAAAGTCTAATTGTAGAAAAATAAAATATATTTACTAAATCAAATAAACAATGGTTTAGAAACTAAAAAAATATTCAAAATAAATATTAAATTATGAAAATTTATGATATAAATATACAATAAATATATTTTATGACATACAATATATAAAAATGTAGGCAATATTTATTAATCAAATTTTAAAAAAAAATTTAAAATTTTCGGGTCAACGAACCGAACCCAACATAGTCATTTTTTTCGGGTCAGCTATCGGGTCCAATCCGATCTGACCCGAACCCGAAAACCTTAAACCTGATTTTTTTCGGGTTGAAAGTGGATCGTGTCTGATTTTGACACNGTACTGAAATTGAAGGAAAAAAAAACTTAATTAACATAAGATATTTCATTCTAATTTAAACCAATTAAATAATAGTAAATCTAAAATGTGAAACACGACTGTATGCTATTTCTAGACTTCAATGGGCTGTTCCGGCATGGGCCAGACCATTTGTAAGTGGGTAAACAAAAAACTGGCCGCACTGTTTGATTTAGTTTTTTGATATATAAATTTTAGGTCATATTGAGCTATGAAACTGCGTTATATTGGGAGTTTTGTGTCTACTTAACTAACATAAGATAACAATGTGGAGATAAGGAACGTGACACCCCAAACAGTACCCAAACGCACTAATCTTTTTCAACTCTCAGTGAGCACGCCGTCAGCTTCTTGAGGGATCTCATCATACGTCCCTGATTCTTCAATATATGAATACCTGTATGCAAACATATGAGTGCAACAGGTGGTTGCTAGCAAAGAACTCTCCAAACTAATGTTTACTAGAAGACCTAAAATAAGATTTTGATCATCATTTTCAAATATAAGATGTTTGAACTTGAGTTACATACACACATGCAAGTCAAATTTGAGCATAAAAAGCGAAAACTAGATCAATATGCTCGAGTAGCACAGTTTTTTTATTTCAAGTACGTAGTACAAAAGATCATGACATCCGTATATAGAACACAAAATCTTCTTAAAATATATGACATGTAGTGCACATTACAAGTCTGGGCACTTGAAGCCTCTGCCATCTTAGCACAGCAAAAAGCTAGCACACGAAGCAGTGGCAATATAAAAGCCAACAAAAAAAGGAGATATTGTCACACTCACCATTTCCCCGATACAGCACTGCAATAATACCCTGAAGATGGATCATAATAATAACCCAATCTGCTGCTGTAATAATATCTGCATGTAAGAGATATCGTGATAACAAAGCTATAAGCACAAAAGATCTCCATAGTAGAAAACAATTTCAAGCCACTAATTATGAAGTTAGAATAGGAAATCTTGACGACTCCCAGGATTAAAAGTATGGGTATGGTATGCAACGTGATACATCATGTGGGCAGTTGGCAAATGGAATGTGCAAATATTTTACAGTTTCTTGACAAGCCAACACCACTTGAGTAGACAGAGTAACATATCTATACATAATAAAATGACGTGGAAGCCAATTTGATCCTTTTTCTTTGACTTGGGACCCCATGAAAATATATAAATTGATTGCGGGAAAAATATTTGATAAAACCTGCAATATTTGCCAACTAACATATAAGCAATAATAAGCGCCAACATTAATTGATTAAAGCATTCCTTTCAAATAAAGCCCCGACTTAAGCTTGCACAAGGAAACAGCTATGTTTTAACAACTTGACAAGCAACTAAAATTTTCCAATTTTTAAAGACGCAATATCATGCAGGTAGCAGACAATCAACAAAGCTCAGGTTCTCTACTGTGTCAATCTTTTGAAGTTCACATTCACACGTATCCATATGCGTACGTACACAAATTTCTTTTTAAGTGACTAGGCAGGCTCAGCTGTTCCTTGGATGTGATTCCCTGCCTCCAAGAGTTTGGATTTTGGCCTTTAGAAGTTTGATCTCTTTATCTCGCTTTAATATCTCTTCTTGCTTCACGCGCAGCTCTTCCATGTGCAGTTCGAATACCTCTACAACAGAACAGAACCAAATAATACAGAAAGCCGTAAAGGCAAATACGAAGATTGACACAGATTTTTTCTGATCTCTAGGGTAGCATTGCATCATTTCTCAGGCAATGCCTAAAGGAAAATAAGACGATCTAAGTTTGCATAACAGAAAACAAAAAGAATCTGTGTAGTTTACATGTCCAATTTACAACAGCCAAAATAGCACCTTTTTCTAATTATCCTTGATGCTATTTTAGACCAAAAATAATACACCTGATGACGTTAAAATCATTATCTTTATCTTGCATAAAATCCTCGAACAGAATTCAATTTTCTCTGCTGACCAAAAATCTATTGAGTAGACTGTTGACACAGAATATCAACAATAAAGAATTGCATAAAAGAATTCTCTCTGTAGTCATAATGAAGGAGATAAAGAAGCATACTTGTAGTGTTTTCAAGTTCTTTTGTAATATCTTGTTCACGTATTTCAGTAGCTTTTTGTGCTGCCTCAGCATGACGCTTTTCCATACGTGCACAAGCAGCAGCTGAAATGGAAGCATCAAGTTCCCTTTCTAAGGTCTCTACTCTTTGCTCAAGAACCTACAGTAACTCGAAAATCTGCATCAAGCAATCGTTCAACAGTCCTCCAACGGGTCAATATACATCATTTTGATATACAACTACTAGTTGCAAATTTCAGTATGAATCAGCCCTTTCATTTTAAAAAATGTCCAGTCAATTGAGAACAAGAATCTTCTCAGACAAACTGACAACAATCCCATGCTCATGTACAAATAGGAAACTCATTACATGACTAGAGAGGAGGTTTTAAGTCCATGGTTTTGTTATGTCCGTCATTTATCGTAACAGAATTTTATAAACATCTATTTGATATAACCATGCACCACATCGGATCATGGAACAAGTGTTAAAGGCTTAGTGGATTTATAAGAAACTTGGGTTAGGCATTTTCATAAAAAAAAAAAAACAAATGCATAGCAGTTGCATGCAAAACCCATCAAGGAGAATCTCACAGGAGTTGATCCATGGTTAATATATGATACTATGCCCACAAAAAACAAAAGGTACATCTATCAAACAAAAGTGTGATCACAAGCTTGTCCCTCTCTAGACCCAAACATCAACCACATTCTAGATATAGAAGCATTCGTCAAAGGGTCTACCTTATTTGAAATATAACATGATTATAATACGGTTACCAGCAGCATACATTAGCTGGAAACTAACATCATTGTTTAAGCTTGTATTTGCAATGTTAGATGAACAAAACCGGTAGACCTCGTTAAAAAAATCTAAATTATAGTAAGCTGAAAAATAATGTGGCAAGTGCGGCAGTGCTTCCAATTGGAAACTCTAAGGTAATGGCTATCTACGGTGTCCCCAGACGAAACACAAAAGGGAATAATCCCAAATTTAATAAACATCTGTGAAGCCATAGAAAGCATCTTCATGGAGAGCATTGGCGGACACCCCTCAAATGACAAAAAGATAAAATGAACTATTTGTGATTATTTTCTGAAAGTATAGGTGTTATGCCATCTCAAATCTCCGAACTCTCCATACTCCATTAAATCCTCGGATACCGCTTCACCCAAGAATGTATCTCGAAAATTCCAAAACGAAGTACCAAACCCCAACAATTCAGTTAGCGTCAAGTAACTTGAAACCAACATATTAGAAAGCATAAAGCGATTGAACAAAAGAATCTCCATTGATGTAAGCTCAAGTCTTCAGACGAATACAAAGAATGAAAAGGAAATTGTTCAATGAATGTACAGTAACCGCTTGTAACTATTTATATGTGTCCATGTGTGAGTGTGTAGTAACGGGACAGAAGAAATAACGTGTTTCCCACTAACGCTTTTAATACGCCCCCTCAAGATGGACTGTGAATGTTGTGAACACCCATCTTGGTAAGCAACATGCGAAATCGAGACGGCAACAGAGACTTAGTAAATAAGTCCGCAAGTTGAAGTTGAGAGGAAACATGTAGAACTTTGATAAGCCCATGTTGCACCTTTTCTATTACAATGTGACAGTCAATCTCGATATGTTTCGTACGCTCATGAAACACTGGATTGGAGGCAATGTGAATGGCCGATTGGCTATCACAAAACAGTGTCGCAGGGTCACTATATGAGATACACAAGTCCTTAAGTACTGCTAGCATCCAAACGACTTCACAAGTAGCGGCAGCCATTGACCTATATTCTGCTTCAGCAGAAGATCTGGAAACAGTGTGTTGTTTCTTAGATTTCCACGAAACCAAGGACTCCTCGATAAGGACACAGTAGCCAGAAACAGAGCGGCGTGTATCCGGACATGTTGCCCAATCAGAATCCGAGAAAAAACTGAGCTTTAAAGATGAAGAAGAAGCATAAAACAGGCCCTGTCCAACTGTGCCCTTCACATATTTAAGAATGGAGTACACAGCTTGTAGGTGTGGTTCCCTTGGGCAAGCAACAAATTGGCTTAACCGATTCACTGAATAAGCCAAATCAGGTCGAGTGATAGTGAGATATAATAGCTTTCCCACTAATCTTCGATACAACGAAGGATCGGGCAACAACTCACCATCTTCAATACTTAACTTCAAGTTAACATCCAAGGGGGTGGAACGTGGTTTGCAACCCAGTAGGCCTGTTTCTGTAAGAAGCTGTAAAGCATAATGGCGTTGACATATAGATATTCCACTCGAAGATCTTGCAACTTCAATACCAAGGAAGTACTTCAAGTCCCCAAGATCTTTCAATTTGAAACAACTGTCCAAAAATATTTTCAAGTCAGTGGCTTCCTTTTTATCATTGGTGGCCAGTACGATATCATCAACGTATACCAACAATGCCAAGAATGTACGACCTCGAGTTCGTACAAATAAAGAACTGTCAGCATGAGATTGAACAAAACCAATCCGAATCAATGTGGAAGAGAATTTGGCAAACCATTGCCTCGAAGCTTGTTTGAGACCGTAGATAGACTTGTGTAGTTTGCACACTGCATTAGGAGGAAAATCCGCCCCCTTACATTGATAACCCGGAGGCAAAGACATGTAAACTTCTTCAGAGAGGTCGCCATGCAAAAAGGCATTATTGACATCAAGTTGAGTCAAAAACCATCCACGAATTGAAGCTAAGGCCAACAAAACTCTAACTGTGACAAACTTTGCAACGGGAGAAAAGGTTTCAAGATAATCAATCCCCTCTTGTTGCGTGTAGCCTTTGGCAACAAGGCGAGCTTTGTATCGTTCTAGGCTACCATCAGCATGAAACTTAGCTTTATAGACCCATCTACACCCAACGGCGGTCTTCCCAAGAGGTAAGGAAACAATGGACCAAGTCCCATTGCGTTCCAATGCCTCAAGCTCAGTGGCCATGGCTTGGCACCATTCTGGCTTAACAACAGCTTGGGAAAAAGACTGAGGTTCAATGATAGAGGAAACATTGTGCACGAAAACAGAGTACTGCTTGGATAATCGAGTACCACCAAGAACAAGAGACAGAGGATGAGCAGTGGACGAGATGGGAGAAGATTGAGTAGAATAACAGTGATAATCACGTAAATGGAGTGGTTTATTACAGACTCTATGTGACCGAGATGTGGGACCAGAATCTGTAGTTGTTTCTCGTGTAACAGATTTCTGTGTAGGTAGGACACCATCAGAAAAGAAGTCCTGATGTGTAGGAGAAGATGGCTGGTCCATAAAAGGGAAAATGGTTTCATGAAACACAACATCCCGACTAATGTACACTTCGTTCGTAAGAAGATTGAGGAGTTTGTAAGCTTTATAACCATTTGGATATCCAAGGAAGACAGATTTAATAGCACGAGGGGAGAATTTTGTGCGATGATTCAAGAGAGTAGATCCATAACACATGCAACCAAAAACTCTCAAATGATCATACAAGGGTTTCTTACGATAAAGGAGTTCAAAAGGAGTTTGATTTGAAAGTGGAGATGAGGGCGTGCGGTTGATAAGATAGACAGAAGTGAGAACACAATCACTCCAGTATGACAAAGGAATATTGGATTGAAACATCAAGGATCTTGCCACATTCAAGATGTGTTGGTGTTTTCTTTCCACAACAGAGTTTTGTTGTTGCCTATCAACACAAGAATGATAAGAAATAATTCCCTCGGACTTATAAAAATCAGAAAAATTGAGTTCGGGAGCATTGTCCGATCGAACCGATTTAACTTTCTGTCCAAATTGAGTATGAATCATCTTACAGAAGTTTGGAAATATATGCAAAACATCCGATTTAGCTTTCAGCAAGTAGATCCATGTGAAACGAGTATGATCATCAACTATAGTCAAAAAATATTTGTATCCCTCAATGCTCAAAGGAGTAAAAGGACCCCAAATATCAATGTGAAGTAGGTGAAAAGGGCTGTTACATAGTGTGTTTTGCGAAATAAAAGGTAACCTCTTTTGCTTGGACAAGGGACATATCGAGCAATGCATCATACCATCATGTTTTAAAGAATTAACACCAAAAACATTCTCTAAAACTGACAGCTTATGAAAAGAAGGGTGGCCCATTCTATAATGCCACAACTCTAATTTTGAAAAAGAAACATTACAGACTGTTGAAGAAGGGCTGGAGTGATGTAGAATATACAGATTTCCCATCCTGCTACCCATCCCAATCATCTTGTTGGTGGTAAGTGTCTGAATAAAACAGGAATCAGAAAGAAAGTGAACCGAGCAAGGAATTTGACTAGTTAACGAGCTGATAGAGAGCAAGTTAAAGCTAAATTGAGGAACGAACAACACATTATCCAGAGATAAATCAGGAGACAGTTGTACTGTACCAATGTGTGTGGCATTCACCACTGAGTTATTTGGCAAAGTTACATTTGAAGAAAATAACTTGCTCGAAGAGAAGAAACTCAATGAACAACAAATATGATGGGTGGCTCCTGTGTCCAATACCCAACTAGTACTAAGGGAGGGATTAAGACCAAAGGCCAAAGAATATTTACCACTGAAACAAGAGGCGGAAGGCTCATGCTGTTGTGTTTCCAGTGTGCTAGGATGACCAAGTTGAAGCTGGGAACTCAAGAAGGCAATGAGTTGTCTGCATTGATCAGAATTCAGAGAATTTGCCATTGAACTTACTGAGGAAGCAGGTGAAGTATGTGTTTGGTTGACATGTATCTGCCGACCACTGCCTAATTGTTGTTGCTTATATTTCGGATGACCAACCGGATAACCGTGAACTTTGTAACATTTGTCAATAGTGTGGCCTTTAATATGACAATGAGAGCAAACTGGCTTATCACCAGAATTGTCTTTAGCATACTGATTTCCTTTAGTCATAGCCACCACGGAAGGTTGTTGAGTGAAAGAATATTGATCAGGAGAAGAACTTGTAATGTCTTTGTGTATAGAACGCTGCCTCTCTTCCTGAACAACTAGTGAAAAAACCTTAGATATCACAGGGATTGGATCCATCATTAAAATTTGAGCACGAATCTGTGCATAAGATTCATTCAGCCCCATTAAAAACTGCATCACACACTCTTGATTTTGATAATTGACCCAATCCTTCATTGATCCACAATTGCAAACAGATACAGGCTGAAAATCCTTCAACTCATCCCAAAGAGTTCGTAATTTGGTATAATAGGCATTGATATCCATGGATCCTTGCTGTAAACCAGTCAAAAGCTTCTTGATTTGAAATATTCTCGGAGCATTACTCTGATGAAACCGATCTCTTAGGTCGATCCAAATCTCAGATGCCGTAGGTATATACAAGAGACTATCCGATAATTCGCGACTAACAGAGTTTAAAATCCACGAAATAACCATGCTATTGCAACGATTCCAAGCTCCATACATCAAATCATCCAGCTTAGGGCGTAAGCAAGCGCCATCAACAAAAACAAGCTTATTTTTGGCTGTTAACGCCATTGACATTGCTCGACTCCAAGTATTGTAATTATTACCTGTGAGCGGATGCGAGACTAACACCAATCCAGGATGATCTCCGTTCTGGAGAAAGAATGGACTGCTCGAGTCTTCAGAAATCATTCGGCCGTTAGAATTGTTCATAGCTTGAGAAGACGTTGAGGCTTGATTTCCCTTGGCCATGGAGAACTACAGCTGTAGCTCAGTGATTTGTTAGCTCTGATACCATATTAGAAAGCATAAAGCGATTGAACAAAAGAATCTCCATTGATGTAAGCTCAAGGCTTCTGACGAATACAAAGAATGAAAAGGAAATTGTTCAATGAATGTACAGTAACCGCTTGTAACTATTTATATGTGTCCATGTGTGAGTGTGTAGTAACGGGACAGAAGAAATAACGTGTTTCCCACTAACGCTTTTAATACAACATACACATAAACCCCAATTACAGGAGCAATCGGCCATCAACACAATCCAATAAAACCTCGTAAAACAAAATAAAACCAAAATCGATTGAAACACGAAAGAAATGTTGAATTGAGCTGAAATACTGTAAGATCAATCAAAACAATTAATAAGCAGTAACGCGACCTTGATATTTCGAGCTTGTTCGGAGCAGAGGGAGGCTTTGGCGAAGGTTTCATCGTCAACGTAAACAGCTTTCTTCATGAGTAGCTTCTGCAGAGAGTCGAGATTTGACGACATCTCCGCGAGATTGCTGATCGCAGTCGTCAATCTTTCGCCTCCTTTCCCCTTATCCTTCTCTCTCCCCTCCATTGCCGATTTTTCTCCTGAGTTTTTGTCTCGTTCGTGTCATTTTATTTTATATAAATTCTCAACTATATTATTATTATTATTATTATTATTATTATTATTATTATTTGTCCATTTCTTATAAATAAATGTACAAGTGTATTTTTACGCATTTTTCATTTTAATTAATTCTTATTAGAGAAGGATATTACATTGGTAAAAAAATATCTTTATACGACACAACCACGTATCATAGTGATTAATAACAAAGTGTATTATATTCATAATAATGTAAATTTATTAGAAAGTTATCATATCCATAAAAAATTACTAAACAAAAATTATTTTATCATAGAATATTAAAAAAACTTAATCATGGTTTTGAAATCAATCAAATTACTATTCATTCACTAATCTCGTCTTACAAACCAAATCATGTCTCCGTATGTTCACTTTCATTTTTCCCAGTTTTAATCATTTTTCAACGAAGTTCTGACATAAAATTTGATACGTCGGTAAAGTCTGACACGACATCAACTATTTTCATTGACACGTCATATTTTTTAGAGCTACGCTGATACTCGATGATAGTGGTGACAAAAATACAAATTAATTAACTAATATATGTGACAAAGATGAAAAAAAGCAAAAACAAAAAACAAATGATAAGACTCAAAATATGATTTTTCTCATATATCTATTCCAAAAGTTAGGGAACTACAAGAGATAAAAATAGGAATGTTGTTATATCACTCAAAATACGATTTCTTCGTATATTCATATAAAAGATCATGTAATTTCGATAATAATTGTGATTGGTTACAAATACACCGAAAATGTGTATCAATTGAAATCTGTCATTCAAATTATTCTAAAAATCAAATTCATCAATTCAATTATAATCTCAAAAGTTTTTAAAGCCCTTTCAAATACACCCCCTGTAATAAATTCTCAATGCCATTTTATGGTGGTTTTCTATTAATATAGTTTAATATAGTTTCGCTATTTTAAATATATAGTAATAGCAACATGACCTTTTGGTAAACATTGTTGCAAAATTATTCCTAAAAAATATGCTTCACAAAATCTTAAGATAAAAATTTTTGTGAGACGGTCTAATGGATCGTATTTTGTGAGACGGCTCTCTTATTTGGGTCATTCATGAAAAAATATTACTTTTTATGTTAAGAATATTATTTTTTATTGTGAATATATGTAGGGTTGACCCGTCTCACAGATAAAGATTTGTGAGAGCGTCTATATAAATTAATATTTTAAAATATTTTATGCTAAATTCTATAGATAAAATTCATTTTCTAAACCAGATAACACGTGGACCAATCACATTCCACTAATAGATCTTCTCTCGACCCCCTGCTCTTCTCCACCACGAAATCAGCACTACTGTACCGACACTTGCCACGTGTCGGAACTTCCGTGACTCAAAATTCATTTATTCATTTTCCATTAAAATGTTTCCCCAAAAGATATTTGCAACCTGAACTCTGTGCTTTGCGAAGAATCGGATTTGGAGTTTGTACTGGTTATTATTCTAGTGAAGTTTCGTTTTCGGAGAATTTTTCGATTTGGCGATTTCCAGGTGAGTTTCGGGCGACCTTTTGTTCGCGAGTGGTTGAAGGTAAAAGTTTTAGCTCTTTTTTTGGTTTGTTGATTTGACAGGATTTCTTTGCTGTTCGGGGCTTTGGATGGTTTGAACAATCTTTTAGAACCTCCTGGATTTTTCCTCGGAAGAATCGAATATTGGGTTACTCGCTGATGATTTTTGTTTAGTCAAGTTTCCAGTTCTGGTGGATTTTTCGATTTTGCTGAGTTCTCTTGATTTCTCGGTGAGTTTTCCGGATATTTATTTATTTTTTTGGCGGATCTCAGTAATATATACCATTTTTAACTATTATTGATTCATTGCTGTAACTACATTTTTACTCGTCTCGAACCTCCGGTAATAAGATCGATTCCATCTCCGAGTAAATTTTGTTTGATCGTTGAGAAATAAAAAATTGGGGAGATTTAAGCCTTATCGAGTTCTTTATACTTTTTATCGACTGATTCAAAATTCTGCTGTATTTCTAGCAACAAATTTTTCACCAATTCTTATCTTTCACTACTGCATAAAGCTAAAGTTGGCAAAACCTTTTACTGATAATTGAGTCTGACCTATATATTTTACCAATGATACGTGACAGAGAATTTCTCTTGTTCTTTTTCTTGAACGAAAAAACTTCCCCGGGGACAAGCCTCGGAAGAATGAATTAATTCGGTCTTATAATGATTTTGTATTTTTATCAGCAAGTCTAATCCTATTCTAATTAGATGATATGGAAATTAATACAGCAGTAAAGTTGACTTTAATGATTAGCTTCGCAATTGTTCTGACTTATAGTTCAATTGTTTCTTCGATGGACAACAAAATGGAGGTGAAGGAAGGATTTAGTTTTGGTGCAGGCTAATATTTTCAAGGAATGTCAGACTTGTGCATGTACGAGGTAGGTCTCCTCCTTGCCACGGTAGAGGAATGTCAGACTCGTCTATTACTTTATAGAGAGGAACAAATAAATTAAACATTATAATTGTGTATATTGCATGTTCCAAGTATATTGATTTCTTACTCATTTTAATGAAGTATCCCTCACAGTTATTACAGCTAAAATTCTGTCACTGCTGCTACAGTTAGAAGATATAGATTGGGATGAGTTTTGCCCGAGTGAAGATCATATAGTACCCCACCCTGGTTCTAATAGGGTTGATGATCCTTCTGTTTTGGCTGAAAGCTGCCGAAAACCTCGGTTCAAAGGAAATTCTACATCTAATTGTGCTGGAGATCAATCTGCTCTTAGATGTGCTGGTCAGGGAAAAGAACAAGGGAAATTTTCAACTCTGAGTGATCCAAGAAACATGATCTTGGAGCAAGATTCATGGTCTCCCGCACCCAAGAGTGGATTTCCTACTATATCTGACAGCAATTCAGTAAAAGAAGTATCAAGCTTAGTTTCTGAGAATTCCAGTTTATCTGGCTTCAAAAATAATAACACAGATTCCAATGGTAGTGAGATATGTGAGAATGATATCATTCTCAGTGATAAGATCGCTGAAGTTGATAAAAATTCGTTTAGTTATCCACTTGACGACATAACTCAAACAAGCGAAGATATTGATTTCTTCAAGAATGCCGAGGAAAAAGATCCCAGTGATTTCTTATATTATGGTTGGCCAGAAATAGGAAACTTCGAGGATGTTGACAGTATGTTTAGGTGAGTTATGAATTATCTTTTTTTAAGTTGGACGGAGTGTCATAACTATCATTCTGAACAAAACCGCCGTGTCTTTCAGAAGTTGTGATTCCACATTTGGAGTTGTGTCCAGTAAAGAAGATGAGTTGCGTTGGTTATCATTGGCAGATGATATTGGAATGCCTGGAGATATGCTAAAGTCAGATTTTAAGTTTCCAAGTCCCGAGTCAAATGCAGTCGAAGAGATTTCAAAAAATGGTTATTCCTTGAAGAGGTACTCTCGTGACGATTCTGCCATGGCTAGCTCATCGGTAAGGTTCAAAGAGAGTTCAATGCCCACAGAGAAATCTGATTCTTACATGTCTTCTGTGAATGGATCTGCAATAACTGATAGCAAAGATGGGCTAATCAGCAAAGAACGGGTAAGCACACATATATATTAAATTACTATTCTTTTCTTGAATCAATATACACCACTTTTAAATTTTTACAGGGAATGGGAATCAAGGGTAAAATTCAGGCAAAAAATTCAGCCGGCAGCCATGCCAAAACTGGAATTGGTGGAATGGTAAGTGAAATAGATTATGGTTTTAATCTCTACTGTGAAATCTTCCCTTGAATGATGAAAGAGCTATTTAATAAAAATCATGTAAGTTGGGCCTCTGTATAGTTTTGCGTTCTATTTAAACTTGTTGAAGTTGGAAGAAGGTAAACAGCTAGTCAGAGTTTGCTACACATGATGATAACTACATTATTTGTATTTTATATGTTCTACAGATTAAGGAGCACAAGAAACAGTCAAAGCTCCCGCTCCCCATCCAGTTGGAGGGAAAAAGAAAAAAACATTATTTTGGAACTTGTAGTTTCAATTACATTAGTGACCGGTCAAATTCTGGGGCTATTACTCATCCACTTTTCCCTTCTGTTTATAATCAACAGCAAGACCAAACTGTGGGTCCACATTTCTGTAATTATTTGCAGAACACTGATTTTGTTCATTCAGACAGCAGCCATTTGTCCGATCAAATTTCTGTTGAGCCAACACCATTCTTTATAAAATCCGAAATGGACTTGACATATCCTTCGCCAAGGGAATCAGCCCATGCTTCCAATCAGTTGCAAACATTGGAGGGTTTCCATCCTTTATTTCACGTGTCTGCCACTGAAGGGGGTGAAACTAAAGAAAAACTACATAATCTTCAAGGTAGTTGATCTTTCATCTAGACTTTAAAATTGCATGTCTTGCTGATTCTGACTCGATAGAATTTTTTACCTTTATTGAGTCAAGTTTGAGAATCATAATCAAGTTGAGGAGTCAGCTAGTAATTCCTGCAGGATTGGATTCATCAAATGTGAATGAAATCTCGATTAGGAGTTTCGGTTTGGATGATATTTCACTTGAAGCTGCTATTTTGCGCCAGCTTCAGCTTGTAATGGAACAGGTATTAACTCACCTTTTGATGTTGGGCTTGAGGACTTACAAAGAACGTGCCACTCTTATTCCAGCTTTTTTATTGAGTGAAAAAGTATTTCATCTACAAAGATAGACGTGCATTACATTTTTAAGTCGTATTCCTTTAAGTGAAACTTGTCTTTGAGTCCATATATTCTTTATTTCCTTCTAACCTTTCATTTAGCTCCCATAGATTTTGATCATATACTCTACCCAATTAATTTTATTGTGGGGAGGGCCTGTATGGCATTTACCTTTAAGATGCCTACGGATATTCGGCAGATATAATTGCACAACTGATTATGAGCTGCATTGGATTCTAGTCATTTATGCGTCCTTACATCCTTAATTTTCATGAAGGCACAGTTTAAAATAGCTTGAGCAGTTCCCGTCTTATAAACACAGGACTGGGTTTTACATTCGAGCTCATTTTCTCATACTTCCTTGGCTCTACAACCATAAAGTAAAATTTTTATTTCCTCGCCATATACATCTCTCTTATGCATCCCCCAGTAGCTCAGGAGTCTTTGGAGAAATAGCCTGTGCTAACGCGTTTATTCCGGCATATACATATTTGTATCATTTGCTAGTAATATTGATGTAAGTATGAGTGATTCTGAGAGGAATGAATAGAAAGGGATTTTTAAGGGGCTCTCTGCAAATGCACCAGAACATTTTATATTTTGAACATGACTACTTGGGTTAGTAAAATCCACCCCGTTCATACATCTACTCCCTCATTTTATTGGATTATGCTACAATACTCTGGCAGAATAGAAATAGAAATGGCATTTTGTGTATTAATGTGTTATTGTAACTTATGATAACAAAAGTTCAAGTATGCTTATACAAACCAACAACAGTATAACACTGCTCTGTTATTTTTCCCATCTAAACTATCTTGAAGTTATATGCGGTTGACATTCTTGATTTAGTTGGATTTGAGAACCAAGTTATGCATAAGGGATAGTTTGTATCGTTTGGCTCGGAGTGCTGAACAAAGGCATGACCACACAAACCAGAATGGTGGCTGTGGAGATGGAAGAGATGCCAGTGGAACATCCATAGATGATGGAACCAAGTATGTTATCTATCCTGGATTTCGGACCTGTCTTTTGTTGCAAAATATCAATTGGAAGTGATGTTATGCTAAATAATATTCCAGCTAAGTGAATACCATTTATTAAGTTTCAAGGAACCAGGAAACATATTCATCTCTGGACAAGCTGCAAACTTTGATGCAGTTTGCCAACTGTTAAACATGCAACTACTAATTTTCTATTTCGACTTCCTGTTTAGGTGCGCCAGATTTATGGACATAGAAACTGATACAAACCCCTTAGACCGCTCAATAGCGCACTTGCTCTTTCACAGACCTTCAGACACATCTGCAGTGCCTGCCGTTGATTCATCGCCTTTCAAGTTACCAAGAATGGTAAGCATTTGATGCACTGGAAGTGACGGATCCATTGTGGGGATAATAGGAACAGTCATCTCCCTTTCAAATGACAAAAGCCACAATATTTCATAAATTTTTTTATAAAATGCAAGTTTTAATTCATTGAGTCCCCCTCTTACTTAAATCCTACTCTGCCACTATGCTTTGGATCTTAACTTGCTTCTAACTAAATCAGCAATCATTTATCACATTATCTCGACTTATCATGTCCCGACCAGGTTCATGGGTCCATCACTAGTCAACCTGCAATGGTCGATAACTTGGTCGTTCAGGAAGAAACATCAGCTAAAACAAAAAACCAAGGCTTTGAATGTTGAAGTCCCTCCGAAAGTTTTGTGTTCTCCGGAGCTCCATATGCCACATTGTCTCATATCGCTGATGTTGTGTAACTTTTGTTTATGATTATCAGTCTAACCTGGTGCGCATCCTTGCATCGGTTTGCATGATAAGCTGTGTAAATCACAAAATCTTTGATTATTCCTGATAATTGGTACCTGAGTTATTGCATTTGTTGGTGATTTCTTGAATTATTTTTAAATAAACTATGAAGTATTTTCACCCTTTCTCAAAATCTATAGCTTACTTATTACATCTACACTATATTTTAAATTTTAAAATACTTCATATTTATTTAAATATTAATTTTCATTAAGCAATTTACAAGATTTGAATGTTGCTGTATTAAATTAATTCTTAAAAGATAATTAGCTCATATTTTGTGAGAACACAATACGCCTATTGTGTATATAATATGTGGGTACAAGAAACTAGTACCACACTGTTCGCGCAAGGAAATTTGAATGCCTCATACGACAAAGTAAGCTGTAAACGTGAAACTTGGGCTGAAACCGCCAGGGGAAATCAGATACGAAAACAAATATGCTAATCAAGAACTAAGAAGCGCATGATGTGTTTGCTTTAATTACTGATTGTCATCTTGGCATGAGAGGTCATACTTTTTAGAGTGTGGTGGTCTATTGTATTTTTTGGTCAATACGACTGGAGTGAAATATTTGACAATTTATCGGAATCAGCTAACGATTGTTGGGAAAATTTCAGATTCAAGGCAACAGTTTGGACTAGAAAACTTTCAGATCTTAATCATTTATCGATTTCAGTTAGGGACTATGAGTTTTATTGGATGATGATGGATTTAGATTGTTTTGTACCCTTTTCGTACTTGCGGATATCTTGTCCGCTTTTCTTATTCAAAAAAAAAAAAGATATTCCCAAGATACACAATACAGCATGATCTCCCACAAGAAGTTTTTTCAATCAGCAACATAAGTTCAATTGTTCTACAAAGTTTGACTTTCCGAACTAGATTAACACGACAAATGCATCCAACCATAATTTTATTAGCTAATCAAACTGCTGTCTGAGATGCATCTCGGTCTCACTCTTCCATGATGCATGCGAAGATTGCCCTCTCATCCTTTTACTCTTCTCCTTGTCTTTAATGATTGATCCTTTCTTCTTAACGGGCTCTTTATCTGAATCTGTGGGAGGACGGTCACCGCACACAGGGCAGATCATTCCCTTTGCATGAGAATAAGTTTTTGGAATCCCACACTTCACACACATCCTGAAACCACAAAGATCTATTAGTTACACAGACCAACCTAAAATAGATGACTCTGCAAATAGCGTTAGATTTCGAAAGCATAAATTACATTAACCTACCTAAGAAGAACCCAAATTACAAGATATCGTGGGTTAGATTTCAATTTATTATCTTGGTATAATGACAACTGACAGGAGACAAAGGTACAAATTTTTGTGCACTGGGAGGAAAGTGAATGTAAAAAATTTAGTCTTCTGATACCAGCATAAACATTTTCAAAGATCATCTAGGCAGATGCAACATTAATTGTGTGGTTTGGGTATACCTCAAGGATGGTAAACCGTTACTACAAAATTACTAGTTACTGATTACTTATGGGCGTGTCATAGGATTGTATTGTGTATTCGATCCATTCTACACAGATTAAGTAGGGATCTTCACAAGAAGAGGTATCAGTAGGCATACCTCAGAAGCTCAGCGGCATCTTCTGCATTGGGATTGCTAACTGTTGCCACACGTTTCCCACCTTGCGCCGTTCCCGTAGCACCAGATTGGCCTTGGGGGGCTGTGTTTTCTACATCGCTTCTCACTCGCTCTCGGATTCCAACTAACTGAGCCTTAGACTCCACTACAACCCCTTTTTAACAACATATAATAAACATTATAGAAGTGTGACAATACATTCAAGAAAAGAATCTCAGAGGCAAGGGAATTATTGATAGGCTCATAATAGTTTGTATTTTTATTGTCATATCTCTCATTATTACAACTACCAACGTGCTTAATTGACACATTTTTGTGTGATTTTATTGTAGAAGGAAATTTTCTGCTCTTGTAATAAATCTGAGATAAAAATGGTGATTTTATATCACAATTAAAGTTGCCGATATGATCTTAGTGGAAGACATGGAGCAGAAAAATTCAGAAGGTGTTTTTGGATAAGGCGTGATCACGTCTTGTGATGATTCCTTGACTGCCTGGTGAGAAATAAGGAATTTTTATATCGAAGAAAATAGTATCTTTTAATTTTAGGAATTAGGTTTTTATTTTAGATTTATTGGGCTTTTATGCTTTTGGACCCATATATTTTCTTTTGATTCCCTACAACTTACAACTTTCCCACAAATCAATTCACGTGAGGTAGGGAAGTGCAGCAAAGAAGAAAAAAAAGGGCTCCCAACCTTCTCCAACCACTCACGCGAAGAGTAGAAAAGAAAGGGCAATGATTTTCTCTCCAACTCTCTCCACACCTTTAGGCTAAGTTTTATTTGTGATTTAAGAGTTGTTTTTACTGTTTAATTTATCATTGTGAGGTATTTGTGCTTAGATTTAATATGTTTGTTATTCCAAATATTTGTCGATTTATGATTTAATTCTATGAATATTGTATATCGATTAATCTGACAATTTAATTTGATATATGATTTTCTAATGCTAACCATGAATTCAGTAATCCGTAATTGTCATGAATGATTGGTACACGAGTAGCATAGATTAGATGTGTTGTGCTATCATAATATATTTAATCTAAATAAATCAACAAAATTGGATTTATCAATTGCAGCTATCTCGATTGTTAGATTTAAAGATTAACTGTTTTCACAGATCTAAATGCTATCTTTAATTAATATGGAACGCTATCGTGCCCAGTTGATTATTGATAAGTTTTGACTGGATGCTGGGTTTGGTCAATTAATTTAGGAAAACACAAGAATTTTAGCGGCTATCCTTATTATTCTAAGGTTAATTGCTTGAAATAACTTGAATAAATTATTTGTTAGCCGATGAACAGTGATATAACTAAATAGTAGAACTCCCATGAATCATATCTTTCCCATATTAAATTTTTCGCTTTATTCTATGTGATTGATTGTCATTCAAATTTATTGTTTTCTTTTCTTTGATAAATTTATTTTAGTATTTTATTAAATTCATATTCAAAAACCCCCCTTTTTATTTGCATTTTTACTCGAAAGAAATAATCTCACGTTCCCTGTGGATTCGACCCTGCTCACCATTACACTAATTTTACTTAGAGAGTAGGAATTTAAGTTTGGTGGCTCAACGACAGCACACCAATTATATGGATGAGATAGTTCTTAAAATCTCTAATTTGTCCAGAGAATTTTCTGAAAAAAATAAACTCTTTTGACTCTTCATTTCGTTTAAGTTCATCAAGTGCAGATTATTGTGTATTTGTGAAGGTAAAAAATATATTAACTGAAACAAGCGGCAATATAACATGAAGGAACAAACCAACCATAGAGTCTGTTGTTCAGAGAAAAATACCCACGCCATTATATGACGCTGCAATAACCTTAGTAGACAAAATAAGAACAAGGAAGCACAAAAATGCAAACATATTGGAGTAAATAAGCAGCATGTTTAATGGCCATTGAGGATAACAAAGATAACATAATGCCTGGTTTTGCAGCAGTTTGCTAACCACGAACAACTAAATTACATGTAAACTATATATCTCAACTGGATGTCAAAGGTGTTAAAATTGTGCAGGCACTCATCTATAAACCAGTCTCTAACCCGCAACACCTTCTAAACCCTGCAAGAACCCATATAGTATAGTATATACACCACCAGAATGGCTCATTGATCAGGTTGATTCACAAATGTCACATTTTTAGAACAAGCTAATTAACTCTCATATAGCATATATACCACCAGAATTGCCAGATGACCAGTGTCCAACTACCGAGCGAGTAACTAAACAAAAGAATGGGAAATCAAACGCCACCTGAGAAATTTCTAAATCATTGTTTACAGCATGATTCATGAGGCCGAGAAAAAAAAACAAATAAATATTTTTTTTGGTTTGTTGAGAAGTATATGAATTCACCTGATGGTAAATGTTTTTTCTCTTTACTGTTTTTCCTGCTACCATGCCTCCACTGCTGCACAACCCCCTTCTGCGGATCTTCTTCCATGCTATTGTTCAGAAACTGCGGCGGGCTTGCAATCTCCAATAATTCCCCCCCACCAAACACGAAAAATATAAGAATTTGAGTAAGACCCGGCTTTCAGAAACGAATCGGTCACCAAATTTGACCCGAGAATCATCGATATTTACCTCGGAGAAGGCGTCTAAAGCGGACGGCAAGGTGGAAGAAGGCCGCGGATTGGGGTCGAACAAGGGTTTGTAGGAACGGGTCTTAGGAACAGCGTCTTTTGCATCATCGTCGGATGATATTTGGTCTTGCAACCAGAGCTCGTCGTTTACTGCTACATCTTCTTCGGCAGAGGAGTAGCTCTGCAGCAGTGCCAAGCTCATCTTTTCTTTCCGGTTGCTCCTCTGAAGTCTACTTTCAGCACGGCGTACCAATATGCAGCCCAATAAGAATAATAATAATAATTATTATCTTTAAAATAATTTGTTATTTATAATTGGGAAAATCGTTTTTTGTCAAAATTTTATCATATTTGAAACCAATGTGTTGTATGATATGACATTGACATTTATATTGTTATCTCAATATTTTCGATAAAAAAAGTAATTAAAAATATCAAAAAATACAAAATTAAAACTAAAATTTGAAAATATAAAGAGTTAAAATAACTAAATGACAAAATTACAAAACTAAAATACAGTTTTTTTATTTTATTTTTTAACATGCATATAATAATAATAATAATATTCAATATTGTTTATGAACATTCTTGTTTTAATTAATTGATTGATTTACTATTAATCATTATTCAAGTTTTTTAATATAAAAAAATAAAATCGCAAAATGTATTTCCACAAAATAAAAACCGATGTTGTAATATAGGGGTACAAAATTTATAAATATTGGGGAGAATTGATAAAAATCTTATATGAAAGTTTTACAAATCCAAAGTCTATTATTAATAGGCTATTTAAAAAAAAATAAGAAAAACTAAAACAATTGATGGATGTTTAATTTAATTTTCTACACAAAACGTCCATGAGATTATTTCATTGACTAATTTTGTAAGATATATTCCTATACTATCCATCAAAAACTATTAATTTTTTATACAAAGAAACATTATTTTTCATTATAATTATAGATCAGATCGACCCGTCTTATGACCATCCAACAAGAGACCTACTCAATTTTCTATTAATACCCGATCTATCAATATAAAAAAATATACGTGAAGCATTATCCACCATTGCATGCAGTATTGTGTTATTTTTTTACTAATGCTACATGTATAACCAAATTTGTACAACAATTCTTTTAATATGAAAAATTTAATACAAAAATCTCATTTATCAAAATCTCACGATAAAATATTTATAAATATCATTGTACGATAGATATATTGATTATATTTTTTCCCAATACGATTATTTAATTTTTTGGTATATTACTAATGAAGATATTATAAATTTATTTCACTTATTTATTTATAATAAATATTATTTATTTTGAATTTTTTTTAATTATTTAAACATAGTTAAATTTTAATATAGTATTCATTGGCCGAAATATCGACCACAGTATTTTTGTAAAACCGAAGGGCGTGCCTTGATTCTAGCATAGGTGAACCAGATTCAACACAAGTCAAAGGTAGCCCTTTCCTTTGCCGTCCGCCTTCTCTGTGGCCTCGGGGTACGATAATCATCCCCTCTAGCAGGACAATCAAAGAAATCCGCCTGGGGAGTTTGGAGTTTTATCCCAAATTCATGCGCATGAAGTAAGAATCCTTGGTTTTGTGGAGTATATATAGTTGTAAACACCCTTTGTGTATACTCCGTATACATGGATAAGGTGTACGGTAAGCTGCGGAATTTGGACGCGTACCCGAAAATCAATGAGGATTTCTTCAGCCGCACGCTCTCCGGTGGTGTTATCACGCTCGTCTCCTCTATCTTCATCTTCGTTCTTTTCGTTTCTGAATTCAGTATGTCTTCGCGAACTTTCCGATCTCATCTTCTTGTTTTTTTTTTTTAAAAAAAAAATTCTTGTACCCCGTTGATGTTGGAGCTTCCGAGGTTTGAATATTATTGGGTTTGCGGTCGTATTATTATGTTAATTCTGATTAATTTCTTGGTGTATATTGAATTTTGTCGCGTGTTGTTGGTGGTGGTGGAAGCATCTAAATGCAGCGTGGAAGTGGGGGAAGCCAGGGTTAATTTTATGAAAACATTTAAAATGATTCGGGATGACTGTTATAATATAATTTAGGAAGCAGATCCCTTTTCTTTTTTCTTAATTTTAGTAAGAAAACCTGTGTACTCGTCTGGCCTGCCCGAGGGTGTGATTACAAAGTGCAAAATATTTTATCTAATGGTAATCGGTACAGTGTTCATTTAGGCAACTTGAGTTCTTGGGGGCTTACTGCTGATTGAAGCGTTGTTAGGATCTGGCTATAAGGACCCATGAAATTACTTTACAAGAAGTAGAAGATGCTAGTTTTAAGTAAATGTATATACTTACCATTTTCTTTTATTTATATGATGTTGATTTGTATTGAGTTGACACAGTAGGGGTTTGAGTGTATAGTTTTATCTTATTATTAGTGGTTAATTATTGGTAGTGGTTATTTATAGGATGTTACCAATCCCATCTATTTTAGGGTCCCCATGTATTCCAACCTATTCCAGTGTAGGTAATTTGGATTTGTGAATGAAGATACCAAATCCGTTGTTTGTTTATAAAACTAGCAATGGGGAGGTGTACATTGCAACTGAAATTATTTGGGGAGTGACTCCAACATATTAGCTCTTCAGTAATCGGGTGATAATAATATGACTTATATGATGTAGATACTATGGAGTTTGGCTGCCTGCCTAATACAAAGTGATTAAATTGTCCATTAGCTTGATGGGTAAGTGGTGTTTCCGGTTCTTGGTATAAATACTACTTAGGCTATGAAGTGGAAAATGAAGAGACAAATGATCTTTTCGATGAATCTGACTGTGGAGTGTGGAATCATATATCTTTTGGATTTACCACGAAGTTGATTCTGTTTGAGCTACCCCGATATTTGGACAGGGCAAAACGTTAATTTCTTTTTTCATAAGAAAGCATGGTAATACACCTTTATTTGTTATAAAAAATATGATCTAAACAATGATTCTTCGTGTTAAACTACTATCATTCATGAAGATTTATTATAACATAAAAGTATTGTTTCCTATAAAAAAAACTATCATTCATGAAGATTCTTGTGCTATGTTTTTTGTTTTATTTCTTACCTTTGAATTTTGCTAAGACTCTTTCTCGTGAAGAAACCCATCAATTTTGATTGGCTTTTTCATACGTATGAGCTTTCATACATGGTTTGTGTTAGCATAATACCAACATCGTGCTTATTTTTTACAAAATCCACTTACCTTGCTCGCAAGATTGGAATTGATTCTTTCAAAAGTTTCATTGTTGCTTCTATACCCTCACTTATACAGCATGTTTGTTGGCTTCTTATTGCAGGATTATACCTTCACACCATAACAAATACAAAGCTAGTAGTAGACACGTCTAGAGGAGGAAAATTACATATTAATGTAAGATAACTGCGTAATGTGTACCATTGTAGAAACATAATCCTCAAAATTGAACTCTATTCTCGAGTTTGTTTCTATACTTGTAGCATAATTTTATCTATTTAAGTGCTTCGAGGTAGCCATTACCCTGTTACAGACCTACAAAACTTAAGTTATTTGTTCACTTTATACCACTCCTTCCCTTTATTTAAGCCATGGACATCAGCTTCATCCCTATCAATGCAATTTATTAATTTACCTCTTAATTTAACTGCAGTTTGATGTCACTTTTCCTGCCATTCCATGTACATTGCTGAGTGTTGATGCCATGGATATCAGTGGGGAGCGACATCTAGACATAGTATGTATGCGTATGGCTCTTTCCAGTTTGTTTTCAATGTCTGTGTATCTTGTTTATATTGTCAAGCTAACTTTCTTGGCTTTTATTTTAGTCTCAAACATTTCTGCTGACCTCCTGCCAGCTTCCCTTTATTTCTATATTGGTTGCATAATGTGCTTCACTGAACCTGCAGAGACATGATATTTTCAAGAAAAGGATTGATTCTCATGGCAATGTGGTAGGGACGAGACAAGATGGCATTGGTGCCCCACAGGTTGGTGAAAACATAGAAGGCATCCTTTATTAAGATTTTGTTTCTCTTTTGTGGCCCTTTATTCTTTGGTGTGCTCATAATTCCTCGGATTTATTTAGCCTTACATGGTTTTTGTGTCAGTTGATGAATTTGAGTCCTGTTCATGTCACTTACCATTTGAAGGAATTATGAATGTTATTTTTACTCATGCATAATTGGTATGTCCTGCACTGAATGTTGATCAGTAACATTTTCTCATCGGAGTTCCTTTTTAGGACTTTTTAGCCCTGTGGCTACATGCCAAATATCATCCTCAAGGGGGATTGAAGACAATTAATTTCTCATCCAGCTACTCAGAAAATAATTTTCTTTGCAAGTTTGTGTCAATTATCATTTCGGAGGAGCGTCAGAAATAAATATTTTCTCATCCAGTGGAATGGAGAAGTATTTTATTGTACTACTTAGCTTTCTTTTGCCACTCTTTAAGAATTTATGTGAAAGCTTCGCCATAGCAATGCTGTTAGAACTTCAAATGATTTACAAAGGCGTCCGGTTTCTTGCATTTGTTCGGTTCACTTAGCCTGTGTGTGTTATTTAAAGCGTATATTAAGACTGAGAAGTCTTGGAACTTACAGTGCTCTCTCTCTCTCTCTCTCTCTCTCTCTCACTAAATCCATATTTTATTATATCTTTTTAGATCGAGAAGCCTTTGCAGAGACATGGTGGCAGGCTTGAGCATAATGAGAAATATTGTGGATCATGTTTTGGCGCAGAATCGGTATTTCTATGTTATCCATTTATTTTATAGTTATGTTATTTACTTAGGTTGGGGACTGTATGTAGGATATTACACAATTGGGTGAAATTCTGGAGCTCTGTTGTTAGAAACGAAATTTAACCACTGGGTTGTCCATACATGTAACTTTTGGGTCCTCTTCGCACCAAAATTTTTTGTAATCATTTATCTTTAAATTCAACCAACGTTATGATATGGAAATGATTTACATATTTTTATGCTTCAGCTTTTCTGGTAAATGAAGTGAGAAAGCAAACCAAAGAGCATAATGAAAATTTAGTAGTTATTATGTGCTCTCTGTTTTTGTTTTGATGAATGTCGAGACACGTACGGGATTCATATGTTTCGGTTTTACTTTTTTTTAATGTTCCAGGCAGTGTGAACATGGGTGCACGGAACTGTGCACATGTAAATCTTTATTATCATCATTTTCTTTCTTTTTTTGCAGGCGGATGATGAATGTTGTAATTCGTGTGAAGAAGTTCGTGAAGCATATCAAAAGAAAGGCTGGGCAATAACAAATGCAGATTTGATTGATCAGGTTGGAGGAACACCAGATTTGATGTTGATTTTTTCTAATTGAGTCGTTGACAATTTTTGTCTTTTTAAACAAGTAGGAAGCTGCAATATTTTTTCCAAATAAATGCTGTAATGAAAAAGACGAACGTGGCGTATTATTGGAAGCTAATTCAGACAGGCTGCTAAATCAGTGTAATTGATATTAAATTTGCTGGAATACTCGCCATTAGATCTTCTCATTGGCTGGCCGAGAGAACTATTGTGTAGTTGTCGCGAACAAGTTACTTCACTTTTCAAATGCTTTGGCTCGAAGTTATATGTTGATCGTCTTTTTTCAGTGCCAGTCTTCATATCTGTCAAACAATGAAACACATTGACATATTGAATCGTTAATCACCAATATGGAAGTGCCTTATGCTGTTTGGATTTATTCTGAGGCTAAAACTAAAGATGGTCATATGTGGTTGAATTTGTGAAACCATCTTGAAAGCCCAACCATTCTTACACTCTTGTCGATTCCTCGTATATATTCTGATATGAGGTCATTTTCCTATGCTATGATATTATTTTAACGTATATAGTGCAAAAGAGAAGGCTTCGTTGATAAAGTAAAAGAGGAACAAGGTGAAGGATGCAATATTCACGGATCTCTGGAAGTTAATAAAGTGGCAGGGAATTTTCACTTTTCCCCTGGTAAAAGCTTTCACCAGTCGAACTTCCAGCTGCTAGATCTCCTCGCTTTTCAAACAGAAAATTATAATGTAAGGACCTGTCTAGTTTTTGGTTTTTTTCTTCCTCTCCGATCTCCATGTCATAGACGTTGAATTACTCGCTTTAGTTTCTTTTCAAATTTAAACATAATACAGATCAATTTGCTTTCATGGCATTCCATGCAGATAAGCCACAAGATCAACAAGTTAACTTTTGGAGATTCTATTCCTGGGATTGTAAATCCTCTAGATGGGTAATCGAACTTACATACAGGCCTTTTATCTAGAATATGTGATTTTCGACAATGCATCGACGTTTTGAATTGAGCTCAAGAGGGATTGATATTTGACCCGAATTTCACAGTTTTTTAGCCCCTCACTTTCACATAATTTATATGTGATGATTCATTTGTTTCACGTGTTTTCGAATCCTGCATGTCTTTTGGTGTGGTGTAGTGTCCTTTGATGTGAAGACTACTGAGACAATAACATTTTCCTCTCCTAGACACTTGACTAACACCGTGGAAACCTTTATAGATACAGATGGTTGTTAAGTTATTGTGCATTTGATTTCGTTTTTGTATCATTAATCATCTCTGTAAATATTCAGTGTGCAGTGGCTACAAGAAACTCCAGGTGGAGTGTATCAGTATTTTGTCAAGGTCAGTGCTTGAAGGGAACCTACCCTGACCCTGGCCTATTATATTTTGCTCTCGTCGAAGAGATCACACACTCTTACACGCCCTTGAAACATGTATAAACTTTTTGTTTGGATGTTTGTTATCGAGGTCAGTGCTCTAAGGGAACCTACCCTGACATTGACCTATTATATTTTACTCTCGCCAAAGTGGTTTTAATTGCTATCTTAGATTTCTGATGACCTTGATCCCTTCAACAAATCTGCTGACTATTTTGGTTAAGGGTTACCGAATCATGATTGCCTCATTGTAAACCTATCACAATCATGAAATAAATTTAACTGTACTCTAATTAATTGGATAATTTCAATCTGACATTTTCATAGTTCATGATCCCCCTTCTCTATTACACTCCTGAAGTAAGGCTTATTAGACCATTTTATGAAATCTTCTGCGGTAGGGATTGGTTGTGTATAAAACTTGCATCAAACCATTTTAGTTTTCCATCCCTCGTCATTGTCGTTCATCAGTGAAATTTGGTGCTGGAAAGAAAAGGTGGATGTATTTTTTATTTTTGCTGCTTTGAAAATTGTAAGACTTCAAATGCTTGTGACACCCCTTCATCTGAAAGATCTAAAAGCTTGCCACTTCTAAGTTTCTTGTGGGCTTTGCAGGTGGTTCCAACCATACACACCAATATTAGAGGTCATACTATTCAGTCAAATCAGGTACTACACTTTTCAACATCGCGACTCTTATTTGATATTTACGTCCATGTCTTTTATATCATCACTGTTCGTATGCATTCAGTTTTCTGTCACCGAGCATTTCAAGAATTCTGGAATGGAGCTGACCAGGTCTGTTCCTGGAGTTTTCTTCTTCTATGACCTTTCTCCCATAAAGGTAAATTTTATTACAAAAGTACAAAGTTATAATTAGAAATCTAGGCATTATTTGTAGAAACTTGGTATTTCATCTGTTCTTGTACAATGCGTCATTCTTACCCAGGATGAAGCACTGTGTAGACCCCGAAGGGTTATGCATTCTCATCCATTCTGAGAAACTATTTTTGTGATTTATTATGCTGCTGAGCTTGATGCACAATGACTAGATAGCAACATATTTGGATTTTATAAAATATCTCGCTCTTGGTGTTTTTTATAGCTGAAACTAAGGTTCTTTAAGGTATAATTTTTATCTAACTGATATAGTTTATTATAACCGTGCATATCATGGCAGGTTACTTTCACAGAAGAACATACATCATTCTTGCACTTCCTAACACATATCTGTGCCATCATGGGAGGTATTTATATTAGTTTATTGCTTGATTTGCATCTCTTTTCTGCTCTATCTAGAGATAATTGGTTGATGTCTTTTGAACAGACAGCTACCTTGTCTGGTTAACTTTAAGCTTACTCCCTATTATGCTAGTCGTAAGGAGTATTAATAGCCTCTTTTTAGAACACATTTGTACAATGCATCTCTTGTTTTCTGATCTAAACATGGAGATGGGACCTTGTAACTCTTCTCCCCCACATGTTCCTTCCTCGAGCTAGGCCATTACACTTTTTATGTTCATCTAAGACCAGTTTATGTATTTTATAAATGCACTCCACTTGCTATAAACAAGCAAATTCTGTCTCCATGCCTAATTGATAGGTCAACGAAAGCAGAACTTTAGCCTTCGTCCAATGACGAATTCAATATTTAATAGCTCATCAAAATGTAAGGACAAATAGCTTCCCCGTGTTTTATTATCTTAACGAAATTCTAATACTTAAAGCCGTCAAGTTTCCAGCTTAGGACACACTTAGTGGATTCTTGAAGCGATGAAGATGTACTTCCCTGGTCCATGTACTCTCAACTGATACTTGAAACAACTTAGTATCGTCGTAATTCCTTGAATCGTCATTTTTCCAGGTGTATTCACGGTTGCTGGAATAGTGGATTCTTTCATTTACCATGGTCAGAAGGCACTGCGGAAGAAACAAGAACTTGGTAAACTCAGGTGAATGCTTAACATGAGATTTCATCGTACAGAGAAAATGTGACGCTAAAAACACCACATGGCTTCAACCGTGTCAGTTGTTGAAAGAGGTGTGTACCCTCATGCTCAAGAAGCAAGACATGAAGGCTTATCGAGTACGAGTCTGATAATGTTTGTAGGCGTTTATTACCTCTGTTTTGGTCTAGAAATCTCTGCTCTTTTTTATCGATTCTGCATTTTATGAAATTTTGGTTTATGGCAGTTGTCGATGTCAGTTATCTATATTTTTAGAGCTTATCCTACTTATCTATATCAGTTGGACACTACTGCCTGGCTTTCTAGTATTCAAAACAAATTGATTTAATAGAAGTTCGAATCTTTGTTTAATCTTGGTGAATAGTTGCATAGAGTTCCCATATTTACGGCCTCGATGTATCAAGACGATAGCCGTTTTATAACGTAACTTGATGGGTTTGCGTAGGAAGTCAATTCAATAATATACTTGCATCCTTAATATTTAACAAGGATAGGTATATGTACTCAATGTAGACACGAAAGATGGATGCTACAAGTGTAGAAATCAAAATGTCAGTCTCATCTCAGTAATCAGGCAATGGCAGCAAGGATGACGTGCATGAAAATTAAAGTAAAATCACAGATCTGTACATAAATATTTCATCAGACTTTAAAATTAAGAGAAAGAGGTTTTATTGTTGGTCCATCCAACAATTAGAAAATCACATTGAGTTCCCGTCATATCTAACCTACTAACGCCCAAGATTTTCAGGTTTCTTCTCCCCATGAATTATTTCTCAATTCCTCTTATGCTTTTCTTGAAGAAAACTACAAAATTAACAGAATACTAATGCGGGAATAATCTTCATTCCAAGATTGAATTCTTGGGGAATTGAACTCAAAGAATGATAAGAAAATCCGAAAGTCTTTTTCTCTACATAACATAATCGATCTTTTTACACAACATTATTTAAGATTTAAGAAATTACAAGCCAAGTGCGCCAAGGGGTGTTTTCCCTTGTCCTGCCTCGAAGTAGAAGATCAGCATAGCCAGCATTGCAATCCTAGCATGCTTAATCTCAGCAAGCTTCAATCTTTCGAGCTTTTCGCTATCCGGGATGTAGACTCCATCCTTCAATGTACCAGCAACGCCCAACGGGTCGAAGAATTTACCACCAGGGTAGCCCTGTTCCCCGGTAGAATTGGAGAAGTTCTCGGCAGTTCTGGACCATGGTGTCGCCCATTCGACGGATTGCGACTCGGGGTTGAAGAAATCGACCCATCTTTTGCTCTCAACCCACCCCATGAGGAGAAGCTGCGTACCGAGCAGGGTGCCGAAAGAGAAGGGTGCCACCGCGCCAGGGGAGGCTCCGGCCTCGAACCAGGGGATGCCGCTCCATGCCTGGCCAACGAAGATGCCGACTACAGCCGCCATTGCCCACCTTCCATGGATGAGCTCAGCTTCTCTGTACCATTTCAAGAATGCTGGATCCTTCCCTAAACCCAACGGGTCGAATCCATAGTCACCAGGAAGCCTGCAAATCAATTCATTCATAAGAATCAATTTCTTCTGAAGCACAAAATTAGACCAGTGGCATCTCAAACAAAGTACTTACGATCCATCAAGCCACTCAGGGTCGACGAAGTTTCCACCTCCTCTAACACCGGGGAGCCAGGACTTCTTAGCAGCTGCGGCAGCCACCACAATGAGCCTTTTAGGACCGGCAACCGCACCGCCGACTCTGGCGGAGACGGGAGCAGAAAACAAGGCCTGGCTCTTCTTGCCACCGGTGAGGAAGGCAGATCCTAAGCCATTAACCAATGCTGCAGAAGTAGAAGCCATCTCCGTATATCTGATCTCCGATTTCTTGTGCAATAGAGAAATAAAATTTAAAGAAATGGAGTAAAGACTTAAAGGGATGCTATCAGCAGAGGGAAATCAAAACAAGAGTGGCAAGAGAAGCCAAGTAGGATAGAGGATAGATATCTGACCAATGAGAAGAGATGAGATGATCCATCCACTATTGTGGACCATTCTTCCTTGTCTATTTTCGGGATTGCCATTTGCCACCCACACCAATCAAATTCCACAAATATTTTCAAATCGGCATATTGTTGATTCAGTTCTAACAAACAAATTCTGCAATAACTGCTGCATCAACGTTGACTTTTCGGACTCCATTAGATGGTGGTTGCCATTAACTGATGTAAATTGGGTTGTGGTCCAACAACAATTGATGTTTCCGAAAAAATATACCATATTGATTTTTCATTCTTCTAGCACGAGCTAACACATCCTCCCAATCCAGTTCATTAACTAATGTATTGGAGCCGGGTCCGATTCCGGACTCAAAGAGTCGGTTCCAAAGCGGTTCCGAGCCGAACCGCCCCTTAAACATACCTATCGTGGACTATTTCAATCTCAATTGGTTTTGATTCTTTTAAAAAGACTTTAGTGTCTTTTGAGTACTTGTAATATTTCTAAACTTCAAACTTTTAAGTGATTGAATGTCTGTAAATTATTGGCATTTGACTTTGAATTTGAATTTCCACGAAAATTATACTAACATATAATTTGTGAGATGCATGGTTTATGAAATACGAATATATAATAGTTTGAAAACAATATAACTTAATCGAGTTCAAAAGTCCACGCATCGGTATGGGCTAAAGCCACCGAAAGTTGATGGACAAAGCGTGCTTGAGGGGCCCTTATCCGCAATACACGCTTTTAACCGTATTTCGTCTACGTAACACGCCATTTGCTTGCCCTATAGTCTTGAGATGAATGCGATTATTTAATAATTCACATTAAATCATTAAACCTTAATAATTAAAGTCACAAATGAGCTTAAAAGTTAGATGAAAATTAAATATAATAGTTTATTACTACATGAGGTGAAGATTATATTTAATTCCAATTTTTATTGAAAAGGGCTATATATGGTGGAATCATAAGAAAGCTACCACGCCCACTATACTTTTAGAAAGTAGGAATCTTTTTTCATTTGCTCTTTCGATCAATCTTCATTTTGCAAACATAGATTAAGAAATATATATTAATTTGAAATATATAGGAGTGTGATATCATAAAATGGAGCAATTTGAAAGCTTTTGAACCAAATCCATTTAGTGTCATTTGCCACACACTCATTCCCTCTCCAGTCCGGTGAAAGAGCAAAATGTTTTTGAAAACTATTAAATATTCCCACTTCATGCAGCTAAATAATTAGCGTGTAACTTTTATTCTCTCTATATATATATTTGAAAATTTATGGTCATTGATCACGAAAACCATACATAAATTGAACGCAAATCACGCGATTGGGCTACTCTCCTTTTCACCTTTAGTTCAACTTTCATTTGCACGGCTCAAGAATGGCCGCAACCAGCAGCATTCCCTTGTTCTGCATGCTATCGCTGTTGGCACTATTCTCCGTCGTCTGTTCCGCCGCACCGGCGGCACCGGCGCCTGCTGTGGACTGCACGAGTTTGGTGCTGAATATGGCCGACTGCTTATCCTTCGTGACGGACGGAAGCACCCTCAAGAAGCCGGAAGGAACGTGCTGTTCTGGGCTAAAAACGGTGCTCAAGACAGACGCTGATTGCCTGTGCGAGACGTTCAGAAACAGCGCGCAGCTCGGGGTGACTATTGATGTAAAAAAGGCCTTCACTTTGCCCACTGCTTGTCACGTCTCCGCTCCCTCTGTCGGTAACTGTGGCCGTAAGTGCATTTCACCTCTTAAAATTGGGGCTATCGTCTATCGATCTGTTTATGTATGTAGCCACAGATTCATGCATTCTTTTAATTTTCACGAGTTTAAAAAAAAAACAGTTTCTTGTNTATATTCTTGTGTACAAGGTCTTAAGTAATAGTTCGTACCTTTCAGCCACAGCTCTTTCACCTGCAGCATCGCCATTGTCTCCTAGTAATCTTGGTACTAGCATTGGAGCTAATGATGTTGCTCCTACGCCGGTTCCGGCAAGCTCGGGTTGGTCCGCGACCAGATCCTCCATGGTGTTGCTCATCCTACTTAAGATGACC
This sequence comes from Primulina huaijiensis, assembly GCF_012295235.1. NCBI lineage: Eukaryota > Viridiplantae > Streptophyta > Magnoliopsida > Lamiales > Gesneriaceae > Primulina > Primulina huaijiensis. The sequence continues at coordinate 839,392 of NC_133320.1, forward strand.
GTGCTTCTCGCTTTGTTCTGATTTCCTATGTTGACCCCTTTTTGTTTCATCTTTATAAGAGATTCCACATATCCATTATTGTGATGTTTGTTGATGAATTCATGGTATGTTTACTATAATATTAATTTTTTTTTTTGCCTTCATTTTTTTTAATGTTTTGTGAACCTAACAACTATATATTTGGACGTATTTTTCAAAAGATATTTGAATTGATCGTTTTTTATATAATTTTTTTTCACTTCCACAAATTTTCAACATAATCATTTGTTGGTTTTATAAGAATAAGATCAAGACCACAATGCATTTTATTTCACAAAAACTCATGTAAAACAAGTTTACTAGTCAATTTTGTGTGACGGATCTCCAATCCAACCTAACTCATGAAAAAAATACTACTTTTTATGTCAAAATTATTACTATTCATTATATTTGTGGACTAGATCAACATGACTCACGATTATAAACATTTGAGACCGTCTTATAAAGACTTAATATCTTATTTTATTTTAGAAATATGACATATATGTCTCCGGAAATAAATTGAATTTTTCTAACTAATAATCAGATTGGATTTAAAAAGTTTCTTATTTGAGTAGGCATGTGCTAAATAAAGCTTATACCTTTATACTTCTTCGATAATTTTTTCAAATTTTATATATATTTCAATTAAAATATTTCATAAATTTTTATATTATTTTAAATATATATATTTAAAAGCTAGATGTAAACATGCCAAAAGGAATACCATAAATATTATTATCCAACTCACTAGTCACTCCAGATCCAAGCAAGATACTTTTAAATTATTATTATGTTGTAATATATGCGCAAACAAGAGCTATTAATCTTGCAGGTTTTAAAGTAAAAATAAAATATTTATTCAAAAAACAATAAGTAAAAACCTCGTATTTTGTGAGACAAATTTCTTATTCGGATCATANAAAAAAACTATGAATCCTCTTCATGAAATAATAATATAAAAAAATAAAAAAATTCAAACAGTGTCCCTTTAACACGTGTTTTGGAGAACAAGAACTGAAAAGAAGATAAAGTCAACGCGGGGGAAGACCAAATTGGCCACTGGGCAGCCATTCTTGCCTTCACACAATCACACCAGCTAATTTATGATCCATTTTCCCTCGAAGCTCCTTTTCTCAATTCCGTTCTTGAATTTTTCAGCCCTCTAACAGCTTCTGTGTACATAAATTTTATATATTGTATTAATAGGAGGATTTTCTTGGAGGATCTAGTTTAGGGCGATTCTAAAATTCATTTATTCAGTTTCCGCGTACTTTGTTTAGAGAGGTGGATCGGTAAGTGGAATCTATGTTTGGGAATTCCCATGTTGTTTTCTTGATTCCTGAACGGTATATGTGGATTCTTGATTTTTCTTTTTCTCTTTGGGGGTATGTGATTAAAGATCAAAATTTATTCAACCATGTCTCAGGTTGTGTATTTTCTGCGCTGTCATCACATGGTAGATATTTGGTTCTGATAAGGGAAGGTTGAGGTGTTCTTTGATATGGATACTTTCTGCTGTTTCCAGTCACAGGTGAGGCCTTGTTTCTCTGCTGTCTGTTTTTTGAGGTTTTTGTTTCGTTTGTACTTTGGAGATTATATAATCGGCTTTTGGGTGTTTTCAAGATGTGGAGTTGGATGAGAAATTACTTAAATTTGCTTTTTAAGATTTAATACTCTGTGTGGGATTTCCTGGGATCATGTACTTTCGATGATGCTAATTTGTTTTGGAATCTTCAATCATACTTGTGATTTGCTAGAAAATTTGTATGCATCTATATTAAACTTGCATCTTTCTGTTCTTTTTAATCCCTCTTAACTATTGTATTTTATGTTGTTTCGGTCCCAAGATTGATCTTCTCTCAATTCTTACAAAACTTTGCATCGTTTTTTTACTTGATTCAACAGGGTTCTTCATATGGTTCGGACAAGGGAAAAAGCAATGTTGGTCATGCTAAGTATGGATTCAGTTTAGTGAAAGGGAAGGCAAACCATCCCATGGAGGATTACCATGTGGCTAAATTTGTACAGTTTCAAGGTCATGAGCTCGGTTTATTTGCTATTTATGATGGCCATCTGGGAGATAGTGTACCAGCCTACTTACAGAAGCACTTGTTTTCCAATATTTTAAAGCAGGTTATTTCCTTGGTTGAATAATTTATGGAGTGATTGGTGTTGTCATCCGTAGTAATAAGTGTTACTTGGACTTGACTTTGCTGAAAACTCGATTTAAAAAAGCTTAATTCTAACATGCTAAAGTTGTGCTTGTCTGGTGGGCGAGTGACATTCTTAGTTTGAGACAGTGTTAGCGTTTATCATAGCTTATTAATCATTTTAGAGGCGCCTGCTCTGTGGACCTTGCATTCGGCCTCTTACTGTTATATCTATACCGAGGCTTAAATAGTTGGTTCTGGTCGCCACGAACTTACCCCACTTGTATATATGTGGCTAATGGTTCTACTTCCACGTGTGTTGAATGATTCCAGGAGGATTTTTGGGCTGATCCTAGCAGGTCTATTGCAAAAGCATATGAGAGAACGGACCAGATGATTCTCTCACATAATCCAGAGCTGGGTAGGGGTGGGTCCACAGCAGTTAACGTGATTCTTATCGACTGCAGACGGCTTTGGGTGGCCAATGTTGGAGATTCACGAGCAGTGCTTTCCAGGAAGGGACAAGCTATACAGATGACCATTGATCACGAGCCAAATACAGAGAGGGATGACATTGAGAACAGAGGCGGATTTGTCTCTAACATACCTGGTACTACTGGTTACTTATGACTTGAAAGAAGAATATTTTCTAATATATATTACTTTTTTGTTCGCTGGTTATCTATTTCTCCATTGAGCTCTCGAAGTGGAAAGTAGGATCTTGGAAAGCAAAATTGATTTGAAAATTTTCTTCTGTCATTCCTTCAAAACTTCGATTTTCCTACCTAAATATCTTATCTAGATGAGCACATGTAGAACTATGTTCTATTTGCCACGAAATTTAAATTTCCTTGTGAAGAAAATTTATTATTTGGTTTCAGTGCACTCTCCTATTCAGAAATATGTTTTGTAACAGGAGATGTTGCTAGAGTGGACGGGCAGTTAGCAGTTTCTCGTGCGTTTGGAGATAAGAACTTAAAGTTGCACCTACGATCCGATCCCGATGTCACCAATGCTGATATTGATAATGAAACTGATTTCCTTATTCTTGCCAGCGATGGCTTATGGAAGGTCGTCTTAGCCCCCAACCCTCGAGTCTCTTCACCTCCTCCAAACTTTCAATCTATTAATTCTCGGACTCATATTCAATCCATTTGCAGGTGATGTCGAATCAAGAAGCTGTAGATATAGCCAAGAAGATAAAAGATCCACAGAAGGCAGCCAAGCAATTAGCTACCGAAGCATTGAACAGAGACAGTAAAGATGATATCTCATGCGTTGTCGTACGCTTCTAAATGGAGGCTTATTTTATATAATTATAGGTGTTGGAGATGCAAGATGGTAGGCTTACATGTGTTCCAAATGCCAGAAACCAAACCTTTTAGGTACCAAATTCGAATACACTGCAAAAGGGCACTGTTGTGTCTGTGCAACAATTGGACAGAAACGCTCATTTCGTTATACTCGGTTCAGGTCATTCTTTGCTTCAGTGTGTCGTTGGATTGTGAAGGTGTTGGATCCGCCTTTGTAATATTCAGTGTCAAAGTAGTTGTGATGTTTTACTCCTCTATGTAGATTTCAATATTATGTATCTGTAATTTGCGTGAAGAATATGAAATTCGAGTGTATTTTCTGTGACAATCTAAATGGGATGAGTTATTTTACAAAATATTTTGCGCTTTAATTTGCTTATGCTTATGCAAGACAGTGTGAACTATGCAGTGTTACTGAGTAATTTCTTTGAATCGGAAGAATGCATTTTTCTTTATTATGTTGGAAAATTCAATATTTTTTTAAAAAAATTAATTTATATGGAAAAAGGAAAATTACAATATTTTTTAAAATTAAATTTCAAGTTTGCAGAAAATATTCTCTTAGCATGACATTGTACATATCGAAACTTTTTGATAATGAGAAGAATGGGCCTGTTAATAGTTGTGTGGGCTTCTTTCATTCAGTTTAATGGGCCTTTTGAAAATACCCAAACTATAAATAAAATAGAAAAAGAAATCCGACCTGCCGGATTCGAACCAGCGACCTAAGGATGACTATTGACAACTACAGTCCTCCGCTCTACCAACTGAGCTAAGGTCGGTTGATGTCGAATTAAGATTGTTATACCTAATAAAACGTAAGAAACAAATATTTTGTGGAAAAAATTGTGAATGGGGTGAGAGAGGCTCGAACTCTCAACCTCAGGATAACTCAGATGCTGCGCTACCACCCCTATGAGTTGATTCTGTGAACTTTTTTAAATATATAAATGTACTACTATTATATAATTGACAGACGACTTTCAACATAATTAAGTTATAATTGTTCCCTAAATCATGTTGTAATTCTTAGGATTGCAATATATAAAATGTAGTTCTCGATTCTTCAATCAATCTATGGACTATATCACCTAGCGGAAAGTTCTTGAAATTGTTGTCCGTGAAGCACATCAGAGCGCAGCCTTTTGCCAACCTGTTGAAATTCTTGTCTTCTAAACATGTTTTGTTACACCCTGTAGGTTTCCATCCTGCCCACAGATGACAGAACAATCCCTTCCACAGCCTCCCACAGGATGTCTTCCAACTCCATGATCTATAAGCAAATTAGCCACTGATAATTATCAGAAACAACCACTGTGATCCTTATTTTGCTTGTTATTAAATATATATTCAGTTTCGTTGGATGAAATACGAATGAAATTAATGGATCATAAGCTACTTGCAGATTAAGATCACAAGTCACCTGATCATGGCCTCTTTCAGTGTCGAGTTCTGTGAGCCATATTGGCATATTGGTGGCACCAATGACGTCCAAGGCAGCACGTACGTAAGATATGTTTAATCTGTCATATGTGAAACGACCTTGCTGTCCCAGCCCCACCACTGTGTTCTCATTTCCCGGTAAGAACCTAATGCTCCTAAGCATTTCCACATACATGGACGGACTGACCTCCGTATCCAAAGGATATTTGAGAGTAGCATACTCGTTTAGGTACATTGTAGTCCCTGGATCCAACGCTTGAACGATCTTGAAAAACATAGCCAGCGCATTGGGCCTCATCTTGTCTTCATAAAACGAGAAATAAATGTTCTCATTTATCACATCCCATGACGCTAGCTTGCCAGCATATCTAGACATAACGATCCAATCCGATGAACAGCTGCATCGAGGAGTTGTCGAGGAGAAAGCTCATGGATCCATTGGCTGTTCATCATTGGCTTATCCCAGAGAATGGTATGCCCACGGATAGGAATTCCTTGTTTCCTAAAGAAGGAAATCATGGCATCTGGGACCGTATAGTTTTCTTTCCCATTTTCTTTTTCTGTGTAGTGCCATTTGAGCTCGTTGTTGAATGACGTTACAGTGAAACGTCAAAGAAACCATTCTTGATAAGCTTTGTTGTCAATAATAGTCTCTGTTGTGGATGCACCAAGCGCAAAATGAGGCTTGATTTGGTCCAAGGTGACGTGTGCACCTACAAGCTTTTCCCCTTCCTGGTTAGTAAATCTGATTCTCAGTTTCCTCTTTCGATTCTGCACCCACAGTAGCATTTCATCAAAGAACAAAAAAAAAAAACATGAAGGCTTTTTCACATCTAACTCGTGAATTTACCATGTCGATGCTTTGACGCTGATGATCTCTCCACTGTTTCTTGGTGAAATCTTTTAAAGAAACACTGTCTAGCCACAATTCAACACGCGTATTGTTGCTCTGTTGAAACACAAAAATCACCAAACTAAATGGGGAAATAACCCAACATAAATAATCATACAAAACGCAAAATCCGAATTTCAATGCCATGCATACCAGAAAATAGAGCTCTGCATTGTAATCTAGATAAACTTGGAACCCTCCTTCAGCATAGACCGGCACCCAACTCGAGCTAGACCCCCACAATTACACTTTCTTGATCGAGATTTTCATAAAAGCCCCAACGATATCTTTTCCTTTACTAATTTGTATCCAAGCTGTAAATTATTCAAGAAAAAAACAGAAACCCGAACACCAATTCAATTAATGGATCAAACAAAACTAAAAATTTCCGGAAAATTTTCACCAGTAAAAGAGTAGGGAAGATCTTTCTTGAGCTCAAAAGTCTGCGAGAAACCGTCACGAGGATCATGCCTACTGGAATCATTCCCCGACTCGATTTGCATGATCTCCGCCTTCGTCCCCTCTCCGAACACGCTCCATCCCTGCATTCCGAAATCCACCTTCGGATTCTCGACCAACCCTCCTCCATATTGAGGACTCAATGGTTCCTTCAAGCACTGAAAAAAAAATAATCCACCATTTTAGTACTATTTTATCGTTTCTTGATTTAAACTACGAAATGGAAATTCTTTACATCGATACTGGCACTGTAATCGTATTCCCAATCCCCTCATACGGAGCCTGAATCGAGGAGTGAAGTATGAAAATGGAGCATGGACAAATTACGGAAAAAGAAATGGAAAAGACCGCCAATTTACAAGTGTGCGATTGATTCTATTATAATCGAGAATGTGGTACAAATTCAGCTTCTTTAATTATAGTAACGGCACGGCTGCTATATTTTCGATAAAATCAAGAATTTAATTCATCGTTTCATTCAACTGTCTAATTTAGTACCAAACTAAGTGTTGTTACGCAACCATTGTTAGCCTTTCAATATTTCCCACAAAATATTTTAGGTACACTTAATGAAGGTTGCATGATACTATGATACATTATTTTTTTTATATATCTCGTTTTTTAGTCATCTTAATTTTATCAATCGGTTTGTGATGATATTATATGTCGATTCTATTATACAGATATCTATGTATATTATATGAACGAAATTTTATAACTATAAGAGATGAATAATAAGTATGTTGAAATAAGGATGAGTAATGTATAAAGATGAATGATATATTGTTTGTTATGTTTTTATCTTGCATTGTTATTGTCTTTACTAATTTATAATATCTTAAACGTCCTTTCAAAATATAAATTAATTATAATGGTTAAAGAGTGTCATTGTAAAATTTCATTCATGACATACTTAGCATATGATCGTCATGTGGGAAGATATAGATGTATAATGCAGCTCACATATAGTTTTATCACGAGTCATGAAAATGAGACAAACATGATATGAATAAAAAATTATACATCATCTCACTCTCACTCTCACTCTCACTCATCAAGTACACCAAACGGTACCATCACACATCTCTATTTTATCACATTTATTACTCATCTTATCTATTCCATATCTTATCCTGTGTAGATGATTTAAAACTCTTCGGAGTTTATTGAAAATTGTAAGAGCATGTAAAAATGTATTTTCATAAGTTCAACATCCAATAAGAACTCACAAAAGTTAGCTGTCACTGGATTAATTTAATGTAAAAGAAATTAATTTATTCGAAGGACGGTCTAATAGATCGAACTAATTAAGTTCGAGTATGGATCGGGTATTAGTTATCTATAATTGTAGCTATTAAGGTATAAGGTCTTGGTCGTCATCGTAATATATATTATATATTGTACGATTTAAAATGTTTGAATTACGTCTCAATAAATTATTTTGGTTATGTATACATGTTCTTAGGTAGTCAAGTCAAGTGACTCAAAATGATATCAATAATTTCATTATGGAATTGATTAACAACATTACCAAAGCCCAGGGGACGATACATATTAGTAAAATAAACTAACACAATACATACATCACATCACACACACACACAAAGAACACGTTAGACCGTGCGTGGTCAAGGAGCGAATTGCTTATTGATGAGAGATTGAGCCCCTTCCACAAGTCTCTTTATTACTTCACTTGCTGGTATAATTTCATTTATCAGTCCAACACCTGCACTGCCATACATTGCCATGCTCTCGATATCACCTGTAGTCGTCGCATTGGGAACTGTCCCCGCAAAACGTCGGATCTCTTTCTCCTAAAAAAACCAGGGGAGGGACCGGGGCTGTTATGAATTTTAAGGGTAAAGGAATCATATGAGAACGAAAGTGAGAGTATATTCACCACTCCATGTATGGTTGACTGTCCAATTATTGGTTGTTCGCTCTCGTTTTCCTCACTCGGAAGATTTCTCCACTCTTGGAAAAACGGAGTATCTAAAACACGATGAGGTGCCCCTGGCCACCTAGCACGGCCAAACACGTCTGTGTATGCAGTTTTGTCAAGATCAACCAACTTTTTCTTGTAGGTAGGATGAGCATAGCTTTCTTCTGTCGCAAGGAACCTGTAACAAGTACAAAAGTCAGTTTATTTTGTGACGATTGTGATATTCCCGAGTAATTTTCTTGAGAAATTTGAAATGAAGTAAGCCGTCAAACCTGGTTCCTAATACAACACCCTGAGCTCCAAGCGCCATAGCTGCTACATAACCACGCTCGTCCACTATCCCTCCACCAGCAATTACAGGAATATCACGATCACAAACAAGATCGACTATTCTTGGTAACAGAGTGATTAAGCCTTCCTAGTGTTCCAACAATAGTAAGTGATCATGAGAAATTTAATCAAACAATGATAAGTAATCGAGAAAGACGACCACAACCTGAATAAAGTTGTTCATGCCACAAACGTTTCATCCATGACATTTTCTGTTATATAAAATGCACTTATTATGTAAAATGCCACAAACTTTTAACACACGCCACATGCGTAAGATGCATACACAACACATACTCATTTTGTGGGAGAACACCGGGAAACAATATGAAAGGAAACAATAGAACGGAGGGGCTATCCCTCCTATAAAAAAACTCACACTCTATGCATGCATCTCCCTCCCCAATCTATATGAAATCAATCCCGACAACTCCCTATAGCCCGTGAATTTAATATATGGGTCTATCCAACATTAGGAAACCATACTGCACGTTCTTAACTTAATAAACTGATGTCACTTCTACGTTGACTAGGTAAAGTTTACAGTGTCAGCTTGTTAAGATGTGAGTGTATAAAGCACAAGGCCACCACAATTCGATGCAATTTACCAAGAATCGAGATGCATTGTTCATGAATTAATCAATAAATACTAAGGTTCTGAAAAACATGAAGTGCGTCCAAGCGAGAGAGTCAAGCTTCACGCTTTTTAAACGTTAAAAAGGGTTTATCTCAAACAAATTAATGGGTTAAATAATGTATAAATATAATAAATTAAAGTGTAATGCATTAATTTTTTGTCAGATTCTAATTCAATATATTTTATCTTTCATTTAATCTCTCATGTTATCAAATACAAACTCAATTTATTTGGACTACTTTAAAATATTAACATTAAGATCTCTTGTAGGTTATAAAGTATCAATGTCTACCGAATATTCATTATCGCTACACTTGACTATCCAATATTATACATTGCTAGGATTGCTTGCTACTAAAATTTTTAATTCATGTTTCTCTTCTTCTCGTTCATCAATCTCGTTTCAAAAAAAGTCGCACTTAATTGTGTTATTAAATACGATTGTACATTAATAGCATCACTAACTAATAAAATCGCTCATTTGTGTTCCCTCTTCTTATTATTCATCAATTTCTTATTATTCATCAATTTCATTTTGTTTTTTAAAAGTCGCACATAAGAATATTTAATAACACTTAATATTTTCAACCTATGTTTGAACGCTTTTTTAACCGCTTTCGGTGAAGGCGTAGCGATTTAGGAAAGCGCTTAAGCGAAAGCGAGACTTAATCAATCTTTATAGCTGGTAAATCCAGCAGAAATGTGAGTTGCAAATAGAATCAAGTGTCTTGATTTTTCAGATCTTCTAAAAGAATGAAAATTAAATGGTTGAAAATAATAGTAAATATTACATAAAATTACAAGAACAAAAACGCGCTAGTACCCGACCAATGATATGCCCTCCAGCTTCCACTCCTTGAACAATTATTCCATCTACACCAATGTCGACAACTTTCTTTGCTTCTTCAAAGCTCCCAACCTTGACAAAAATTGCAAGCAAGGGTAAAATCTTGAAAAGAATTTTTAGAATCCAGTGATAATCACCATCAATTCAGACGGTCAAAGTGTGAAACCACATATTCAACTGAGATCAGCATATGGACATTATGTATGATCTAAGTGACAACACAGGACTTAGACAAGGAAGTCTATCCACAAAATCCAAACAAGCTCAAATGGATACAAAACAACATTTTGAACTGAGATCAAGATACGCAGCTAAGAACCCAGGTGGTGGGCAAAGCCATGAGGCAAAAGAAGGAAAACCGACGTTGAAGACAAAAGTTATTTAAAAAAACTTACTTGTGGTACAATCTTCACCCCAGCTTTATGGGCCTGAAGTACCAGATCTTGTGAACATTCACCCCAGTAAACCTGTAAAACTGCGACCTTTTCGTCCAGTATGGCTCTTATGTTTTCCTCATGAGGAAATGCAAGAATCACGCCCACCCCAAATGGTTTATCTGTCAATGTTCTAGTCTTCCTAATGAGCTGTCTCAGATGATCTGGTGCCTCCTGTTATTCAAATCAATTTCTTGACAATGAAACTAATATCTGACCGGATACTAATCATGACTCATCATAGAAAATCACAAGTAATTTGAAGCTGAAATTCAAGTTTGAAACTTGGAGTGACTTTGGTTCCCGTTAAGGTTCTAGTGTTCCTACACTAATCTGGTGTTTGTGCAAATTAAGTTTTAGAAAATGAAACTATTAACACCCCAGTAAAATACATTAGGAGAACAAAATTCAATCTGAAAATAGGCTATTTTGGCTTCAACACTCAGTCAGGAGAACAAAATTGATTAAACCAAAACTGGAAACTCTACACTGAGACGAAAAGACATACCCAATCGGGGGCCCGAAGGAAACCAAGGCAACCGGAATTAGCAACGGCGGCAACAAGCTCCGGGCCCGAAATATCCGGCCCCAATGGCGCCTGGACAATCCCAAAATCAAATCCGAGGATTCCTCTCCAACCCATGTCTGAAATCAATGATTAGTCTACACTACACAAATCGTGACTGAAGTGAACCGTATAAAATGGAAGTAGAAGGAGCAAATATATTTTCCTCTTTTGGAAATTGAGGAGGAGCAAATATTGTATTTGACTGCCCCGGAAAATCGAAACCAAACACTTCCTGATTTCCTATAGCATTAAAATATTCCGGAATGACGTATTGGAAGATGTGTAGTTGTGGAGACCAGCTTCTCCGCCGCCGCCATCGGGCCACGTGCTTAGCCTCGCCTCCGACCTCATCTAAGAAAAATTTATAAAATAATCTCGATCAATTATTTAATTAAAAAATAAAATCCATATTTCTATTTGATCGAACCCATCTGAAAGAATGATAGCTCTTCTCGGACCAATTTCCAATGATACTTTCATGGGCTTTTCAGATGCTTGATGGGTTGGCTAGATAGTCCAAGTTGGCTTTGTACCAAATTTGCCCTATTAACATTCTCATGGCCCATAAACATTCAATCGTTGTGTGATTATATGGGCCTTCATACGTGTGGGCACGAACCCAACAAAATGTTGTTGGGTAGCCCAATAACGTGTAGAGAGTTTGAATATGGCTTGAATTAACCGATTTGAAAATTTTAAAGCTATAGAGATTCATAATATGCCTGTTTTAAAATCTAAATGATTGGCTAAAATTGTGCACACTTAATTTAATTGTCTAAATCAATCAATTTATGTCAACAGGCAAGTTAAACAAAGTCCATCGATTCAAATTGTTTTGGATAAATCATGAAACGTCAAAATAGGAGTTGATCGTAGGAAGAAACGTGAGAAGATCGTGAGCCATAGGAAGATGAGGAAAACCGTCCAGTAGTCCACGNGTATATAGTATAGTTTATCATATGATTTAGATAGCGTTCATCACCAATAACAGGTGGCGTCAATGAAAATTCGCGTGGAAAGCCAGCATTTTGGAGTGGATAGCGATATTTGGAGAGAGTATTTTTTATAGCAATTATTGGTTCCAAGTCCAATTATTCGAGCTATACTATGTACCCATTTAATTATTCCTTTTCTTTATCCCTAAACTCGTCAACTGCCCAACCAATTAATTTGGTAATCGAAATCCCCCATTTTCAAATTTAAAACCCAAAATAATACCATAACCTTTATCTATCTTAAAAAAAAAAGAACGTCTCAACTACTAAAAAGAAACAAAGTACCAAAAAAAATTTAGTGGTGGGGTTTTCATTATCAAGTGATGAAAATATATATGGATCATATAATATATACTTTAGACGTATAAAAATACACGTCGATCCTACATAATACACATATAAAAATACATATGGATCATATAACATATACTCTAGACGTATAAAGATACATGTCGATCCTACATAATACATATGAGTGCGATACACACGATGATGCATTTTATATTGGAGGAGTGTAGTCTAGACGGGAAAAGGTCAAGATTTCAAAGCAAATTCACAACATATAGAACGGTAGAAAATATAAACTTAATCACAACAAACATTAAGCAACACGAGTTTCACCAAAAGCTTCATTTCTATAAACGGGAAGAAAGAATGAAAAACATTTGAGAGTCTAGAACATATACTAGAGGATGGAATTGTAGGGCTCAGAAGTAAGGGCTGTATCGCATAGGCATCCTAAACCTCGGTACCTTCCTGTAGCAGATTAAACAAATATATATTGATAGTTTCGCCAAAAGAACGAAGAGCATAAAATTGGAAGAAATTGCAGAAATAGTTAAGATGTCACAGGGTAAAAGATGCAAGAAAGAATGTCTCTACCCATATCCGTAAGGAGAATAAACATAAGGTGCGGCCATGAATGGTGTCCCAGGTTGAAAACCCATGTAAGGGTTGGAACGTCGGGGGCGGAATTGCTTCATTCCAGGAACATTGGTCCTCTTGGCTGATACCTGGAACAGTATCAAAATACTTCAAGAACAAAAATGGAAAACATATCCATCAAGAAAAGATAGTATTACAAGGTTTGGTGTTCAATAATACTGCTTTATGAGCCCATGTGTTGAATATGCCTAACAAACACATGCAGGACGTAGCTTCACCTTCAACATTCGGCCATGAAGTTCCGATTCATTAAGAAGTATAGCTTGTTCAACAGCTTCTGATTCAAGAAACTCAACATATGCATATCCCTTCGGTTGCCCAAACTTGTTAGTCCGTATAGTCACTCTATTCACAGTCCCACATGATTGGAAATGCTGCTGAACTTCCTCTGGACTACATGCATAATCCACCTACAAAGTAATTTTCACCCCAAGGTTTAGCATCCAGAAAGGAAGAGGAAAGAAGAATCGACTAAAAAAACAATAGAGCTCATAATGAGTACGTGTTGAACCCTGTTATAGCTGCAGGCTATACGATGTACTTAGATGGGACAAATCCAGTCACAAAACCGCTGTCGGGTGAACAGATAAGGAGTTAGGCAATATTGTGCAATGCAAAAAAACTCAGAAGTGGTTGTAGTTAGAGACAACTTTCGGATGACTAAACATAGCAACATCTCTATGGTGGCAGGAACATACGAAAAAGATGTATTTGATCATATAAATCCTGCAGAATAAATGTTTAGCACCTTTGACACACACAAGACACTTCTCATTAATTAATAACTGCCAGCAGAAGATTAGGGTATAATTCCAAAACAGTATACAATTAATAAAAATGGATGATTAAACACATGGACAGTAATGTGCGCACACAAATCAATTTCTTTGTATCAAGTACAGTTCGCAAATTTAAGAAGTAAATAAACGAGGAAGGAAAAATCAAATTAAAAAATATTTTCTACTCTAGCAGGAGGAAACATGGTTTGCCAGGGAGACATCAAACAATTTGCAATTAAGTAATATATTGCAATAATCAAACACTTTTATAAGTAAAACACCGAAATGAAAAATGGAAAACTCCTGTCAAAATGAGTGGCTAAATCTAATACTATGGTAAAGCTCTGGTATTGTAAAGTATATCCACAAACATTAAAACCCACATTGCCAACAAACACCGATCGGGAATCCACTTCTTCCTTATTTGCCCGACCAGCGGCAGCAGCAGGATCTGTTGCAATAAGATACACGCAGACATGTATAAAAAAGAGGATTTTGTGAAATATAGGAACACAAAATTGGTTGGTAGTGTTATTCTTGTACTGCATAAAGTTTTCAATCAAGAAAGTAAAAAGACACTAAAATTGGTTGGTAGTGTCATTCTTGTACTGCATAAAGTTTTCAATTAAGAAAGTAAAAAGACACTATGACCACGAGCTTCATTCACCATCTTTATATAAATTAAAAGACATTCAATTTTCTGCACATGATTTGGCCATATAAAAGAACAGCCAATCCTAATATTTAAGGTCAGAAATATGAGTCTACAACAATATTATGCAAGACATGTTGTAATGCCACAGTAGTATTAGCTCAATTTTTGCTAAATGGTATCAAAATATCAGCCAATTTGTACCAATTTACAAACATAAAGGTCGCTTCTTGATACATATTCTTCAACCACGAAAGATCCATCTTTCTTATGAAAGGCATAATCCTTAATGAGAAAGAAGAACCACGTGGGATTACAAATTTATGAATGCTGCATCTATCTACTGATATACATCCATCCAAAATGAATTGAATCAGCTTTAGATGAAAGTAAGAGTGCAATCTGGTACGGTCATACAAAATACTGCATAACCATTACATAGCATTAACGGTCGAGATCGATAGCAGAGAACTTTCTTTTCAAATGGAAGTTCCATAATTTACTGTCTCGGAATCAGAAACGTACATTGTGGTCCTGCTACATTAAGCTACATGTAAACGGCCAAATAATAGAAGGTGTCATAATTTAAAAAGTATAATCCCGTTTCTTGGCACAAGAATGTAGCTTTAACACAACAAATTAAAAACAAAACTCTGAACAGACATTAAAAGAACAGGAGAAATATGCTAAAAAAATGCAGGAGAATAAGGCGAAACCTTGAACGGAGCCCATTTCCTGTTGGACCTTGGTCTGCATTTTTCGGAGAGCAGCTGCTTCATCCTCCATCTCCTTCAACCTCTGCTTCATATCATCCAGCCCCTGTATAAATACACCCAAAGAAAAAGATAGGGCTCTTAAGTACGAGGAAAAGAAAATCGAAATGGATGCACGCATATTGAAAGATAGAGAGATGAACATAAACATTACAACGGCGGCTCCGCCCTCTGCTGCCGCCATCTCTACGTCGCCCTCCATCGATCTCGCTTTCAAAGCCCCTCAGATACCTCTACTTCGCAAAAAAAACAAAAAATGAAGGAAAAAAACCGAGATTTCAAACCACGACCCTGCTTATGATTGTTGTAAGGGGCCGAGATTCTGGACCTTGGCCCATGAATTTAGATTTTAATAATTGCTCGAGGGCCGGGTTCCCAGGCCCATTCTTTTAATTGTTGAACTACCGGGGGTTCAAAATTCCTGCCCGTTCTTTTAAGTTTTAATTGGTCATGGGCCGGGGTTTGAAACGCGGCACCTTATTATAAATTTTTTAAATATATATTTTGATAAATTTTATTATTTTTCATTATTTAAATTGAAACCTAATAATCTTTGCTATGTATAATTGTTGAGCCTCTTAAAATTATTTATAAATATATATGTTCAAATTAATAAAATTTGAGCAAGTGAGAATTAAATGGTTTATTTAAATAAATAAAAAACTTTGATTAAACTAACAANGATTCTTCTGAAGCCTGGCAGGTGCAAGCCCGGGCTCTACTCCCCGGGCAACCAGACGCCCGGGCTCTTATACAAGCACCCGGGTAACCGACCACCCGAGCCACCTCGAGAATTGAACCACACTTGAGTATATTAATATGGACAATCTTATCTGTCAGAGCAACTTGACTTTGGCGTGTCATATAAGTCATCAGGAGGTGTGGGCGACCGTCCTATCTCTGACACTAATCCAAGTGGTTGACAAAGTCAGACAGGCGGGATGTGACTAGTGTATGATTTGACATGTCAGAATGTAGCCGCCCTACTATAATTAGTAGGTAGCACGAAGAACGAGGTCATCATTACTTCTTCTACTATAAATACCAGGTTCTCCCTTTACATTTAGATTCATTGATTCACACCAATATCACACAGTCATCACTTGACTACATTGGTTTTATCGCTTGAGTACCCTGCTGACTTAAGCATCGGAGTGGCCACGCCGGACACCCCTCCGGCACCCATTCACGAGTTCTTTTCATTGTTTGCAGGTGCTATTGAAGCCATTATCTTCACTCAAATTTCCTAAAAACTATAAATTATTGATTTGACTCGTTGGAGCTCCTTACCCGGCTCACCCATTTCAACGAAATCACAATCACTTGGTAAATCCTTCATTTGCATACGTTATTGCGCATTTATTTCACTGAATTGTATGAAATTTCTCTGTAGAAATGCACGTGGATGCAGCAGAATTTCCTTCAGACCCTTTTCTTCGAGCACCGAAGCTATCATAATCCACGCAGATGGTTACGGAGAAGAAGAAGAAAAGGATGATCTGAGGAGTAGGATTTTCAGGGTTAGGCTCCCGAAGAGAAGTGCCACCAATGTTCTACAGAAATGGGTCAACGATGGTCGCGATATTACAGTTTCTGAACTCAGAAATATCTCCAGAGATCTCAGCAGATCACAACGCTACAAGCATGCCCTCGAGGTCTTTAATTTTTCTGCTTAGAAAGAGGAAATTTTTTGCGTGGTATTAATTGCACTTGACTGGCAAATGTAAAATATGCTTGTGTTTGTTATTATTGATTCAGCTTTAGAAAATCTCTTCTTGACTTGATTTGTGTGGGGAATGTGTTTTGATACAACGATTGATAGATCGTGGGTCTGAATGGGTGTCTTCCTGTGAGTTCAATATTTTTGTAGGAATGTAGAGGACGGGGATTGCGCTAGTGCAATGGTGTGGCTGTACGAGATCAAGGCAGTTATCCTCAAACGAATTTTGATTTTTTATTGGTTTATATGTGAGTTTCGTACAACAGGACGAGGCAGATAATCTTTTCTGTCTGATTTTTGTGATAATTTGATTGGTTTATCTGATGCAATCTCGTTATCTTTTAAGGTAATGGAACAGAATTGTTAAATCAGTAGCTTCATTTGATTGCTGTCGGGGTTGAATGCCTTTGTTTGGCAATGTGCTTATAGTCCCTGTTGAAAAATTAATTTGGTTCAGACATTATGGTTTAACCGGATATAATATGTACCAAATCTTGTTTGCAAGAAATCTCACTTCTTGTATATTAACATGACAATGTACAAGGTTTGGTAGAAAAAGAACAGGTTAGAATATGGTCGTCGAGGTAGGTTCCTTGGTCTGGTTTGAGAGACCACTTCTGAGATTTTTATCGAGTACCTGCTCTTTAAGCTCTGTGAAGCCTTCTGCTGAAGCTTGAAAATATAAACTCATCTGATGATGCAAATTGTTATAATCTTGCGGGTATCTGAGTGGATGGTTAGGCATGAAGAGTTTCACCTGTCCGACTCAGACTATGCAGTCCATATCAATCTGATGACCAAAGTCTTTGGCATAGACGCTGCTGAACGGTATTTTGAGAGGCTTCCTCTTTCAGCAAAAACTAGTGAAACCTACACTGCTCTGCTCCACTCTTATGCAGGATTGAAGCTGACCGAAAAGGCCGAGGAATTCTACAAAAAAATGACAGAGGAAGCAAATCTTTCCTTGAGTGCCATCACTTACAACGAAGTAATGACTTTGTATATGTCAGTGGGACATTTAGAAAAGGTACCTCGGATTATTGAGGAAATGAATCTCCAGAACATTGCGCCTGATCTTTTCACCTACAATCTTTGGGTAAGTTCTTGTGCTGCATCTCTCAACATTGATGAGGTGAGAAGGGTTCTCGACGAGATGAGTCTTGATCCAGGGTGTAATAAAAGTTGGCTTAGATACAGGAAACTTGCTGACATATACATTACATCTTGTAGTTTACCAAATTTGGATTTTAACGCTGTGGTTGCAAGTGAGAAGGATATTATTACACAGAGAGAACTGATATCTTATGATTTTTTACTCATTCTTCACGGAGGTTTGGGGAACAAAGATAAACTTGATCAAATCTGGAAATCTTTCAATAGGACTAGGCAAAAGTTGACCGGAAGAAACTATGTTTGTGTTCTTTCTTCATATCTGATTCTTGGACATTTGAAAGAGGCGGGTGAGATAATTGATAAGTGGAAGCAATCTTCAACGTCCGCATTCAATAGCTCCATTTGCAGTAAACTTCTCGAGACATTCAAGGATGTGGGGTTGACAGATGAAGCAAAAAGTTTTCAAAATTTGCTTGGTGAAAAGGGCTGCAATGTTCTGATGGACGAAATGCAATGAAGGTTGTTGAAAATTTCCAACTTCATGTGGTTATCGCTGTGTCATATTTTTCTTTGGAAAAAGAAAAATGGAATAGCTGCATTAATAATACTTGATATCGACGACGGTCGTAGTTGATTCGTATTCATGTTGAATGAGAATTGTATATTACAATCGTTTTCACCTGGAGCTGATGCCTTAGATGTGGCAGGATCGTTCGTTACTAAATCGTTTGGACACGAAAAACGAACTCCAGTCCCTTATCCAAAGATTGAAAAGCACTTCGAGTTACTTCTTGTGATTAAGTTGCCTACTACATTTTATGGTGTTCAATCTTGGGTAACTCGCATCCATAAACATCCCTTGAAGTTTTTATCTTCAGCCACGGATCATGTGATTTTCGAATCTCGAAAAAACTGTGGCTCTTCGATGTATTCATTCAAGCAAGCATGACAAATTTGTAAGAACTATTTCTTCACTAAAGGAAGATAAGGTTTATACACTTTCAAGGTATATATTTTAAAAGATTTTAAGAAAAAATGACATAAAATCGGAAATGAGTTATGTTACAAATATAGTGAGATTTGTATAACAATTTTTTGAACACAAAAAATTCAATTCAAAAATATTATTAATCAAAATTTCATGATAAATTCAATATAACATCTCATGATATAATCTATATATCTATATCTATATACCTATAAATATATGAGTTCTATTTGTGAGCTTACTATTATGACCTCTTGTTTTGCATTTTGATATAGTTGATAGGGTTATTTTAGTCATTGTCCATGTTAAGGTTAATATGATTTAATTCATTTTAGTAGTTATCATTCAATTATATTTATGTTGGTAGAATGTCTTGTGCATTTATTTTTTAGTTCATGTGTTTATTATATTCTTTTGACCTTTAGTATTACCTTTTATTCTTTTTTCACTTGTTTTATTATTCTTCTTAACTTTTTTAAATTGTTTTCTCCATGCTTTTCTTTTTCTTCTTTGTGACATTCGTTTTTTGTTATTTTCACCTTTTTTTTCTCTCTTTGTGACATTTGTTTGTCGAAAGAGATTTTGCATTCTATTATGATGATTGTAGTATTTTGTTTTCATTTTGTTTTTCATTTCATTTGTTCACATATATAATATGTTTAACCTTTGATGTTTCCCTAGAGCTAGCAATTGATGATACAAATAAATTGAAGTACTTTTATTGTGCTTGACATTTTTGATCCATTTTTATCTGATATCTCTTTATTGGTTAGGGCATTTTTTTTATCATTTGAGAAAAAAGTAGAATATATATTTATATTAACTCAGTTTTTAGTTTTGTCCCAAAGATGATGTTAAATATGTAGAAATTCGCTCCATTATAGTTGATAATGTTCAAGTCATTCTCATTTTTTACCATATCTTATTCTGTTATATTACAATCATGTGAATGGAAATCTTTCATGATAGCAAGTGATTCAAGTTTTTTGTAATGAGACTTAATAGTTATAGCATTTGATTTACTGATTTGGCATATGATCTTCTTTTATCAATATAGTTAGTGAATTTTTGGCTAGATTTGAGATTATTTTGAAAATAATTTTAGAAATCTTTTCCCCTTAAAATGGATGTTAAAGGAAGCAATCTCTATGTTTTGTTTACAACTATTACTCGAAAGCTATAAGATGTAAATTTTTGTTTTATGAAGCATTTTTGCATGTAGAAATTTTTTTAATGAAATTTAGATAAAAGTATCGACCGAAAAATATGTATTCTGATATAAAATTAATTATCTAAATATGTAATTCTAAAAACCAAACATAAAAAGTAAACAAAATCTATAAAAGGTTAAAAGTTAGCAAAAACAATTGAATTAAACTTGATAACAATTTTAGTGGTTTTATTTTAACAATAGTATGCTAATTTTAATTAATTAAGAGAATTTTTTTTATTATTGCTTATAATTTTGTGTGCTTCATTTGAGTACATGTGGTTTGGGTCATAGTAAATCTATTACTCTATTAATTTATTTTTATTTTTTTTCTTTTATGAATGATATTTGGATTAAAAAAATATTTTCTGGTTTGACAAAGTTGATATTATGTCATAATCACGTTGATTGGAAAGTTTGTCATATGAACAAATGAATATATATGTTTATGGTCATCATGTTATTTTATCTATTGTGTTTTGATTTGTTTAGATTGAGAAATACTCTTAAATATGATGTTACTCAAACGATTTTAGACAGTATCTAAATTTCATAATTATGGTTCGATCCTTTGTTAACCACGTATAACGCACGTGCATTTTCCTAGTTGTTGTAAATATCGATGTATAATATATTATAATGAGTATTCTCATAAAAAAACATGAAACAAAGCATTACTAACAACATAATCAAAAGCTAACATAATATCTTAATCAAATACAGTAGCACATGGCCACGATAGCACATCAACATGATAAAACAGGATGGCAAATCCTCAAAATCACAACGTAACTCCACACTTCCATTAAATTGAGATCAAGAACAAAGGCTAGTCTGCTATCCCCTGGTCAGATGGCTCATGTTAGGACAGGAAGAGCAAGTCAACACAATAGAAACTATATTCACACACGAACAACATAACAAGGAATGCCCGATGGTGTATAGAGTGAACCCCTGACAAGCAGACTTAATTCAGTTTACACCATGATCCGGCACATATACACGAGGCATACCCTGAGACTCTATACAACAACACAGGGAATACCCCGGAATCCAGAGGGATTCGAGTAGCAATCAAGGAATATGAAATCAACAAAGATATCATGACAAGAATTAAAACGTATTGTAAGTAACTTAGTTTTGCTAGCTTAGATCCACCACTGTATACTCTAAGTCCTGACGCTGCAGTTGATTTCATGTTCTTCTGCATACCCCAGCTATTCACGCATAGAGTTCCAAATATTTGCTGACATGTTGCATTGAGAGAACAAATGATCCGATGTTTCGTCGACCATTTTACAAAGCACACAAGTCATTGTCAATAACACAACTCCGCCAATCCCGAGCGAGGAATTTCCCATGTGCCAAAGAATAACCTATGCTTAGGAAGGATGCAAAGTTTCCAAAGCACAGGATTCCACTGCCATTTTCCAACCTTGCTCACAAAGAAATCATGCGCATGTCTCATACACTTTCTTCTACAAACCATGTCTCCAGTCTATTAATCGCATTCTCATTGGACCCCAACCGCATTTCCATGTCATCTCTTTTCTGAAGTAATTGAATTTGATGGCCCTTTTTTTCATCATTAGTGAAAAGATACAAAAACAGTGTTAGCCAGCCCATTACTCACAGCCTTGAAAATCAGTGCGAAACCCGACAATTTTCAGATAAACCCAATCAAATCCCATGTGGCATTCTTCCCCTTCTGCTTATCATCATCTACTGGTGGTGCTGTGTGCTCATTTTTCTCTGCACTTTTAGTAGGATAAGGGCATTTACTTGAATAACTTCTGGTCTGAATTTCTTCTGTTGTTCTTTGGTTTTAGTTTTAGTTTTAGTTTTAGTTTTAGTTTTAGTTCGAGTCTTCAGTATGTGGGATTCAGAAAGTGAAGCGGGAGGGATTCGGGATTACAGCAATGGAGTCCTGTCATCAAGCACGACCGGAGTTAAGACTGATGGGTTTGAGCAGAGAGGACAATCTTGGTAAGTAACGCTAATTTTCTTGAATGGTGTGGTATATTTTTTTATAGAACTTACAATTTTAATGTAAAATTTTACGTAAAGTTGTAATTTTTTCGTCGAGAACGGTCTCTTATATAATATGGATGGAAGGATTCTCTGTACTAGTAACTGGTTGTATATATCCCAGTAATTTCTTGGTGTAATTGATGTGTATATGAAAGTATTGTGTTTTGTGTGAGTTTTTATAACAGAACACTTCTTTTGTTTTGGTGGGTTGAGAAGTAGTTAACTTATATGGAGATATCAGACCTTGATACTTTTTTGAAATAGGATCTTTTTGGGATGTTGTTGACAATAGGTATGTTGCTACTGATATTCCAAGTGATCTTTTAGTTCAAATTGGAGATGTTAGTTTCCATTTACACAAGGTAGAAGTTAACTCTTCATTTTTACATGTTAGTTTCCGTTGCATTATACAAGATTGAGTGATGTTTAATCTTTCTTCCTCAATAGTATCCACTTCTTTCTCGAAGTGGAAAGATGAATCGAATAATATACGAATCGCGGGACGAAGAGCTGAACAAGATATTCCTAGATGAGCTTCCAGGAGGTCCTGAGGCATTCGAATTGGCAGCAAAATTCTGTTATGGAATAGCTGTTGATCTAACAGCAACGAATATCTCCGGTTTGAGATGTGCGGCCGAGTATCTTGAAATGACGGAGGATTTAGAAGAAGGGAATCTTATATTCAAAACAGAAGCTTTTCTAAGCTACGTGGTTTTATCTTCTTGAAGGGATTCTATATTAGTGTTGAAAAGTTGCGAAAAATTATCACCTTGGGCGGAAAATCTCCAGATTGTGAGGAGATGTAGCGACTCGATTGCTTGGAAAGCTTGTGCGAATCCTAAAGGAATAAGGTGGCAATACACAGGAAAACCCCCAAGAGTTTCTAGTCCGAAATGGAATGAAATGAAAGATTCTAGCCCGAGTAGAAACCAGCAAGTTCCACCAGGCTGGTGGTTTGAAGATGTTTCCATTTTGCGTATTGATCATTTTGTTCGTGTTATCACTGCCATTAAGGTAAAGGGTATGAGTTATGAACTGGTTGGAGCTTCCATTATGCATTATGCGACTAAATGGCTCCCAGGGCTAAAAGAAGGATCTGCATCAGATTTTAGTTTGGGATTAGGTTCGGGATTCGGGTCTTCGTTCGAAGAGGGAAGTAACAGTACCAATGTAGGTATAAGTAGCAGCAGCTGGAAAGGGGGACTGCACATGATAGTGGCTGGAAATAAAGAGGATATACCCATAGTTCAGGCCAAGGATCAAAGAATGATCATTGAGAGCCTCATAAGTATAATCCCACCGCAGAAAGATTGCGTTTCGTGTAGTTTTCTTCTCCGGTTGCTGAGAATGGCAAACATGTTGAAAGTGGCTCCTGCTTTGGTTACTGAGCTTGAAAAACGAGTTGGGATGCAGTTCGAACAAGCCACATTGGGTGATCTCCTCATACCTTCTTACAACAAGAACGCAACCTTATATGATGTTGACTTAGTGCAGAGGCTTCTGGAGCATTTCCTGATTCAGGAACAGATGGAGAGTTCGAGCCCCAACACGCAGTCTTTTTCTGGTATGAAAATGTATGATGGAGCTCAACG